>NC_088402.1:92932564-93032564 GCF_034236695.1 Oncorhynchus nerka | reverse complement strand
TGATGCCTGTCTCCTTAAAGACGAACCACAGGTTTCCTCCCCACAGCACCAGGTTCATGAAGCCAAAACACTGGGAAGAAGAGAGAGAGAAATGCTGCGATTACTATGAAGGACTGTAGATACTGGGAGGGAAGAGAGGGGGGAGAGAGACAGAGAGGAGAGGGGAGAGAGAGAGAGGGGAGGGGAGAGAGAGAGCGATAGAGAGGGGTAAGGGGGAGAGAGGGGGAGGGGAGAGAGAGAGCGATAGAGAGGGGTAAGGGGGAGAGAGAGGGGGGGGGAGAGAGAGAGCGATAGAGAGGGGGAAGGTGAGAGAGAGAGTGGGAGGGAGAGAGAGAGGGGGGAGAGGGGGAAGGGGAAAGAGAGAGGGGGAGAGAGAGCGATAGAGAGGGGGAAGGGGAGAGAGACAGCGAGAGAGAGAGAGAGAGAGGGAGAGTGGGAGGAGAGAGAGAGAGAGAGAGGGGGAGGGAGAGAGAGAGCGATAGAGAGGGGGAAGGGGAGAGAGACAGCGAGAGAGAGAGAGAGAGAGAGAGAGGGAGAGGGGAGGAGAGAGAGAGAGAGAGAGGGGAGAGGGGAGAGAGAGAGTGATAGAGAGGGGGAAGGGGGAGAGACAGCGAGAGAGAGAGAGAGAGAGAGAGAGAGAGAGAGGGAGGGAGAGAGAGAGAGAGAGAGAGAGAGAGAGAGAAAGAGAGCGAGAGAGAGAGAGAGAGAGAGAGAGAGGGGGAGGGGAGAGAGAGAGTGATAGAGAGGGGGAAGGGGGAGAGACAGCGAGAGAGAGAGAGAGAGAGAGAGACAGAGAGAGGGAGAGAGGGACAGAGAGAGAGAGAGAGAGGGAAGGAGGGAGAGAGAGAGAGAGAGAGAGAGAGAGACAGAGAGAGGGAGAGACAGAGAGAGAGAGAGAGGGAAGGAGGGAGAGAGAGAGAGAGAGAGAGAGAGAGGGGGAAGGAGAGAGAGAGAGATATATATCTAAAAGATACACTATACTGTACAGTATCATTCTGAAAGTATTCAGACCCCTTGACTTTATCCACATTTAGCCTTATTCTAAAATTAAAAACAAAAATCCTCATTAATCACAAAATACATCATAATGACAAAGTGAAAACAGGTTTTAAGAAATGTTTCCAAATTAAAACAAAAATAAAAAACTGAAATATATTATTACCATAAGTATTCAGACCCTTTGCTATGAGCTCAGGTGCATCCTGTTTCCATTGATCATCCTTGAGATGTTTCTACAACTTGATTGGAGTCCACTGCTGTAAATTCAATTGATTGATATGATTTGGAAAGGCACACACCTGTCTATATAAGGTCTCACAGTGCATGTCAGAGCAAAAACGAAGCCACGAGGTCGAAGGAATTGTCCATAGAGCTCCGAGATAGGATTGTGTTGAGGCACAGATCTGGGGAAGGGTACCAAAACATTTCTGCAGCATTGAAGGGTCCTCAAGGATACAGTAACCTCCATCATTCTTAAATGGAAGAAGTTGGGAACCACCGAGACTCTTCCTAGAGCTGGCCGCCCGGCCAAACTGACCAATCGGGCAGAAGGGCCTTGGTCAGGGTGGTGACTATGAACCAGATGGTCACTCTGACAGAGCTACAGACTTCCTCTGTGGAGATGGCAGAACCTTCTAGAAGGACAACCATCGCTGCAGGACTCCACCAGACTCCAGAGTGGCCAGACGGGAGACACTCCTCAGTAAAAGGCACATGACAGTCCGCTTGGAGTTTGCCAAAAGGCACCTAAAGGACTCTCAGACCATGAGAAAAAAAGATTTTCTCATCTGATAAAACCAATATTAAACTCTTTGGTCTGAAAGACAAGCGTCACGTCTGGAAGAAACCTGGCAACATCCCTACGGTGAAGCATGGTGGTTACAGTATCATGCTGTGGGGATGTTTTTCAGTGGCAGGGACTGGGGGACTAGTCAGGATTGAGGGAAAGATTAACGGAGCAAAGTACAGAGATGCTTGATAAAAACCTGCTCCAGAGCGCTCAGGACCTCAGACTGGGGTGAAGGTTCACCTTCCAACAGGACAACCACCCTAACCACAAAGTCAAGACAACGCAGGAGTGGCTTCAGGACAAGTCTCTGAATGACCTTGAGTGGCACAGCCAGAGCACGTACTTGAACTCGATAAAACATCTCTGGAGACCTGAAAATAGCTGTGCACCGACGCTACCCATCTAACCCGACAGAGCTTGAGAGGATCTGCAGAGAAGAATGGGAGAAACTCCCCAAATTCAGGTGTGCCAAGCTTGTAGAGTCATACCCAAGAAGACTGAGGCTGTAATCGCTGCCAAAGGTGCTTCAACAAAGTACAGAGGAAAGGGTCTGAATACTAAATATACTGTAAATGTAATATTCCCAAGGGGTTTATACATTTTTTTTGTTGCTTTGTCATTATGGGGTATTGTGATGTCATTATGGGGTATTGTGATGTCATTATGGGGTATTGTGATGTCATTATGGGATATTGTCATGTCATTATGGGGTATTGTGATGTCATTATGATGTATTGTGATGCATTATGGGATATTGTGATGTCATTATGATGTATTGTGATGCATTATGATGTATTGTGATGGTATTGTGATGTCATTATGATGTATTGTGATGTCATTATGATGTATTGTGATGCATTATGGGGTATTGTGATGTCATTATGATGTATTGTGATGGCATTATGATGTATTGTGATGTCATTATGATGTATTGTGATGCATTATGATGTATTGTGATGCATTATGATGTATTGTGATGCATTATGGGGTATTGTGATGTCATTATGATGTATTGTGATGTCATTATGATGTATTGTGATGCATTATGATGTATTGTGATGTCATTATGATGTATTGTGATGTCATTATGATGTATTGTGATGTCATTATGATGTATTGTGATGCATTATGATGTATTGTGATGCATTATGGGGTATTGTGATGTCATTATGATGTATTGTGATGCATTATGGGGTATTGTGATGTCATTATGATGTATTGTGATGCATTATGATGTATTGTGATGCATTATGGGGTATTGTGATGTCATTATGATGTATTGTGATGCATTATGGGGTATTGTGATGTCATTATGATGTATTGTGATGCATTATGGGGTATTGTGATGTCATTATGGGGTATTGTGATGTCATTATGATGTATTGTGATGCATTATGGGGTATTGTGATGTCATTATGATGTATTGTGATGCATTATGATGTATTGTGATGCATTATTGGGTATTGTGATGCATTATGGGGTATTGTGTGATGAGCGGAAAAAAACACAATTTGATCCATTGTAGAATAAGTCTGTAATGTAACAAAATGTGGAAAAAGCCTTCCGAATGCACTGTATGTTGAAGTGGGTGGGGCTCAAGCTTCATCCCTGTCTCACCCCACAACCCTGTAGAAAGAAATGTGTGTGCTTTTGCCAATTTTAACCGCACACTTGTTGTTTGTGTTGTTGTTTGTGTACATGGATTTTATAACGTTGTATGTTTTTCTCCCAACACCACTTTCCATCAATTTGTCTAGCAGACTCTCATGCCAAAATTATTCAAAATATTTGTTTAAATCAACAGAGCATGAGAAAACATAGCTTTTTTTTTGGTTTTGTTTGTCAATAAGGGTCTGCAGGGTGTACACATGGTCTGTTGTACAGTATTTTGGTGAGAAGAAAATTTGACATTTGTTCAGGACATTTTGTCGATGCTGTTGATGATACTGCAGGGGATTTTTCAGATATTCCTCCTGACAGATATTCCACGGTAATTGTTGTGGTCAAATTTGTCTCCACTTTTGTGGATTGGGGGGGGGGGGGATCAAGCCTTGGTTTCAAATACTAGGGAAGATACCAGAGCTGATCCATTTTAGAATAAGGCTGCAATGTATCAAAATGTGGAAAAAGTCAAGGGGTCTGAATACTTTCAGAATGAACTGTATATACACAAGTATGTGTACAGCCCCAGAACATTATTCCTCATCCACCAAACTTTACACTTGGCACTATGCATTCGGACAGGTAGCGTTCTCCTTGCATCTGCCAAACCCACATTGGCGGATGCGTGTGTGGCTATTTCAGCCACACCCGTTGTTGACCCGAGTATAAAATCGAGCACACAGCCATGCTATCTCCATAGACAAAAACATTGGCTGTAGAATGGCCCTTACTGAAGAGCTCAGTGACTTTCAACGTGGCACTGTCATAGGATGCCACTTTTTCAACAAGTCAGTTTGTCAAATGTCTGCCCTTCTAGAGCTGCCCCGGTCAACTGTAAGTGTTGTTATTGTGAAGTGGAAACGTCTAGGAGCAACAACGGCTCAGCCGCGAAGTGGTAGGCCACACAATCTCACAGAATGCGAGCGCTGAACTGTGTAAGAAATCATCTGTCCTCGGTTGCAACACTGTCACGTTCTGACCTTAGTTCCTTTGTTGTGTCTTTGTTTTAGTATGGTCAGGGCGTGAGTTGGGGTGGGTTGTCTATGTTCTTTTTTCTATGTTGTGTTTATGTGTTTGGCCGGGTGTGGTTCTCAATCAGAGGCAGGTGTCATTTGTTGTCTCTGATTGAGAATCATACTTAGGTAGCCTTTTCCCACCTGTGTTTCGTGGGTGATTATTTTCTGTTTTAGTGTTTTCTGCACCTTTCAGGACTGTTTAGTGTTTTCTGCACCTTTCAGGACTGTTTAGTGTTTTCTGCACCTTTCAGGACTGTTTCGTGAAGTTCACGTTGTTATTTTGTATTTTCAGTGTTCAGTAAAATAAACATCATGAACACATACCACGCTGCGCATTGGTCCGACATTTCATACTCCTCATCAGAGGAAGAACAACGTTAAAAACACTCACTACCGAGTTCCAAACTGCCTCTGGAAGCAACATCAACACAATAACTGTTTGTCAGGAGGCTCATGAAATGGGTTTCCATGGCCGAGCAGCCACACACAAGCCTAAGATGGTGTAAAGCTCGCCGCCATTGGACTCTAAAGCAGTGGAAACGTATTCTCTAGAGTGATGAATCACACTTCACCATCTGGCAGTCTGACGGACTAATCTGGGTTTGGCGGATGCCAACACTACCTGCCCCAATGCATAGTGCCAACTGTAAAGTTTGGTGGATGAGGAATAATGGTCTGGGGCTGTTTTTCACGGTTCAGACCCCTTTAGTTCCAGTGAAGGGAACTCTTAATGCTGCAGCATACAATGACATTCTAGATCATTCTGTGCTTCCAACTTTGTGGCAACAGTTTGGGGAAGGTCCGTTCCTGTTTCAGCATGATAATGCCCCCATGCACAAAGCGAGGTCCATACAGAAATGGTTTGTCGAGATCGGTGTGGAAGATCTTGACTGGCCTGCACAGTGCCCTGACCTCAACTCCAACAAATGCCAAATTGGATGCCGACTGCGAGCCAGACCAAATCGCCCAACATCAGTGCCCGACCTCACTAATGCTCTGGCTGAATGGAAGCAAGTTCCCACAGAAATGTTTCAGCGTCTAGTGTAAAGCCTTCACAGAAGAGTGGAGGCTGTTATAGCAACAAAGGGGGGACCAACTCCATTTTAATGCCCATGATGTTGGAATGAGATGTTTGATGAGCAGGTGTCCACATACTTTTGGTTTATGTAGTGTAATTACACTGCAAAAAATGACTTGTTACTTTTATTTCTTATTCTTATTCGTATTATTTTTTGACAACGTTGTTGGTTAGGGGCTCGTAAGTACCGGTAAGCATTTCACTGTGAGGTCTACTACACCTGTTGTATTCAGCATTTCACTGTGAGGTCTACTACACCTGTTGTATTCAGCATTTCACTGTGAGGTCTACTACACCTGTTGTATTCAGCATTTCACTGTGAGGTCTACTACACCTGTTGTATTCAGCATTTCACTGTAAGGTCTACTACACCTGTTGTATTCAGCATTTCACTGTAAGGTCTACTACACCTGTTGTATTCAGCATTTCACTGTGAGGTCTACTACACCTGTTTCACTGTATTCAGCATTTCACTGTAGGTCTACTACACCTGTTGTATTCAGCATTTCACTGTGAGGTCTACTACACCTGTTGTATTCAGCATTTCACTGTGAGGTCTACTACACCTGTTGTATTCAGCATTTCACTGTTGTATTCAGCATTTCACTGTGTCTACTACACCTGTTGTATTCAGCATTTCACTGTGAGGTCTACTACACCTGTTGTATTCAGCATTTCACTGTGAGGTCTACTACACCTGTTGTATTCAGCATTTCACTGTAAGGTCTACTACACCTGTTGTATTCAGCGCATGTGACTAATACAATTTGATTTGTATACAGACCTAGGGGGCCTATATACGCTACATTACATAGTTATGTCATAGCTACAGTATGCAATGGTTTCAAAATTGAGAACAAGCTGACTCAGGACACTACCACGGATCCAGGGAGATCTCTCAGGACATTACCACGGATCCAGGGAGATCTCTCAGGACATTACCACGGATCCAGGGAGATCTCTCAGGACATTACCACGGATCCAGGGAGATCTCTCAGGACATTACCACGGATCCAGGGAGGTCTCTCAGGACATTACCACGGATCCAGGGAGATCTCTCAGGACATTACCACGGATCCAGGGAGATCTCTCAGGACATTACCACGGATCCAGGGAGGTCTCTCAGGACATTACCACGGATCCAGGGAGATCTCTCAGGACATTACCACGGATCCAGGGAGATCTCTCAGGACATTACCACGGATCCAGGGAGATCTCTCAGGACATTACCACGGATCCAGGATTCAGGGAGATCTCTCATGACATTACCACGGATCCAGGGAGATCTCTCAGGACATTAACAAGGATCCAGGATTCAGGGAGATCTCTCATGACATTACCACGGATCCAGGGAGATCTCTCAGGACATTAACAAGGATCCAGGATCCAGGGAGATCTCTCAGGACATTAACAAGGATCCAGGATCCAGGGAGATCTCTCAGGACATTAACAAGGATCCAGGATCCAGGGAGATCTCTCATGACATTACCACGGATCCAGGGAGATCTCTCAGGACATTACCACGGATCCAGGGAGATCTCTCAGGACATTAACAAGGTCCAGGATCCAGGGAGATCTCTCAGGACATTAACAAGGATCCAGGATCCAGGGAGATCTCTCATGACATTACCACGGATCCAGGGAGATCTCTCAGGACATTAACAAGGATCCAAGGAGATCAAAAAGATGTGGGAGATGTCAATCTCTGTTACAATGAATGTAATGTAACATCTCTGTTACAATGAATGTAATGTAACATCTCTGTTACAATGAATGTAATGTAACATCTCTGTTACAATGAATGTAATGTAACATCTCTGTTACAATGAATGTAATGTAACATCTCTGTTACAATGAATGTAATATAACATCTCTGTTACAATGAATGTAATGTAACATCTCTGTTACAATGAATGTAATGTAACATCTCTGTTACAATGAATGTAATATAACATCTCTGTTACAATGAATGTAATGTAACATCTCTGTTACAATGAATGTAATGTAACATCTCTGTTACAATGAATGTAATGTAACATCTCTGTTACAATGAATGTAATATAACATCTCTGTTACAATGAATGTAATATAACATCTCTGTTACAATGAATGTAATATAACATCTCTGTTACAATGAATGTAATATAACATCTCTGTTACAATGAATGTAATGTAACATCTCTGTTACAATGAATGTAATGTAACATCTCTGTTACAATGAATGTAAATTAACATCTCTGTTACAATGAAAGTAATGTAACATCTCTGTTACAATGAAAGTAATGTAACATCTCTGTTACAATGAAAGTAATGTAACATCTCTGTTACAATGAATGTAATCTAACATCTCTGTTACAATGAATGTAATGTAACATCTCTGTTACAATGAATGTAATGTAACATCTCTGTTACAATGAATGTAATGTAACATCTCTGTTACAATGAATGTAATGTAACATCTCTGTTACAATGAATGTAATGTAACATCTCTGTTACAATGAATGTAACGTAACATCTCTGTTACAATGAATGTAACGTAACATCTCTGTTACAATGAATGTAATGTAACATCTCTGTTACAATGAATGTAATGTAACATCTCTGTTACAATGAAAGTAATGTAACATCTCTGTTACAATAAATGTAATGTAACATCTCTGTTACAATGAATGTAATGTAACATCTCTGTTACAATGAATGTAATACAACATCTCTGTTACAATGAATGTAATATAACATCTCTGTTACAATGAATGTAACGTAACATCTCTGTTACAATGAATGTAACGTAACATCTCTGTTACAATGAATGTAATGTAACATCTCTGTTACAATGAATGTAACGTAACATCTCTGTTACAATGAATGTAACATCTCTGTTACAATGAATGTAATGTAACATCTCTGTTAAATGAAAGTAATGTAACATCTCTGTTACAATGAATGTAATGTAACATCTCTGTTACAATGAATGTAATGTAACATCTCTGTTACAATGAATAATGTAACATCTCTGTTAAATGAATGTAATGTAGCATCTCTGTTACAATGAAAGTAATATAACATCTCTGTTACAATGAATGTAATGTAACATCTCTGTTACAATGAATGTAATGTAGCATCTCTGTTACAATGAATGTAATGTAACATCTCTGTTACAATGAATGTAATGTAACATCTCTGTTACAATGAATGTAATGTAACATCTCTGTTACAATGAATGTAATGTAACATCTCTGTTACAATGAATGTAATGTAACATCTCTGTTACAATGAAAGTAATGTAACATCTCTGTTACAATGAATGTAACGTAACATCTCTGTTACAATGAATGTAATGTAACATCTCTGTTACAATGAATGTAACGTAACATCTCTGTTACAATGAATGTAACGTAACATCTCTGTTACAATGAATGTAACGTAACATCTCTGTTACAATGAAAGTAATGTAACATCTCTGTTACAATGAAAGTAACGTAACATCTCTGTTACAATGAATGTAATGTAACATCTCTGTTACAATGAATGTAATGTAACATCTCTGTTACAATGAATGTAATGTAACATCTCTGTTACAATGAATGTAATGTAACATCTCTGTTACAATGAATGTAACGTAAGACTGTTATAGCGTTGAAGCAGAACCTAGCCGTTAAAACCAGACACTCACGACGGAGGTGTTGAGTCCAGACATGACGGGGTCGTGAACTTCACGGCAGCGGTTCCCTTCCTCGTCGCAGGCCGAGATCAGATCCACCACTTTCTCAGGGTCCGTGGACGCCTTGACATCCGACAGGCCCTTAGCCCACGCAGCTGAGCTGACCAACCACATGAAGGTGAACACACACGTCACGCCAAAATCCTGCGGCGGAAGGTGGAAACACGAAAACACACACACAGGAAACGAGGTCAAAACTCATACAATGACATATAGAACACCTGAACAAGATGGCCGCCACGATCATTCTAAAGCTATACAGGTCTGTGACATCCGACGCGACGTATAGGATCTCTACGGTAAATACACACAGGAAGACGGGATGAAGTCGAATGTTCAAAATCGACGGCTACAAACGGTGAACATTAATGTGAGAAAATAAAAAAGAGATTAAAGTGCAAATATATTTTAATTTACCCTTTAACTGTAAATGCAACAACACACACATCCCCCCCCCAACCCCACTCACGATGAGTGGTCCCTTGTTGTTCTCTCGGTACTTCTCCAGGGCGAAGACGTAGACGCTGAGGGCAGCCATGGAGTAGAGGAAGGCAAACACACCGATGGTGACGAAGAACTCTGCCGAGGAAGAGTAGTTACCAACCAGGAAGAGACGCTCGGGGGGACCCCCTTTACAGGTTGGGGCGTCAAAGTATACTTGGTGAAGCCTGAAGATGGAGACAGAGGAGCAGTAGATTCTCAATCAATCAATGAAAACGCATATACACTACTTGACCAAAAGTATGTGGACACCTCTTCAAATTAGTGGATTTGGCTACTCCAGCCACAACCGTTGCTGACAGATGTATAAAATCGAGCACACAGCCATGCAATCTCCATAGACAGACATTCGCAGTAGAATGGCCCGTACTGAAGAGCTCAGTGACTTTCAACGTGGCACCCGTCATAGGATGCCGCCTTTCCTACCAGTCAGTTGGTAGCGTGTAGCACGTAAAAATCGTCTGTCCTCCACTCACTACCGAGTTCCAAACTGCCCCTGGAAGCAACGTCAGTGCAAGAATTGTTCATCGGGAGCTTCATGAAATGGGTTTCCTGGGCCCGAGCAGCAGCACACGAAGATCACCAAAGCCCATTTTCACATCAGCAGCTGTCACAAAGTGCTTTCATTCTGACATTCTGTATCATGACATTCTGACATTCTGTATCATGACATTCTGTATCGTGACATTCTGTATCATGACATTCTGACATTCTGTATCATGACATTCTGACATTCTGTATCATGACATTCTGACATTCTGTATCATGACATTCTGACATTTTGTATCACAACATTCTGACATTATGTATCACAACATTCTGACATTCTGTATCATGACATTCTGTATCATGACATTCTGACATTCTGTATCATGACATTCTGTATCATGACGTTCTGACATTCTGTAACATGACATTCTGTATCATGACATTCTGACATTCTGTATCATGACATTCTGACATTCTGTATCATGACATTCTGACATTCTGTATCATGACATTCTGACATTCTGTATCATGACATTCTGACATTCTGTATCATGATATTCTGACATTCTGTATCATGACATTCTGACATTCTGTATCACAACATTCTGACATTATGTATCACAACATTCTGACATTATGTATCACAACATTCTGACATTCTGTATCATGACATTCTGACATTCTGTATCATGATATTCTGACATTCTGTATCATGACATTCTGACATTCTGTATCATGATATTCTGACATAGTACAGTGAAGGTAGTTTGGTGAACAACACTCACTGAGATCTGAAGACTTGCGTTAACTCCCTGACTTAATGCCTATGCTTTAGATCAGTGGGCTAACACAGTCTTGACGGTAGTAAGGAGACAACCAGTCTGTCCCATTAGCAGCAAATCACAGGATGTGTCTCAAATGGTACCCTATTCCCTACATAGTGCACTATTCTTTGAACAGGTCCCTATGGTGAACAGGTCCCTATGGTGAACAGGTCCCTATGGTGAACAGGTCCCTATGGTGAGCAGGTCCCTATGGTGAACAGGTCCCTATGGTGAACAGGTCCCTATGGTGAGCAGGTCCCTATGGTGAACAGGTCCCTATGGTGAACAGGTCCCTATGGTGAGCAGGTCCCTATGGTGAGCAGGTCCCTATGGTGAACAGGTCCCTATGGTGAACAGGTCCCTATGGTGAGCAGGTCCCTATGGTGAACAGGTCCCTATGGTGAACAGGTCCCTATGGTGAGCAGGTCCCTATGGTGAACAGGTCCCTATGGTGAACAGGTCCCTATGGTGAACAGGTACCTATGGTGAGCAGGTCCCTATGGTGAACAGGTCCCTATGGTGAACAGGTACCTATGGTGAGCAGGTCCCTATGGTGAACAGGTACCTATGGTGAGCAGGTCCCTATGGTGAACAGGTCCCTATGGTGAACAGGTCCCTATGGTGAACAGGTCCCTATGGTGAACAGGTCCCTATGGACGTAAAACATAGACACATTTAATGCTAGTCAACCTAAAACCCAGAGAACTTGACTGACCTGAAAGGATACTCGAATTCCACTTCTATACTCAGGTCGCTCTCGGTCCTGTTTTTACACTCCACACTCATCTTGAACATCCCGGAGTAACTCCCACATGTTGAGAATGCAAAGATGGCAAAGATCTGCAGGGCAGACGATAGAAGGATAAAAACAGAGTTAAAATAATGGCCCTATAATTGTCTCACTTTTACACTAGCCTGTGAATTTCAGTTACGTGATTAAGGGTCATATAACATAAAGTAAATCACAGTTTATGGTAATAAGAGAAACACATATTCATAAAAATAATACATGTAGTAAAATACTTGTCCTTTTCCCTACATAGTGCACTACTTTAAATCCAGTAGACCCCCCCCCCAGTAGATGTATTAAATCCAGTAGATCCCCCTCCCCAGTAGATGTATTAAATCCAGTAGATCCCCCCCCCCAGAAGATGTATTAAATCCAGTAGACCCCCAGTAGATGTATTAAATCCAGTAGACCCCCCAGTAGATGTATTAAATCAAGCAGATCCACCCCCCCCCAGTAGATGTATTAAATCAAGCAGACCCCCCCCCAGTAGATGTATTAAATCAGTAGACCCCCCAGTAGATGTATTAAATCCAGTAGATCCCCCCAGTAGATGTATTAAATCAAGCAGACCCCCCAGTAGATGTATTAAATCCAGTAGATCCCCCCAGTAGATGTATTAAATCAAGCAGACCCCCCAGTAGATGTATTAAATCCAGTAGACCCCCCCAGTAGATGTATTAAATCAAGCAGATCCACCCCCCAGTAGATGTATTAAATCAAGCAGACCCCCCCCCCAGTAGATGTATTAAATCAAGCAGATCCACCCGCCCCCCAGTAGATGTATTAAATCAAGCAGATCCACCCCCCCCAACACTAAGAGATGAGGTTAGTGTAGCATGTGATGTCGTAGGGCAGGCCAGATCGGATTGGATGGAGGAGAATCTAGCTGCTTTTACATCTCACTGCCATCTGTCTCATCCTCCTATGTGTGTGTGTGTGTGTGTGTGTGTGTGTGTGTGTGTGTGTGTGTGTGTGTGTGTGTGTGTGTGTGTGCGTGGGAGGGCGTGTGTGTGCGTGTGTGCGTGTGTGTGTGTGCGTGCGTGCGTGTGTGTGTGTGTGTGTGTGCGTGCGTGCGTGTGTGTGTGTGTGTGTGCGTGGGAGGGCGTACTTGGCGCCCACTCATTCACGACTCCAAGTGACAATGTTCAGATAACCTCACCCGCTATCCTCCCTCCTCCTGAAGGACATAGGCTCTGGTAAAAATAAATAAATAAATAAATTGTGTAACTAACAAGAGAACATTGGAGCCGTTTCAGAAGCAGACACTGTGATGTCATGGTGACTGGTCCAGGGTGTCGTGACTGCCGACGGCCACCGGGCGGCGCTATTACTCTCGTCAATGTGTGGTTGTCACAGTTACTGAGTATAGGCCTGATACTATCTGAAGCCACTGCCTTAGTATTTCCAGGATGTGATCAGCTTCTTGACTCCTATTCAGAAGACACATCTCAGATCATTTTTATTGAACCTTTATTTAAGTAGGCAAGTCAGTTATGAACCAATTCTCATTTACGCCGGCCAAACCCAAACCCGGACGACGTTGGGCCAATTGTGCGCCGCCCTATGGGCCTCCCAATCACGGTCGATTGCGATACAGCCTGGAATCGAACCAGGGTCTGTAGGACACCTCTAGCACCGAGATGCAGTGCCTTAGACCGCTGCACCAATCGGGAGACAGATATGAATCTCATATAAGATGTACTGATGTCGTTCCTAGTTAGAGACTAACTCTGGACCTAGTGTTGTTCCTAGTTAGAGACTAACTCTGGACCTAGTGTTGTTCCTAGTTAGAGACTAACTCTGGACCTAGTGCTGTTCCTGGTCAGAGACTAACTCTGGGCCTAGTGTTGTTCCTGGTCAGAGACTAACTCTGGGCCTAGTGGTGTTCCTGGTCAGTGACTAACTCTGGGCCAAGTCTTGTTCCTGGTCAGAGACTAACTCTGGACCTAGTGTTGTTCCTGGTCAGAGACTAACTCTGGACCTAGTGTTGTTCCTGGTCAGAGACTACCTCTGGACCTAGTGTTGTTCCTAGTTAGAGACTAACTCTGGACCTAGTGCTGTTCCTGGTCAGAGACTAACTCTGGACCTAGTGCTGTTCCTGGTCAGAGGTTAACTCTGGACCTAGTGTTGTTCCTGGTCAGAGACTAACTCTGGACCTAGTGTTGTTCCTGGTCAGAGACTAACTCTGGACCTAGTGTTGTTCCTGGTCAGAGACTAACTCTGGACCTAGTGCTGTTCCTGGTCAGAGACTAACTCTGGACCTAGTGTTGTCCTAGTTAGAGACTAACTCTGGACCTAGTGTTGTTCCTGGTCAGAGACTAACTCTGGACCTAGTGTTGTTCCTGGTCAGAGACTAACTCTGGACCTAGTGCTGTTCCTGGTCAGAGACTAACTCTGGACCTAGTGTTGTCCTAGTTAGAGACTAACTCTGGACCTAGTGCTGTTCCTGGTCAGAGACTAACTCTGGACCTAGTGTTGTTCCTGGTCAGAGACTAACTCTGGACCTAGTGTTGTTGAGAGAGAGAGGGGAGAGAGAGACGGGCAACCAGTGAAGAACAAACACCATTGTAAATACAACCTAAATTTATGTTGATTTATTTTCCCTTTTGTAAACTAACTATTTGCACATCGTCACAACACTGTATGTAGACATAATATGACATACAGTGCCTTGTGAAAGTATTCGGCCCCCTTGAACTTTGCGACCTTTTGCCATATTTCAGGCTTCAAACAAAGATATAAAACTGTATTTTTTGGTGAAGAATCAACAACAAGTGGGACACAATCATGAAGTGGAACGACATTTATTGGATATTTCAAACTTTTTTAACAAATCAAAAACTGAAAAATTGGGCGTGCAAAATTATTCAGCCCCCTTAAGTTAATATTTTGTAGCGCCACCTTTTGCTGCGATTACAGCTGTAAGTCGCTTGGGGTATGTCTCTATCAGTTTTGCACATCGAGAGACTGACATTTTTTCCCATTCCTCCTTGCAAAACAGCTCGAGCTCAGTGAGGTTGGATGGAGAGCATTTGTGAACAGCAGTTTTCAGTTCTTTCCACAGATTCTCGATTGGATTCAGGTCTGGACTTTGACTTGGCCATTCTAACACCTGGATATGTTTATTTTTGAACCATTCCATTGTAGATTTTGCTTTATGTTTTGGATCATTGTCTTGTTGGAAGACAAATCTCCGTCCCAGTCTCAGGTCTGTTGCAGACTCCATCAGGTTTTCTTCCAGAATGGTCCTGTATTTGGCTCCATCCATCTTCCCATCAATTTTAACCATCTTCCCTGTCCCTGCTGAAGAAAATCAGGCCCAAACGATGATGCTGCCACCACCATGTTTGACAGTGGGGATGGTGTGTTCAGGGTGATGAGCTGTGTTGCTTTTACGCCAAACATAACGTTTTGCATTGTTGCCAAAAAGTTCAATTTTTTTTTCATCTGACCAGAGCACCTTCTTCCACTTCCTTTTTGTTGTATCTCCCAGGTGGCTTGTGGCAAACTTTAAACAACACTTTTTATGGATATCTTTAAGAAATGGCTTTCTTCTTGCCACTCTTCCATAAAGGCCAGATTTGTGCAATATACGACTGATTGTTGTCCTATGGACAGTCTCCCACCTCAGCTGTAGATCTCTGCAGTTCATCCAGAGTGATCATGGGCCTCTTGGCTGCATCTCTGATCAGTCTTCTCCTTGTATGAGCTGAAAGTTTAGAGGGACGGACAGGTCTTGGTAGATTTGCAGTGGTCTGATACTCCTTCCATTTCAATATTATCGCTTGCACAGTGCTCCTTGGGATGTTTAAAGCTTGGGAAATCTTTTTGTATCCAAATCCGGCTTTAAATTTCTTCACAACAGTATCTCGGACCTGCCTGTTGTGTTCCTTGTTCTTCATGATGCTCTCTGCGCTTTTAACGGACCTCTGAGACTATCACAGTGCAGGTGCATTTATACGGAGACTTGATTACACACAGGTGGATTGTATTTATCATCATTAGTCATTTAGGTCAACATTGGATCATTCAGAGATCCTCACTGAACTTCTGGAGAGTTTTCTGCACTGAAAGTAAAGGGGCTGAATAATTTTGCACGCCCAATTTTTCAGTTTTTGATATGTTAAAAATGTTTGAAATATCGAATAAATGTCGTTCCACTTCATGATTGTGTCCCACTTGTGGTTGATTCTTCACAAAAAAATACAGTTTTATATCTTTATGTTTGAAGCCTGAAATGTGGCAAAAGGTCGCAAAGTTCAAGGGGGCCGAATACTTTCGCAAGGCACTGTAATATGACTTAATATGACATATGACTTAATATGACATAATATGACATTATATGACTTAATATGACATAATATGACATTATATGACTTAATATGACATAATATGACATAATATGACATATGACTTAATATGACTTAATATGACATAATATGACATATGACTTAATATGACATAATATGACTTAATATGACTTAATATGACATATGACTTAATATGACATATGACTTAATATGACTTAATATGACATAATATGACATAATATGACTTAATATGACATATGACTTAATATGACATAATATGACTTAATATGACATAATATGACATATGACTTAATATGACATAATATGACATTATATGACTTAATATGCCATAATATGACTTAATATGACATAATATGACATTATATGACTTAATATGACATAATATGACATTATATGACTAAATATGACATAATATGACTTAATATGACATTATATGACTTAATATGACATAATATGACAGATGACTTAATATGACTTAATATGACATAACATGACATATGACTTAATATGACATAATATGACATAATATGACAATATGATATTATTTTGGAGTGTAATGTTTACTCTGAATTTTTATTGTTTATTTCACTTTTGTTTATTATCTATTGCACTTGCTTTGGCAATGTAAACACATGTTTCCCATGTTAATAAAGCCCCTTAAATTGAAATGGAAATTTAATTGACGGGCCAGAGAGAAGGAGAGTGGGAGGACAAGACAGAGGGGGAGATTAGAGTTAGAGGGGGGTCAGAGAGAGGAGGAGAGAGACAGAGAGAGAGGGGGGGATAGAGGGGAGAGAGACAGAGAGAGAGGGGAGATTAGAGTTTTAGGGGGTCAGAGAGAGGAGGAGAGAGACAGAGAGAGAGGGGGCGAGAGAGAGAGGGGGAGAGAGACAGAGAGAGACAGAGCGAGAGGGGGAGATTAGAGTTAGAGGGGGTCAGAGAGAGGAGAGAGACAGAGAGAGAGGGGGGAGACAGAGAGAGACAGAGAGAGAGGGGGAGAGAGAGAGGGAGATTACCTACCCATTCTAGAGCTTTGATGAAGCCCAGGAGAACATTGACTTACCCATTCTAGAGCTTTGATGAAGCCCAGGAGAACATTGACTTACCCATTCTAGAGCTTTGATGAAGCCCAGGGGAACTTTGAGGACTCTGAACTGTCCGCCTGCAACCAACTGGAGAAGAAAGAAAATAACGATGATTCCAAATCATAACAAAACAGCCATTCATCATCGATCGGTTTAATATAATAACGAAGCACTACACAGACAGCAGAAGTAGAGAACAACTGTACTAATGTAGGCCTACTGAAATGATACAGATATAAGTGGGTCTAATCAAACATCTATTAACAACCTGTTAATCAGGAAATGCCACGATATTCACCATCCTCAGTACCACCCCAACATCAACATACAGTTGAAGTCGGACGTTTACATACACCTTAGCCAAATACATTTAAACTCAGTTTTTCCACAATTCCTGACATTTAATCCTAGTAAAAATTCCCTGTATTAGGTCAGTTAGGATCATCACTTTATTTTAAGAATGTGAAATGTCAGAATAATAGTAGAGACAATGATTTATTTCAGTTTTTATTTCTTTCATCACATTCCCAGTGGGTCAGAAGTTTACATAGACTCAATTAGTAGTTGGTAGCATTGCCTTGAAATAGTTTATCTTGGGTCAAATGCCACAAGCTTCCCACAATAAGTTGGGTGGATTTTGGCCCATTCCTCCTGACAGAGCTGGTGTAACTGAGTCTGGTTTGTAGGCCTCCTTGCTTGCACACGCTTTTTCAGTTGAACCCACAGATTTTCTATGGGATTGAGGTCAGGGCTTTGTGATGGCCACTCCAATACCTTGACTTTGTTGTCCTTAAGCCATTTTGCCACAACTTTGGAAGTATGCTTGAGGTCTTTGTCCATTTGGAAGACCCATTTGCGAACAAGCTTTAAGATGTCTTGAGACGTTGCTTCAATATATCCACATAATTTGCTTGCCTCATAATGCCATCTATTTTGTGAAGTGCACCAGTCCCTCCTGCAGCAAAGCACCTCCACAACATGATGTTGCCACCCTCGTGCTTCATGGTTGGGATGGTGTTCTTCGGCTTGCAAGCATCCCCCTTTTCCTCCAAACATAACAATGGTCATTATGGCCAAACAGTTCTATTTTTGTTTCATCAGACCAGAGGACATTTCTACCAAAAGTACAATCTTTGTCCTCATGTGCAGTTGCAAACTGTAGTCTGGCTTTTTTATGGCGATTTTGGAGCAGTGGCTTCTTCCTTGCTGAGCGGCCTTTCAGGTTATGTCGATATAGGACTTGTTTTACTGTGGATATAGATACTTTTGTACCTGTTTCCTCCAGCATCTTCACAAGGTCGTTTGCTGTTGTTCTGGGATTGATTTGCAATTTTCACACCAAAGTACGTTCATCTCTAGGAGACTGAACGCGTCTCCTTCCTGAGTGGTATGGTGGCTGCGTGGTCCCATGGTGTTTATACTTGCATACTATTGTTTGTACAGATGAACGTGGTACCTTCAGGCGTTTGCATATTGCTCCCAAGGATGAACCAGACTTGTGGAGGTCTACACATTTTTTTCTGAGGTCTTGGCTGATTTCTTTTGATTTTCCCATGATGTCAAGCAAAGAGGCACTGAGTTTGAAGGTTGACCTTGAAACACATCCACAGGTACACCTCCAATTGACTAAAATGATTTAAATTAGCCCGTCAGAAGCTTCTAAAGCCATGACATCATTTTCTGGAATTTTCCAAGCTGTTTAAAGGCACAGTCAACTTAGTGTATGTAAACTTCTGACCCACTGGAATTGTGATACAGTGAATTATAAGTCAAATAATCTGTCTGTAAACAATTGTTGTAAAAATTACTTGTGTCATGCACAAAGTAGATGTCCTAACCGACTTGCCAAAACTATAATTTATTAACAAGAAATTTGTGGAGTGGTTGAAAAACGAGTTTTAACGACTCCAACCTAAGTGTATATAAACTAGTTTTAATGACTCCAACCTAAGTGTACGTAAACTAGTTTTAATGACTCCAACCTAAGTGTATGTAAACTAGTTTTAATGACTCCAACCTAAGTGTATGTAAACTAGTTTTAATGACTCCAACCTAAGTGTATGTAAACTAGTTTTAATGACTCCAACCTAAGTGTACGTAAACTAGTTTTAATGACTCCAACCTAAGTGTATGTAAACTAGTTTTAATGACTCCAACCTAAGTGTACGTAAACTAGTTTTAATGACTCCAACCTAAGTGTACGTAAACTAGTTTTAATGACTCCAACCTAAGTGTATGTAAACTAGTTTTAATGACTCCAACCTAAGTGTATGTAAACTAGTTTTAATGACTCCAACCTAAGTGTACGTAAACTAGTTTTAATGACTCCAACCTAAGTGTATGTAAACTAGTTTTAATGACTCCAACCTAAGTGTACGTAAACTAGTTTTAATGACTCCAACCTAAGTGTATGTAAACTAGTTTTAATGACTCCAACCTAAGTGTATGTAAACTAGTTTTAATGACTCCAACCTAAGTGTACGTAAACTAGTTTTAATGACTCCAACCTAAGTGTATGTAAACTAGTTTTAATGACTCCAACCTAAGTGTACGTAAACTAGTTTTAATGACTCCAACCTAAGTGTATGTAAACTAGTTTTAATGACTCCAACCTAAGTGTACGTAAACTAGTTTTAATGACTCAACCTAAGTGTACGTAAACTAGTTTTAATGACTCCAACCTAAGTGTATGTAAACTAGTTTTAATGACTCCAACCTAAGTGTACGTAAACTAGTTTTAATGACTCCAACCTAAGTGTATGTAAACTAGTTTTAATGACTCCAACCTAAGTGTATGTAAACTAGTTTTAATGACTCCAACCTAAGTGTATGTAAACTAGTTTTAATGACTCCAACCTAAGTGTATGTAAACTAGTTTTAATGACTCCAACCTAAGTGTATGTAAACTAGTTTTAATGACTCCAACCTAAGTGTATGTAAACTAGTTTTAATGACTCAACCTAAGTGTATGTAAACTAGTTTTAATGACTCCAACCTAAGTGTATGTAAACTAGTTTTAATGACTCCAACCTAAGTGTATGTAAACTAGTTTTAATGACTCCAACCTAAGTGTACGTAAACTAGTTTTAATGACTCCAACCTAAGTGTATGTAAACTAGTTTTAATGACTCCAACCTAAGTGTATGTAAACTAGTTTTAATGACTCCAACCTAAGTGTATGTAAACTAGTTTTAATGACTCCAACCTAAGTGTATGTAAACTAGTTTTAATGACTCCAACCTAAGTGTATGTAAACTAGTTTTAATGACTCCAACCTAAGTGTATGTAAACTAGTTTTAATGACTCCAACCTAAGTGTACGTAAACTTCCGACTTCCACTGTATGTGAAAATGGCGAGTTTCTATGTTTTGTAGTAAAATAAATAGAGGAAGATACATGTTTCCAATGACATTATCAACCAATTAGAGAACAATTAGTAGGCAGTTACTAGGCAATGCCTATTCGCAATTGGTTAAAATCACACAATGCGCACTGATGACGTCATTGGAAAAACGTATCTTCCTCGTTTTTCTCACATAGGTGGATGTTGGGGGTGGTGCTGGAGATGATTTTTACGAAGCTGATATTTTAAATGTCCCTTGAAGAAGCGATCACAGAAGACAACACAGTAAACACATCATTTTGGTTTTTTGTCACCATCATCTCTATAGGCCTACAGCAGTAATATAGGATTCTCAACAGAGAGTCTGTATACCGATAGAGAGAACATAATGACTGATTATTAAACCCATATATGATGTTTCTCATGGTAGCCTACATACAACAGACACACAGACAATCATTGTTTTCCTATGATGAAAGAATGATTCACCAGAGTAAAGATGTGGGACTAATGAAGTGTCTATTATCATTACAACATAGGCCTATTAGCAACAGGTCAGAGTGGGGATGAAGGCAATACACTGAGTTTACAAAACATTATGAACACCTGCTGTTTCCATGACAGCCTGACCAGGTGAAAGATATGATCCCTTACTGATGTCCCTTGTTAAATCCACTTAAAACCAGTGTAGATGAAGGGGAGGAGACGGGTTAAAGAAGGATTTTTAAGGCTTGAGATAATTGAGACATGGATTGTGTATGTGTGCCATTCAGAGGGTGATTGGGCAAAAGAAAAGATGTAAGTGCCCTTGAACGGGGTATGGTAGTAGTTGCCAGGCGCACTGGTTTGAGTGTGTCAAAAACTGCAACGCTGTCGGGTTTTTCTCACATTCAACAGTTTCCCATGTTTATCAAGAATGATCCACCACCTAAAGGACATCCAGCCAATTTGACATCAACTGTGGGCAAGACATGGAGTCAACATGGGCCAGCTTCCCTGTGGAAACGCTTTCAACTCAATATCAGGAAGGTGTTCTTAATGTTTAGTGTATATTGCATTATTTTCATGCATGATTTATTTTCACCGTCATCTGCATATGTCTACAGCCTTTACATGAGTTGTGTGTTATTCTCAATAGTAGGCCTATTCCGTCTCATCATGTGTTCAGATTACAATAAGATATATCGTATATTCGGTGAGGAGGCTGTGGTATATTGAAATAGACAACATGATGATTGAATATTTGTTTTGCGTCTGTCGGTTTTAATATTGTATAAAATGTCCTCATATCGGCTATAAAACATGGTATGTAGCCTAAATATTTGAGCACAGATGGGCCAACTATCGAAATATTTGAGAACAGAGATTGAGGTGTGAATACGCGAAGTCATGGCCTGCCGTTAACGTCGACCCGGGGAGACTGGGCCTGGTAAAAGGTGCGGTTTGGATTGGACATGACACCATTACGCTTTAAGCTCCTGTGGTAAAGCTAGTGATGCTCAGTCAGAAACCACGAACAATTACCAATAATAACTACCGATTGTTACTCACTCAAACGTATCATTTAATTGCTTCGTTCGTTTTAAATGATGATAGAATCCAACTAGAAGCAATACGGTGTTAATATGACGAAAATGCAGACACCCATTTCATGTTTTAACACTTGAGGGCATTGAACAGTCATTTTACTAAAACGATTTATTCAGTTCTTATATTCACCCAACATATATCGAGAGAAATATCCCTGCTATAGGCCTGCATGATGTATCAGATAGCATTCCAGGCATCCTAAAAGAAGAATCACTAGTCTATACAGCCATGTAGGGAATAAAGGTGAACTGCCATTTTACAACGCAATCTGAAATGAAATGACAGCTGCACATAGCCTTTACCAGGCCCGCTTTATAAGCGGATAATATAATGCCAGGATTGCAGAATTAAAAAAAATATTTTACTCATATGAACAAATACATATTTGGACGACAGATAGACAAAGATATTTCGGTCCATAATTTATCTGTGCGTACATGCATATGACGGGGATACCGTTATATCACCATCCATAGTCCACCAATGACTTTATCTGACATAATACTAAACAATAACATTACATACTTATCATTTTACCCGGCATAGCCACAATATAGTGTGTTTAATTTCGCACAAACGCATAAACACCCATTCCCTCAGTAATTATAAGGATGTGCTGTATTTCAGTCAACAAACAGCGTCTGCATCATAAGGGGGGGGGGGGGTCTTTCCGCGGATTTACCTGATAATTCTAATATCCCAGATAACTACATAGCAACGCTCATAACCGGTTCGTACGTACAGTTGATATTTAAACAGCAGTAAATGTCCGTTATGTTTCTAGATGTTCAGAGCCCCTACCTGATTCACAATATCCATCCTGGCCGCCTTGCTCGTTGATAAGAGAAATTGCGGAGCAGAGGGAGGGAGCCGTAACAACCGGAAAAGCCCTCGGTAGGGGAAGGAGAATGGAACAGCGCTATGCGTCACTATGTAAGGTGTAGTAGATGGCGTGTGATACGGAAAAAACAGAAACGCATAACACAAACTGCCAACGACGGTCAAACAGGACCAGACACCCACTGGTAGAGAAATACTTAGATATAGGATCAAATAAATGTATTGTTTTTTAAAATGTTATATTAGATGTAAAGGAGAGCTAGACCATCCAATGAAATATAACTATTTAGTCTGTTTGGAAGCTTGCTATGGTCTGCCTTTATGACGCTGGTATTTTGCCGCTATTTATTTTCCCAAAATATAGAATTGTACCGTTCACTTTCCATGCAGTAAACCAACGCGCTGCTTTGCCCGCAGTGCTTAACTAATTGTCTATCTGTGTGCCAATAGTGAGACGACATGTTAGTATTATTTACCCTTGGCTGTCTCACATCACTGGGATGTAACCAACTGGGCCTGAACCCACGTCTCTTTTCTTCCGCGGTGTGTCACACGACTATAGGCATTCACTCGAAAAGCTCACACAAATCTTCAGGTTTCAGGCAATGTTATTTATCAAACCAGCAAGTGAGCTATCTACAACGTAAAATTGTTATTTGGCTGTGCCCATTAGGAGAACCCTTTTAAATAACAATTTCTGGTTCCAGATAAAACCCCCTTTGGGTTATGTGTATGACCCTTTCAACAGAGGGTTCTACATGGAACCCAAAAGGGTTCTACATGGAACCCAAAATGGTTCTACATGGAACCCAAAAGGGTTCTAGATGGAACCCAAAAGGGTTCTACATGGAACCCAAAAAGGATTCTCCTGGGAACCAAAAATGGTTCTCTTATAGGGACATCAGATGTGTGTACATCAGAAGATACAAGCTAATACAATTACAATAGGTATTTTACGATAACTTGATTGTCTATTTTACATGCAGCGCTAGAGGCGTCACTACAGACCCTGGTTTGAATCCAGGCTGTATCACAGCGGTCTAAGGCACTGCATCTCAGCGCTAGAGGCGTCACTACAGACCCTGGTTTGAATCCAGGCTGTATCACAGCGGTCTAAGGCACTGCATCTCAGCGCTAGAGGCGTCACTACAGACCCTGGTTGGAATCCAGGCTGTATCACAGCGGTCTAAGGCACTGCATCTCAGTGCTAGAGGCGTCACTACAGACCCTGGTTTGAATCCAGGCTGTATCACAGCGGTCTAAGGCACTGCATCTCAGCGCTAGAGGCGTCACTACAGACCCTGGTTGGAATCCAGGCTGTATCACAGCGGTCTAAGGCACTGCATCTCAGTGCTAGAGGCGTCACTACAGACCCTGGTTTGAATCCAGGCTGTATCACAGCCGGTTGTGATTGGGAGTCCCATTTAGTGCGTTTGGAAAAGTATTCAGACCCCTTGACTTTTTTTCACTGTTTGATATGTTACAGCCTTGTTCTAAAATGTATTTTCCTCATCAATCTACACACAATACAGCACAATGACAAAGCACTTTTTTATTTTTTCAAATTTATTACAACTTAAAAAAAGAAATACCTTATTTACATACAGTACCAGTGAAAAGTTGGACACACCAGAGATTTTATTTATTTGTTACTATTGTCTTTTATTTAACTAGGCAAGTCAGTTTAGAACAAATTATTATTTACAATGACGGCCTACATTGATGGTGGCTACTTTGAAGAATCTAAAATATATTTAGATTTGTTTAACCCTTTTTTTCTGGTTACTACATGATTCCATGTGTGTTATTTCATAGTTTTGATGTCTTCACTATTATTCTACAATGTAGAAAATAGTAAAAAATAAAGAAAAACCCTTTAATGTGTTGGGGTGTCCAAAGTTATGACTGGTAGTGTAAGTATTCCTTTGCTATGAGACTCGATATTGAGCTCCGGCGCATCCTGTTTCCATTGATCATCCTTGAGATGTTTTAGCAGGCACTAGTTTACATCAAGCCTGTCTTGAGCATGTGGCCATAGATTATCGTCGGAATTGCTGCAAATATCCTCGTTGTTCATGCAACTAGGAAAAAAACCTCATGGCATAGCGAATCCAAGCCTGACATAGGTCTGAATTGAAATGGTTGCCATTGGACTCTGAATCACGTTTCACCATCTGGCAGTCCGACAGACGAATCTGGGTTTGGCATCATTGCATGGTCTGAAGGAGGGTGGGACGTTCATGGGGATGGCAGTCATACATCTTCCACCTGTATTGTAATCGTGTATAGTCTTTTACAGCATTGTATTGTACTCCTGTATTGTAGTGGTCCTGTACGTGTCTCCGTTCATAAGAGAATGGCACTGGCAACGCCAGAGTTGTGGGTTCGATTCCCGCTGGGGTCTCAAACCAAAATGTGTGGATTGTTGTCACTTTGGGATTTTTTTTATTTAACCTGGCATGTCAGTTAAGAACAATTTCTTAATTACAATGTCAGCCTACCCCGGCCAAACCCGGGCCAATTGTGTGCCGCCCTATGGGACTCCCAATCACAGCCGGATGTGATTCAACATGGATTCGAACCAGGGAGTGTAGTGTCACCTCTTGCACTGAAATGCAGTGCCTTAGACCGTTGAGTGCTGAAGCGCGTAGCACGTTAAAATCATCTGTCCTCGGTTGCAACACTCACTACCGAGTTCCAAACTGCCTCTGGAAGCAACGTCAGCACAAGAACTGTTCGTCGGGAGCTTCATGAAATGGGTTTCCATGGCCGAGCAGCTGCACACAAGCCTAAGATCACCATGAGCAATGCCAAGCGTCGGCTGGACTGGTGTAAAATTGGACTCTGAATCACGTTTCACCATCTGTCAGTCCGACAGACGAATCTGGGTTTGGCGGATATATAGCGGCAACTGTAAAGTTTGGTGGAGGAGGAATAATGGTCTGGGGCTGTTTTTCATGGTTCGGGTCCCTTAGTTCCAGTGAAAGAACATCTTACTACAGCATGCAATGACATTGTAGACGATTCTGTGCTTCCAACTTTGTGGCAACAGTTTGGGGAAGGCCCTTTTCCTGTTTCAACATGACAATGCCACTGTGCACAAAGTGAGGTCCATAAAGAAATGGTTTGTCGAGATCGGTGTAGAAGAACTTGACTGGCCTGCACAGAGCCCTGACCTCCACCCCATCAAACAGCTTTGTAATGAATTGGAACTCCGACTGCGAGCCAGGCCTAACTGCCCAACAAGACTAGGCCTAATCGTCCAACATCAGTGCCCAACCTCACTAATGCTCTTGTGGCTGAATGGAAGCAAGTCTCTGCAGCAACGTTCCAACATCGAGGCTGTACCACAACCGGCCGTGATTGGTATTTTTATTTATTTTATTGTACATTTATTCAACTAGGCAAGTCACTTAAGAACAAATTCGTATTTACAATGAAGGCCTAGGAAACGGAAAAGGGCTTCCTGCGGGGACGAGGGCTGGGATTTTAAAAAACACAACATGGTAGCAGCACAACATGGTAGCAGCACAACATGGTAGCAGATCAACATGGTAGCAACACAACATGGTAGCAGCACAACATGGTAGCAACACAACATGGTAGCAACACAGCATGGTAGCAACACAACATGGTAGCAGATCAACATGGTAGCAACACAACATGGTAGCAGCACAACATGGTAGCAACACAACATGGTAGCAGATCAACATGGTAGCAACACAACATGGTAGCAGCATAGCATGGTAGCAACACAACATGGTAACAACACAACATGGTAGTAACACAACATGGTAGAAAATCAACATGGTAGCAACACAACATGGTAGCAGATCAACATGGTAGCAACACAACATGGTAGCAGCACAACATGGTAGCAGATCAACATGGTAGCAACACAACATGGTAGCAACACAACATGGTAGTAACACATGGTAGAAGATCAACATGGTAGCAACACAACATGGTAGCAGCACAACATGGTAGCAACACAACATGGTAGCAAATCAACATGGTAGCAGCATAGCATGGTAGCAGCACAACATGGTAGCATAACAACATGGTAGCAACACAACATGGTAGCAGCACAACATGGTAGCAGCATAGCATGGTAGCAACACAACATGGTAACAACACAACATGGTAGTAACACATGGTAGCAGATCAACATGGTAGCAGATCAACATGGTAGCAACACAACATGGTAGCAGCACAACATGGTAGCAGATCAACATGGTAGCAACACAACATGGTAGCAACACATGGTAGCAGCACAACATGGTAGCAACACAACATGGTAGCAAATCATGGTAGCAAATCAACATGGTAGCAGCATAGCATGGTAGCAACACAACATGGTAGCAGATCAACATGGTAGCAACACAACATGGTAGCAACACAACATGGTAGCAGCATAGCATGGTAGCAACACAACATGGTAACAACACAACATGGTAGTAACACATGGTAGAAGATCAACATGGTAGCAACACAACATGGTAGCATATCAACATGGTAGCAACACAACATGGTAGCAGATCAACATGGTAGCAGCACAACATGGTAGCAACACAACATGGTAGCAACACAACATGGTAACAGCATAGCATGGTAGCAACACAACATGGTAGCAGATCAACATGGTAGCAGATCAACATGGTAGCAACACAACATGGTAGTAACACAACATGGTAGCAACACAACATGGTAGTAACACAACATGGTAGCAACACAACATGGTAGCAGCACAACATGGTAGCAACACAACATGGTAGCAGATCAACATGGTAGCAACACAACATGGCAGCAGCACAACATGGTAGTAACACAACATGGTAGTAACACAACATGGTAGCAACACAACATGGTAGCAACACAACATGGTAGCAGCACAACATGGTAGTAACACAACATGGTAACAGATCAACATGGTAGCAACACAACATGGTAGCAACACAACATGGTAGCAGATCAACATGGTAGCAACACAACATGGTAGCAGCACAACATGGTAGCAACACAACATGGTAGCAGATCAACATGGTAGCAACACAACATGGTAGCAGCACAACATGGTAGCAGATCAACATGGTAGCAACACAACATGGCAGCAGCACAACATGGTAGTAACACAACATGGTAGCAGCACAACATGGCAGCAGCACAACATGGTAGCAGCACAAAACATGGTACAAACATTATTGGGCACAGACAACAGCACAAAGGGCAAGAAGGTAAAGACAACAATAGATCACACAAAGCACTGTTTTGATTCATTCATAATGTCGTCAAAAAGTATTGCTCCTCCACTAGAACCTGAACGGTCCGACTTCAGAAAATAAAATCTTGGCACATTAAGTGACGCTGTGTTTTTCTGTTATTTTCTAGGTAATTGAGTTTGATACATTTAAATATTTTTGGTCCCTCGAGGCCTATATTCAAGGTCCTATATTCATGGTTCGCCACTGAAACAACATATACATTGCAATATTGTCTCGTTAATAGTTTTGTTTTTAATCAGCTCAGCTGTAATTTTCCATTATGCATTTTATATATAGATGGGTCAATTTAAATATAAAAAGTTTCTGTTATTTTCTAGTTTAATTTTTTTTTTTACAAAGTATCGAAAGATTTTTGGTCCTTCTGAAGGTTCTTTAGTCATGGTTCTCCACTGATACAAAGTGTTATGTTTGGGGCAAATCCAATACAACACTTTACTGATTACCACTAGCTGCATCATGTTATGGGTATGCTTGTAATAGTTAAGGGCTGGGGATTTCTTCAGGATAATTTTTTTAATGGAATTGGAACTAAGCACAGGCAAAATCCTAGAGGAAAACCTGGTTCAGTCAGCTTTTCACCAGACACTGGTAGATGAATTCACCTTTCAGAAGGACAATAACCTAAAACAGAAGTCCAAATCTACACTGGAGTTGCTTGCCAAGAAGACAGTGAATGTTCCTGAGTGGCCGAATTACAACTTTTACTTAAATCTGCTTGAAAATCTACGGCAAGACTCGAAATGGTTGTCTAGCGATGGTCAACAACCAATTTGACAGATCTTGAAGAATTTTGAAAATAATAATGTGCAAATATTGTACAATCCAGGTGTGGAAAAATATTAGAGACTTACCCAGAAAGACTCCCAGCTGTAATCCCTCTTAAAGACTTACCCAGAAAGACTCCCAGCTGTAATCCCTCTTAGAGACTTACCCAGAAAGACTCCCAGCTGTAATCCCTCTTAGAGACTTACCCAGAAAGACTCCCAGCTGTAATCCCTCTTAGAGACTTACCCAGAAAGACTCACAGCTGTGTTGGGGAATAATCAGAATTGGTTGGTAACATAGGTAAGATGTTTTATATTCATCATATGTTTGTAAGTTACTTCTCATCAGAATGTGTTTGTATAATACTGTGGCGGGGTTGCAGTATCTGTTCTATGTCAAGACTAAGTTGCTTGGGCCGGAGAGAGGGGAGAGGTCAAGCGTGTATCTCTTGGCTCCACAATGTCTGTGTGCCAGTCAGTGTGTCTCTGTGATCTTGTCAAGATAAGATGGATTTGATATATGCCTGTTGATATGGAGGATTGGTTTATGGTTCTGGGTTTGAGTAAGGAGACAAAGCTGAACGATGAATTATGTCTATGCTGTCTGACTATGTGTGTTCTTTGGTTATTAAAGGATCTCAGCTGCAATTTGTAAGGGGCTCTCAGAGAATTCATGGATAGACACTGAATTGATCTGAGAGTCACAGGGTTGTGATAGAGCTCATATAATTAAAGATGGACTTTGATAACTAATCCTGACTTGTGTGTGTGGTTTGCTCTCATGATTTGGTAAATAGAGGACATTTCCACGACAGCTGTAATCACTCTTAGAGACTTACCCAGAAAGACTCACAGCTGTAATCACTCTTAGAGACTTACCCAGAAAGACTCACAGCTGTAATCACTCTTAGAGACTTATCCAGAAAGACTCACAGCTGTAATCACTCTTAGAGACTTACCCAGAAAGACTCACAGCTGTAATCACTCTTAGAGACTTACCCAGAAAGACTCACAGCTGTAATCACTCTTAGAGACTTACCCAGAAAGACTCACAGCTGTAATCACTCTTAGAGACTTACCCAGAAAGACTCACAGCTGTAATCACTCTTAGAGACTTACCCAGAAAGACTCACAGCTGTAATCACTCTTAGAGACTTACCCAGAAAGACTCACAGCTGTAATCACTCTTAGAGACTTATCCAGAAAGACTCACAGCTGTAATCACTCTTAGAGACTTACCCAGAAAGACTCACAGCTGTAATCACTCTTAGAGACTTACCCAGAAAGACTCACAGCTCTTAGAGACTTACCCAGAAAGACTCACAGCTCTTAGAGACTTACCCAGAAAGACTCACCGCTCTTAGAGACTTACCCAGAAAGACTCACAGCACTTAGAGACTTACCCAGAAAGACTCACCGCTCTTAGAGACTTACCCAGAAAGACTCACAGCTGTAATCACTCTTAGAGACTTACCCAGAAAGACTCACCACTCTTAGAGACTTACCCAGAAAGACTCACAGCTGTAATCCCTCTTAGAGACATACCCAGAAAGACTCACAGCTGTAATCACTCTGAGAGACTCACCCAGAAAGACTCACAGCTGTAATCACTCTGAGAGACTCACCCAGAAAGACTCACAGCTGTAATCACTCTTAGAGACTTACCCATAAAGACTCACAGCTGTAATCACTCTTAGAGACTTACCCAGAAAGACTCACAGCTGTAATCACTCTTAGAGACTTACCCAGAAAGACTCACAGCTCTTAGAGACTTACCCAGAAAGACTCACAGCTCTTAGAGACTTACCCAGAAAGACTCAGAGCTCTTAGAGACTTACCCAGAAAGACTCACCGCTCTTAGAGACTTACCCAGAAAGACTCACAGCTGTAATCACTCTTAGAGACTTACCCAGAAAGACTCACCGCTCTTAGAGACTTACCCAGAAAGACTCACAGCTGTAATCCCTCTTAGAGACTTACCCAGAAAGACTCACAGCTGTAATCACTGGTGATTCTAACATGTATTGACTCAGGGGTGTGAAAACGTATGTAAATAAACGTGTAAACCTGTTTTCACTTTGTCATCGTGAAGTATTGTGTGTAGATGGTTGAGAAAAAACAGTCAAGGGGCTATGAACACGTTCTGAAGGCTCTGTATAATAACAATCACTATCTGCAGGGTTTATGACGACATAAAAGGGACGGACTGGGACCAAAACAGGTCCAGGAACACACCGGCCCACTTTGTTCTTCAGATAATAATAGTAAACTTTACTACGCTATACTATTATAATAATTTACTATTACTAGTTACTACTGTTCTGCTAGTCTGCTTTCTTTCAATCATCTTTTAACTAGCATCTCTACTGTTCTGCTAGTCTGCTTTCTTTCAATCATCTTTTAACTAGCATCTCTACTGTTCTGCTAGTCTGCTTTCTTTCAATCATCTTTTAACTAGCATCTCTACTGTTCTGCTAGTCTGCTTTCTTTCAATCATCTTTTAACTAGCATCATCTAACTGTTCTGCTAGTCTGCTTTCTTTCAATCATCTTTTAACTAGCATCTCTACTGTTCTGCTAGTCTGCTTTCTTTCAATCATCTTTTAACTAGCATCTCTACTGTTCTGCTAGTCTGCTTTCTTTCAATCATCTTTTAACTAGCATCTCTACTGTTGCTGCTGCGGGGAATGGATTGCTGTGACAGACAGAACATTTCCACCTTCCACCTCCCATCCCCTAGGGGGCAGCAGAACAGAGCAGCCCCTGGTAGCCAGGTGTCTGTAGCAAGACAACACTTTAACGACTGTCAGGAGCCATCATAACCTGAGTAACACCGGTTAGCAACAACTCAAGAAGAACTGACGTGACAAATATATAACAAACTACATGGATAACCATTTTGTTCACCATTTTGTGTTTATCGATATGACATTTGAATTAATTGTATTAGATTCATATAGAATTATAGACATCTGAATAAAAACATTGATGCTTTCGACAATGAGCAATGACATTTCAAATCAACGTTTTGTTTTAGTCTATATGAGCTGATAAAACATGCAATTAAGTTATTAATGCCAGAATAAAATGAGCACTTTGTATGTTCAGCTGCTTATAAACCCTGCATGTCCAGGATAGAAATAAAAATACATTTCAAAAAGAAGATTTTTTTTTGTTGTTGCTTGAAATGACTATCATTATTAAAAACAGCAATCAAAGTGCATTTAGACAGAGACTGTGTCCTAAATGGGACACCACTATTCCCTATTTGATACTACATTGGACCAGAGCCCTGGTCAGAAGTAGTGCATTATTTAGGGAATGGGGTGTAATTTGGGGCACAGCACAGCGACACCATGGAAAAACATCCAAAATAAAACAACAGACGTGATGCGATCTGTTTTCAAACAGAAAGCAACATAGAGGTGATATTTAACACAAAGAGAAGAAGAACAGAGTGGTGGTTCAATTCAGGTTTGAATTCAGCCAATTCAGGTTTGAATTCAGCCAATTCAGGTTTGAATTCAGCCAATTCAGGTTTTAATTCAGCCAATTCAGGTTTTTAATTCAGCCAATTCAGGTTTTAATTCAGCCAATTCAGGTTTTAATTCAGCCAAATCAGGTTTTAATTCAGCCAAATCAGGTTTTAATTCAGCCAATTCAGGTTTTAATTCAGCCAATTCAGGTTTTAATCCAGCTAAATCAGGTTTTAATTCAGCCAATTCAGGTTTTAATTCAGCCATATCAGGTTTTAATTCACCCAATTCAGGCTAGTTAATTCTAATTCAGGAATTGAAAAATTCTCATAGAAAACAATGCAGACAATTTTCAATTCATGAATTTAATTTAAATTGACTGAATTGAAAACTGAATTGAGCCCAACCGACCCTGGTAATAGACGCATCACGACGACAAGACAACACTAACAACTTTGTTTTTTAAAAGTATTTCACAATTTCAGTTCTTTCATCAAATCAAAAAATAATCTAAAGCTGAAAATGAAAAACATTGTACAGTATATCCATCAAGATAATGTGTATGTACAACATGATGCACAGTACAAATATCTTAAAGGAGTCTGTTATTAGAGACCAACACAATTTGATGCAAATGTGTTCATGATCTGAGAGTGCTACTCACTGACTCACCCAGCAGACACACTGAGTCACACTCTTCCCCATCTCTCTCTCTCTCTCTACTCTCTCTCTCTCTCTCTCTCCCCCATCTCTCTCTCTCTCTCTCTCTCTCTCTCTCTCTCTCTCTCTCTCTCTCTCTCTCCTACTCTCCCCCATCTCTCTCTCTCTCTCTCTCTCCTACTCTCCCCCATCTCTCTCTCTCTCTTCTCTCTTTCTCCCCATCTCTCATATTCTATTCTTCCATTAATGTGATCTTCTCCACACACACACACACACAACTCATCCTTATATGATCATCCACCTTCCCGAATCGGTTCTCTCTCCTCACCCACATATTTGTTTGCTTCCCAAATGCCCCCCTATTCCCTACATCGTCGATAGTCCCTATGGGCCCTGGTCAAAAAGCAGTGCACTATATAGCGTGCCTTTGGGGAGGTCATCTCTCACGTCTTTCTGTCTCTTTAAAAAAAATCTTTCTCTTCTTTCACCTTTTTCTCTGTCGCTCCATCTAGTCCCTTTGGGTCCATCCTCTGTCTCACATCTCCATCTAGTCCCTTTGGTCCATTCTCTGTCTCACATCTCCATCTAGTCCCTTCGGGTCCATCATCTGTCTCACATCTCCATCTAGTCCCTTCGGGTCCATCATCTGTCTCACATCTCCATCTAGTCCCTTCGGTTCCATCCTCTGTCTCACATCTCCATCTAGTCCCTTCGGGTCCATCCTCTCTCACATCTCCATCTAGTCTCTTCGGGTCCATCCTCTGTCTCACATCTCCATCTAGTCCCTTTGGGTCCATCCTCTCTCTCACATCTCCATCTAGTCCCTTTGGGTCCATCCTCTGTCTCACATCTCCATCTAGTCCCTTTGGGTCCATCCTCTGTCTCACATCTCCATCTAGTCCCTTTGGTCCATTCTCTGTCTCACATCTCCATCTAGTCCCTTCGGGTCCATCCTCTGTCTCACATCTCCATCTAGTCCCTTTGGTCCATTCTCTGTCTCACATCTCCATCTAGTCCCTTCGGGTCCATCATCTGTCTCATATCTTCATCTAGTCCCTTTGGGTCCATTCTCTGTAAAGCCTAGAGGCCTATAATATATATATCTGTCTATAGTCAAGATGGAGGGACTAAGGACACTGGACTGGACAACCTCTTGTCTGTCTGTCCAGCTCCATATCTGTCCTCCATCCATCTGTCCCTCAGTTGTCCTCTGTCTCCCTCGTGCCCAGTAAGTCTGGTCTGCTCCTGATCACAATAAACTCAATCAATCAATCACGATCGATCGATTGATTAATTGATCGACCGTCGTCCAGATCAGAAGGAAGTGACGCAGGTCATCTCGTCCGCCAGGTCTTCCTCGTCGCGGCCCGTTCTGATTGGCTCCTCGTCGCTGTACAGGGTTCCAAGGTCGGGATTGTTCAGGAAACCGCCACCCCCTCCGCCCCTGCTTCCCCGACTCAGCAGGTCGCTGGCCGCACTCTCCATCTCGTCAATTGTCATGTGACACGCGTCAGCAATCTCCCGTTTGGCGAAGGCCACAAACTTGGGATCCTTGGCATACAGACCCAGCCCCTCTGAGATCAGCACCTACATGAGGAGAGACAGTGATTGGTTGGTTAGCTGATTTAAAAAATATTTTTTTATTTTTTTAACTTAACCCATTAATTTCTCATCAATAACCTGAATATAATGAATGCATTAGTCCAGACTCTGTAGATGTTTAAATCAATATCGATCTCTAAATATGTCTACTACATGTGTAGTAATACTCACGGCTTCTACAAGGCTGTCAGCGCTGCCTCTCTTGTCGCTGTAGTGAGGACTGAGCTGAGTGGGGACCCTTAGTGTGGTATAGGCCCTGTATGGTGCCTGGGAACCTCCTGAGGGACAAGGGGGCCCCGTGTACCACCCCGCAGGGCCAGGTCGGGAGGTGGCAGCCGTCACGTTGGCCCCTCCACCTGTCTTGTCCCCCCAGATCCCAGAGCCGCTGCTGCCCCCCGCCCCTTCCTCTTCGACCAGGATGAGAGGGGCATAGAGGAGGCGACCTCGGCGAGGGCAAGGGTTGGCCCAGGAGGCAGAGGAACCTGTTGAGGAACGGCTGCTGCTGCGACGGGACTCGTAACTGCCGTACGTCTAGAGGGAGGGAGAAGTACAGAGAGGTTGGAACATGTTACAGCCGTTGCTACACAACTGCACTTTCCAATAGTCCTCGTTACGTGTGTGTGTGTGTGTGTGTGTGCTTTAAGAGAGTTTGTGTATGTTACCTGTGCTCATGTCATCTGTGTGTGTGTGTGTGTGTGTGTGTGTGTGTGTGTGTGTGTGTGTGTGTGTGTGTGTGTGTGTGTGTGTGTGTGTGGTGCTGATGTGTTACCTGTGTGTGTTACCTGTGTGTGTGTGTGTGTGTGTGTGTATAAAACTGTGTGTGTGTGTGTGTGTGTGTGTGTATAAAACTGTGTGTGTGTGTGTGTGTGTGTGTGTGACGGTGCTGATGTGTTACCTGTGTGTGTGTGTGTGTGTATAAAACTGTGTGTGTGTGTGTGTGTGTGTGTGTGTGTGTGTGTGTGTGTGTGTGTGTGTGTGTGTGTGTGTGTATAAAACTGTGTATGTGTGACGGTGCTGATGTGTTACCTGTGTAGTGACTTGTGTGCGTGCCCGGCAGGGGGGAGAGTTCTGGTGGTAGGTTCCTGGGATTGGGAGGTCATCATTGCTGTCCTGCCTCCTCAGACATTGGATATTAAAGGATGGCTTACGACCTGGGAGGAACCAGGAAGTAAACAAGGAGTCACATGGTGGAACCAGGAAGTAAACAGGAAGACATGGAGGAAGCAAGAAATACCAATGGTGGAACTAGGAAGTCACACGGTGGAACCAGGAAGTAAACAGGATGTTTACTTGCAGGAAGCAAGAAGGAAACAGGAAGTCACATGGAGGCTGTTTCTCAAATGGCACCCTATTTACTATTGTGAAATATTGTACTTTTGACGACAGCCCATAGGGACACAGCTTCAGATAGACATAGTTTACAACTGAATGAGGACAACCAAAATGAAGACGCAGTGTAGAGGCCAAGAGCGTAAAACCTCCTGAACATTGCAGATAGAAATGTCATGAATAGAGATGACATGATTCCTTACTCTACATGAGTGAGAGGCATATTTGTTTTACATCATATAATTCTACCTGGTAGTTCCCCACCGTCATGCCCCATGTAAAGCAGCCCTGGTGTTGTGATGTTACCGGTAGGTGTGGCGGGGAGGAGGCGTCTCCTCGCGGTCCTCCGTCCATCTCCATAGCCATTCCCGTTCCCGTTGCCATAGTTATTACCGTAGGCAGCGTTGCTGGGGGCGTGGGCGTCGTACATGTGGTCATGCTGACCAGGGTACAGAGGAGGGTCGTCAGGGTAACGAAGTCTGGGTGGGAGGAATGGGATCGAGATTAAGATCAAGATTAAGATTAGGATCAAGATTAGGATCAAGATTAAGATTAGGATCAAGATTAAGATTAGGATCATGATTAGGATCAAGATTAAGATTAGGATCAAGATTAAGATTAGGATCATGATTAGGATCAAGATTAAGATTAGGATCAAGATTAAGATTAGGATCAAGATTAAGATTAGGATCATGATTAGGATCAAGATTAAGATTAGGATCATGATTAGGATCAAGATTAAGATTAGGATCAAGATTAAGATTAGGATCAAGATTAAGATTAGGATCAAGATTAAGATTAGGATCAAGATTAGGATCAAGATTAAGATTAGGATCAAGATTAAGATTAGGATCATGATTAGGATCAAGATTAAGATTAGGATCAAGATTAAGATTAGGATCATGATTAGGATCAAGATTAAGATTAGGATCAAGATTAAGATTAGGATCATGATTAGGATCAAGATTAAGATTAGGATCAAGATTAAGATTAGGATCATGATTAGGATCAAGATTAAGATTAGGATCATGATTAGGATCAAGATTAGGATTAGGATCATGATTAGGATCAAGATTAAGATTAGGATCATGATTAGGATCAAGATCAAAACAAAGATATAGTGATAATACACACTAGCACACTTTTAGCACCCACACATATATTCTCAAACACAGGCTCATATAAACACACACACACACACACACACACACACACACACACACACACACACACACACACACACACACACACACACACACACACACACACACACACACACACACACACACACACACATTACCTGTCACGAGGATCAAGGCTCTCGTTATCCTCATCGTAGTAACCTTCCTCTCCTCCGTAACTCTCCTCTCCTCCATCCATCCCTCCGTTACGACCTCGGACAGGAGAATACCTGTCTCCTCTGCTGTCTCTTCTACTGGGGAGAGGGAGGGATTGATTGACTGATTTTCACAGTCTGACCTTAGAGATCCTTATTATTCTCTATGTTTGGTTAGGTCAGACTGTGACTCGGGTGGGAAAGTCTATGTTGTCTATTTCTTTGTTTTTGGTCTTGTGTGGTTCCCAATCAGAGGCAGCTGTCTATCGTTGTCTCTGATTGGGGATCACATATATCATTTTCCTTTTGGGTTTTGTGGGATCTTGTTTTCTGTTTAGTGTCTGAGCCTGACAGAACTGATCTACGTTCCGGAGGTCCCGGTGATGATCACTGCACCCGAAGTGGGGGGAGCCTCAAGTGGAGCGGGGTCTCTGTCCCGCACCGGAGCCCCCACCGAGAGTAGATGCCCACCCGGACCCTCCCCTATAGGGATCTTGTTTTCTGTTTAGTGTCTGTCACCGGAGCCCCCACCGAGAGTAGATGCCCACCCGGACCCTCCCCTATAGGGATCTTGTTTTCTGTTTAGTGTCTGTGCCTGACAGAACTGTGCGCTTTCGTTTTCACGTTTGTTATTTTGTGTGTGTTTTTTGAATATTAAAATCATGAACACTTTCCACGCTGCGCCTTTGTCCACTATTCATTCTACAAACAAGAGCCGTTACAGAAGATCCCACCAAAAATGGACCAAGCAGCGTGGCCAGGAGGACATGGGAGGACATCCTGGATGGAGAAGGACCCTGGACGCAGGCCGGAGATTATCGCCGTCCAAGGGAGCAGATGGAGGCAGTAAGAGAGGAACGGTGACGATAGGAGTAGTGAGGAAGCCCAAGAGATTGGCCGAGTCAGGGTTTAGACCTGAGCCAACTCCCCGTGCTTACCGTGGGGAGCGTGTGACCGGTCAGGCACCGTGTTATGCGGTGATGCGCACTGTGTCTCCAGTGCGCATTCACAGCCGGGTGCGCTCTGGGCCAGCTCCCCGCAGTTGCCGTGGTAGAGTTGGCATTCAGCCAGGACGGATTGTACCGGCTCAGCGCTTCTTCGGCCCAGGATACTTGTGCCAGCTCCCCGCACTTGCCGTGCTACAGGGGGGATTCAGCCAGGACCAGCGTCGGTCCCCAGTCCGGAGCCTGCAGCGACGGTCCCCAGTCTGGAGCCTGCAGTGTCGGTCCCCAGTCCGGAGCCTGCAACGTCGGTCCCCAGTCCGGAGCCTGCAGCGTCGGTCCCCAGTCTGTAGCCTGCAGCGTCGGTCCCCAGTACGGAGCCTGCAGCGTCGGTCCCCAGTCCGGAGCCTCCAGTGTCGGTCCCCAGTACGGAGCCTCCAGCGACGGTCCCCAGTCCGGAGCCTGCAGCGTCGGTCCCCAGTACGGAGCCTCCAGCGACGGTCCCCAGTACGGAGCCTGCAGCGTCGGTCCCCAGTCCGGAGCCTGCAGCGTCGGTCCCCAGTCCGGAGCCTCCAGCGACGGTCCCCAGTACGGAGCCTGCAGCGTCGGTCCCCAGTCCGGAGCCTGCAGCGTCGGTCCCCAGTCCGGAGCCTGCAGCATCGGTCCCCAGTAAGGAGCCTGCAGCGTCGGTCCCCAGTACGGAGCCTGCAGCGTCGGTCCCCAGTCCGGAGCCTGCAGTGTCGGTCCCCAGTCCGGAGCCTGCAGCGTCGGTCCCCTGTCCGGAGCCTGCAGCTTCGGTCCCCTGTCCGGAGCCTGCAGCGTCGGTCCCCAGTACGGAGCCTCCAGCGACGGTCCCCAGTCCGGAGCCTGCAGCGTCGGTCCCCAGTACGGAGCCTCCAGCGACGGTCCCCAGTACGGAGCCTCCAGCGACGGTCCCCAGTACGGAGCCTCCAGCGACGGTCCCCAGTCCGGAGCCTCCAGCGACGGTCCCCAGTACGGAGCCTCCAGCGTCGGTCCCCAGTCAAAAGCCTGCAGCGACGATCTACGATCCGGAGGTCCCGGCGACGATCACTGCACCAGAGGCACCAGCGAAGTGGGGGGAGCCTCAAGCGGAGCGGGGTCTCCGTCCCGCACCGGAGCCCCCACCGAGAGTAGATGCCCACCCGGACCCTCCCCTATAGGGATCTTGTTTACTGTTTAGTGTCTGTGCCTGACAGAACTGTGCGCTTTCGTTTTCACGTTTGTTATTGTGTTTGTGTGTTTTTTGAATATTAAAATCATGAACACTTTCCACGCTGCGCCTTGGTCCACTCTTCATTCTACAAACGAAAGCCATTACACTGATAGACGGTTTGACGGGCTGACTGGCTGGCTGATTAATGGACTGACTGATGGGCTGATTAATGGACTGACTGATGGACTGACTGGCTGGCTGACTGATTAATGGACTGACTGATGGACTGACTGGCTGGCTGACTAGCTGACTGGCTGACTGATTAATGGACTGACTGGTTGACTGCTTGACGGACTGACTGGCTGACTGATTAATGGACCTATTGACCGACTTCCAGACTGATTGACGGACTGATTGACGGACTGATTGACGGACTGCCAGACTGATTGACGGACTGCCAGACTGATTGACAGACTGATTGACAGACTGCCAGACTGATTGACCGACTTCCAGACTGATTGACAGACTGATTGACAGACTGCCAGACTGATTGACGGACTGACTGGCTGACTGATTAATAGACTGATTGACGGACTGCCAGACTGATTGACAGACTGATTGACGGACTGCCAGACTGGCTGATTGGGAGCAAAGCTATGAAAACAGGAGAAACATGCTTAAACAGAGACAGAAGGAGATAAAGGTTCTGAGAGAAACACGTAACATAGGAGAGAAGGGTCAGTCTGATAGTCAGTCAGAAACACGTAGCATAGGAGAGAAGGGTCAGTCTGATAGTCAGTCAGAAACACGTAGCATAGGAGAGAAGGGTCAGTCTGATAGTCAGAAACACGTAACATAGGAGAGAAGGGTCAGTCTGATAGTCAGTCAGAAACACGTAGCATAGGAGAGAAGGGTCAGTCTGATAGTCAGTCAGAAACACGTAGCATAGGAGAGAAGGGTCAGTTTGATAGTCAGAAACACGTAACATAGGAGAGAAGGGTCAGTCTGATAGTCAGAAACACGTAGCATAGGAGAGAAGGGTCAGTCTGATAGTCAGAAACACGTAGCATAGGAGAGAAGGGTCAGTACGCAGATTTCTCCTTAACGTGATTTGTCCAAATGATCAGTGTTCGTAAGTGTTCACGTGTTTCGAATTTCGGATGGGGAGGGGCCATTTGGCCCATTGGCCGAAAGTTTCAGTTTAAGGGGGTGGAGACTGTGGGAGTGGAGACGGTTTTCTTGTTATTAGCTTTTCTCATATCTCTTCCCCTAAAGGAAAATCTGATGCAATTGCCTGAGATGTTTTGTTTGTTCTGGCTTTCCGAGACTAGTCAAGTGCCTACCTTGAATACTTGTTAGAATTCCTTCTGTTCATGGCCGGTTGGTCCACCAGTCCGTTCTTAATGGAAGAATGACGATGATGATGGTTGAGCGAGGACCTCATGTTGTCTCCTCGTCTCAGCTCATCCTGCTCCAGGCCTCCTCCGTTGGGGGTCTTGGAGAAGGAGGTGGAACCTCGGTGGGCCAGACCCCCGTTGGAGAGACTCTCCCTGGGCATACCTCCTCCTCCAGTAAGGGTGGTGACCATGGAGCCACGTCTGTCCTTACCCTCAGGGGCATAGCCATTATCAGTCTGTGGGTAGAGTGTTAGAGGGGATAAGTTGATCAAGGCAATGCTGAGAATCACATAATGAGTAGTTATTTGTGTGATTTCTAGATCAGTGATTATGTGCAGTCCAACTGCAGTCAATTTCAATTTCAAACATGCACAAGGTTAGAGATAAAATCACAAGGTTAAATCCAGATGTAAATCATATTTTACGGATCAGTTTGGACAGCCTTGTTTTACAGCTAGTGTCCCGTCTCAACACACGTTGACGACCATATAGTTGAAGTCAGAAGTTTACATACACTTAGGTTGAAGTTATTAAAACTTGTTTTTCAATCACTCCACACATTTCTTGTTAACAAACTATAGTTTTGGCAAGTCGGTTAGGACATCTACTTTGTGCATGACACAAGTAATTTTTCCAGCAAATGTTTACAGACGGATTATTTCACTTATAATTCACTGTATCACAATTCCAGTGGGTCAGAAGTTTTCATACACTAAGTTGACTGTGTTTCCTCATAATCCTGGACTATCGGACCACCATTTTATTACGTTTGCAATTGCAACAAATAATCTGCTCAGACCCCAACCAAGGAACATCAAAAGTTGTGCTATAAATTCACAGACAACACAAAGATTCCTTGATGTCCTTCCAGATTCCCTCTGTCTACCCAAGGACGCCAGAGGACAAAAATCAGTTAACCACCTAACTAAGGAACTCAATTTAACCTTGCGTAATACCCTAGATGCAGTTGCACCCATAAAAACTAAAAACATTTCTCATAAGAAACTAGCTCCCTGGTACACAGAAAATACCCGAGCTCTGAAGCAAGCTTCCAGAAAATTGGAACGGAAATGGCGCCACACCAAACTGGAAGTCTTCCGACTAGCTTGGAAAGACGGTACCGTGCAGTACCGAAGAGCCCTTACTGTTGCTCGATCATCCTATTTTTCTAACTTAATTGAGGAAAATAAGAACAATCCGAAATTCCTTTTTGATACTGTCGCAAAGCTGACTAAAAAGCAGCATTCCCCAAGAGAGGATGGCTTTCACTTTAGCAGTGATAAATTCATGAACTTCTTTGAGGAAAAGATCATGATTATTAGAAAGCAAATTACGGACTCCTCTTTAAATCTGCATATTCCTTCAAAGCTCAGTTGTCCTGAGTCTGCACAACTCTGCCAGGACCTAGGATCAAGAGAGACGCTCAAGTGTTTTAGTACTATGTCTCTTGACACAATGATGAAAATAATCATGGCCTCTAAACCTTCAAGCTGCAAACTGGACCCTATTCCAACTAAACTACTGAAAGAGCTGCTTCCTGTGCTTGGCCCTCCTATGTTGAACATAATAAACAGCTCTCTATCCACCGGATGTGTACCAAACTCACTAAAAGTGGCAGTAATAAAGCCTCTCTTGAAAAAGCCAAACCTTGACCCAGAAAATATAAAAAACTATCGGCCTATATCGAATCTTCCATTCCTCTCAAAAAATGTAGAAAAGGCTGTTGCGCAGCAACTCACTGCCTTCCTGAAGACAAACAATGTATACGAAATGCTTCAGTCTGGTTTTAGACCCCATCATAGCACTGAGACTGCACTTTTGAAGGTGGTAAATGACCTTTTAATGGCATCAGACCGAGGCTCTGCATCTGTCCTCGTGCTCCTAGACCTTAGTGCTGCTTTTGATACCATCGATCACCACATTCTATTGGAGAGATTGGAAACCCAAATTGGTCTACAAGAACAAGTTCTGGCCTGGTTTAGATCTTATCTGTCGGAAAGATATCAGTTTGTCTCTGTGAATGGTTTGTCCTCTGACAAATCAACTGTATGTTTCGGTGTTCCTCAAGGTTCCGTTTTAGGACCACTATTGTTTTCACTATATATTTTACCTCTTGGGGATGTCATTCGAAAACATAATGTTAACTTTCACTGCTATGCGGATGACACACAGCTGTACATTTCAATGAAACATGGTGAAGCCCCAAAATTGCCCTCGCTAGAAGCATGTGTTTCAGACATAAGGAAGTGGATGGCTGCAAACTTTCTACTTTTAAATTCAGACAAAACAGAGATGCTTGTTCTAGGTCCCAAGAAACAAAGAGATCTTCTGTTGAATCTGACAATTAATCTCAATGGTTGTACAGTCGTCTCAAATAAACTGTGAAGGACCTCGGCGTTACTCTGGACCCTGATCTCTCTTTTGAAGAACATATCAATACCATTTCAAGGACAGCTTTTTTCCATCTACGTAACATTGCAAAAATCAGAAACTTTCTGTCCAAAAATGATGCAGAAAAATGAATCCATGCTTTTGTCACTTCTAGGTTAGACTACTGCAATGCTCTACTTTCCGGCTACCCGGATAAAGCACTAAATAAACTTCAGTTAGTGCTAAATACGGCTGCTAGAATCCTGACTAGAACCAAAAAATTTGATCATATTACTCCAGTGCTAGCCTCCCTACACTTGCTTCCTGTCAAAGCAAGGGCTGATTTCAAGGTTTTACTGCTAATCTACAAAGCATTACATGGGCTTGCTCCTACCTATCTCTCTGATTTGGTCCTGCCGTACATACCTACACGTACACTACGGTCACAAGACGCAGGCCTCCTAATTGTCCCTAGAATTTCTAAGCAAACAGCTGGAGGCAGGGCTTTCTCCTATAGAACTCCATTTTTATGGAACGGTCTGCCTACCCATGTCAGAGACGCAAACTTGGTCTCAACCTTTAAGTCTTTACTGAAGACTCATCTCTTCAGTGGGTCATATGATTGAGTGTAGTCTGGCCCAGGAGTGGGAAGGTGAACGGAAAGGCTCTGGAGCAACGAACCGCCCTTGCTGTCTCTGCCTGGCCGGTTCCCCTCTTTCCACTGGGATTCTCTGCCTCTAACCCTATTACAGGGGCTGAGTCACTGGCTTACTGGGGCTCTCTCATACCATCCCTGGGAGGGGTGCGTCACCCGAGTGGGTTGAGTCACTGATGTGATCTTCTTGTCGGAGATCTTTGTGGGCTATACTCGGCCTCAGGATGGTAAGTTGGTGGTTGAAGATCCCTCTAGTGGTGTGGGGGCTGTGCTTTGGCAAAGTGGGTGGGGTTATATCCTTCCTGTTTGGCCCTGTCCGGGGGTGTCCTCGGATGGGGCCACAGTGTCTCCTGACCCCTCCTGTCTCAGCCTCCAGTATTTATGCTGCAGTAGTTTATGTGTCGGGGGGCTAGGGTCAGTTTGTTATATCTGGAGTACTTATCCTGTCCTATTTGGTGTCCTGTGTGAATTTAAGTGTGCTCTCTCTAATTCTCTCTTTCTTTCTCTCTCTCGGAAGACCTGAGCCCTAGGACCATGCCTCAGGACTACCTGACATGATGACTCCTTGCTGTCCCCAGTCCACCTGGCCGTGCTGCTGCTCCAGTTTCAACTGTTCTGCCTTATTATTATTGGACCATGCTGGTCATTTATGAACATTTGAACATCTTGGCCATATTCTGTTATAATCTCCACCCGGCACAGCCAGAATAGGACCGGCCACCCCACATAGCCTGGTTCCTCTCTAGGTTTCTTCCTAGGTTTTGGCCTTTCTAGGGAGCTTTTCCTAGCCATCGTGCTTCTACACCTGCATTGCTTGCTGTTTGGGGTTTTAGGCTGGGTTTCTGTACAGCACGTTGAGATATCAGCAGATGTACGAAGGGCTATATAAATACATTTGACTTGATTTGATTTGACTGTGCCTTTAAACCTCTTAGAAAATCCCAGAAAATGATGTCATGGCTTTATAAACGTCTGATAGGCTAATTGACATAATTTGAGTCAATTGGTGGTGTACCTGTGGATGTATTTCAAGACCTACCTTCAAACTCAGTGCCTCAAACTCAGTACCACGTTCATCTGTACAAACAATAGTATGCAAGTATAAACACCATGGGACCACGCAGCCACCATACCACTCAGGAAGGAGACGCGTTCAGTCTCCTAGAGATGAACGTACTTTGGTGTGAAAAGTGCAAATCAATCCCAGAACAACAGCAAAGGACCTTGTGAAGATGCTGGAGGAAACAGGTACAAACGTATCTATATCCACAGTAAAACGAGTCCTATATCGACATAACCTGAGAGGCCGCTCAGCAATGAAGAAGCCACTGCTCCAAAACCACCATAATAAAGCCAGACTACGGTTTGTAACTGCACATGGGGACAAAGATCGTACTTTTTGGAGAAATGTCCTCTGGTCTGTTGAAATAAAAATAGAACTGTTTGGCCATAATGACCATCGTTAAGTTTAGAGGAAAAGGGGGAGGCTTGCAAGCCGAAGAACACCATCCCAACCATGAAGCACGGGGGTGGCAGCATCATGTTGTGGGGGTGCTTTGCTGCAGGAGGACTGGTGCACTTCACAAAATACACTGCTCAAAAAAAATAAAGGGAACACTAAAATAACAAATCCTAGATCTGAATGAATTAAATATTCTTATTAAATACTTTTTTCTTTACATAGTTGAATGTGCTGACAACAAAATCACACAAAAATTATCAATGGAAATCAAATGTATCAACCCATGGAGGTCTGGATTTGGAGTCACACTCAAAATTAAAGTGGAAAACCACACTACAGGCTGATCCAACTTTGATGTAATGTTCTTAAAACAAGTCCAAATGAGGCTCAGTAGTGTGTGTGGCCTCCACGTGCCTGTATGACCTCCCTACAACGCCTGGGCATGCTCCTGATGAGGTGGCGGATGGTCTCCTGAGGGATCTCCTCCCAGACCTGGACTAAAGAATCCGCCAACTCCTGACAGTCTGTGGTGCAATGTGGCGTTGGTGGATGGAGCGAGACATGATGTCCCAGATGTGCTCAATTGGATTCAGGTCTGGGCAACGGGTGGGCCAGTCCATAGCATCAATGCCTTCCTCTTGCAGGAACTGCTGACACACTCCAGCCACATGAGGTCTAGCATTGTCTTGCATTAGGAGGAACCCAGGGCCAACAACACCAGCATATGGTCTCACAAGGGGTCTGAGGATCTCATCTCGATACCTAATGGCAGTCAGGCTACCTCTGGCGAGCACATGGAGGGCTATGTGGCCCCCCAAAGAAATGCCACCCCACACCATGACTGAGTCCCTGCCAAACCAGTCATGCTGGAGGATGTTGCAGGCAGCAGAACGTTCTCCACGGCGTCTCCAGACTGTCACGTCTGTCACATGTGCTCAGTGTGAACCTGCTTTCATCTGTGAAGAGCACAGGGCGCCAGTGGCGAATTTGCCAATACTGGTGTTCTCTGGCAAATGCCGAACGTCCTGCACGGTGTTGGGCTGTAAAGCACAACCCCCACCTGTGGACGTCGGGCCCTCATACCACCCTCATGTAGACTGTTTCTGACTGTTTGAATAGACACATGCACATTTGTGGCCTGCTGGAGGTCATTTTGTAGGGGCTACGTGGTTAAATAAAGGTGAAATAAATCAAATAAAAAAATTAATAAAATATATTCTAACACTTAACATTCTTAAAATAAAGTTGTGATCCTAACTGACCTAAGAGGGAATTTTTACTAGGATTAAATGTCAGGAATTGTGAAAAACTGAGTTTAAATGTATTTGGCTAAAGTGTATGTAAACTTCGAACTCCAACTGTATATATACACAGTGACCTTATAGGGAGAATCATCTTCCTCTGGCTCTTCCTCCATGCCCTCTTCCTCTTCCTCCTCCAGGTCAGCTGACATGGCCATCCTCATCTCCGGCCCCAGGTCCTGCAGGGTACGCAGACCCGCCTGACACAGCTGCACACGTAGAGAGAGGTGAGAACATTAATAAATATCTATACAGACCAATATGTATGTATATATATATATATGTATATATACAGTGGGGCAAAAAAGTATTTAGTCAGCCACCAATTGTGCAAGTTCTCCCACTTAAAAAGATGAGAGAGGCCTGTAATTTTCATCATAGGTACACTTCAACTATGACAGACAAAATGAGAAAAAAAATCCAGAAAATCACATTGTAGGATTTTTAATGAATTTATTTGCAAATTATGGTGGAAAATAAGTATTTGGTCAATAACAAAAGTTTATCTCAATACTTTGTTATATACCCTTTGTTGGCAATGACAGAGGTCAAACCTTTTCTGTAAGTCTTCACAAGGTTTTCACACACTGTTGCTGGTATTATGGCCCATTCCTCCATGCAAATCTCCTCTAGAGCAGTGATGTTTTGGGGCTGTTGCTGGTCAACACGGACTTTCAACTCCCTCCAAAGATTTTCTATGGGGTTGAGATCTGGAGACTGGCTAGGCCACTCCAGGACCTTGAAATGCTTCTTACGAAGCCACTCCTTTGTTGCCCGGGCGGTGTGTTTGGGATCATTGTCATGCTGAAAGACCCAGCCACGTTTCATCTTCAATGACCTTGCTGATGGAAGAAGGTTTTCACTCGAAATCTCACGATACATGGCCCCATTCATTCTTTCCTTTACACGGATCAGTCGTCCTGGTCCCTTTGCAGAAAAACAGCCCCAAAGCATGTTTCCACCCCCATGCTTCACAGTAGGTATGGTGTTCTTTGGATGCAACTCAACATTCTTTGTCCTCCAAACACGACGAGTTGAGTTTTTACCAAAAAGTGATATTTTGGTTTCATCTGACCATATGACATTCTCCCAATCTTCTTCTGGATCATCCAAATGCTCTCTAGCAAACTTCATACGGGCCTGGACATGTACTGGCTTAAGCAGGGGGACACGTCTGGCACTGCAGGATTTGAGTCCCTGGCGACGTAGTGTGTTACTGATGGTAGGCTTTGTTACTTTGGTCCCAGCTCTCTGCAGGTCATTCACTAGGTCCCCCCGTGTGGTTCTGGGAATTTTGCTCACCGTTCTTGTGATCATTTTCACCCCACGGGGTGAGATCTTGCGTGGAGCCCCAGATCGAGGGAGATTATCAGTGGTCTTGTATGTCTTCCATTTCCTAATAATTGCTCCCACAGTTGATTTCTTCAAACCAAGCTGCTTACCTATTGCAGATTCAGTCTTCCAAGCCTGGTGCAGGTCTACAATTTTGTTTCTGGTGTCCTTTGACAGTGGAGTTTGGAGTGTGACTGTTTGAGGTTGTGGACAGGTGTCTTTTATACTGATAACAAGTTCAAACAGGTGCCATTAATACAGGTAATGAGTGGAGGACAAAGGACCCTCTTAAAGAAGAAGTTACGGGTCTGTGAGAGCCAGAAATCTTGCTTGTTTGTAGGTGACCAAATACTTATTTTCCACCATAATTTGCAAATAAATTCATAACAAAATCCTACAATGTGATTTTCTGGATTTTTCCCCCTCATTTTGTCTGTCATAGTTGAATTGTACCTATGATGAAAATTACAGGCCTCTCATCTTTTTAAGTGGGAGAACTTGCACAATTGGTGGCCGACTAAATACTTTTTTGCCCCACTGTATACATATATATATATAAATAAATATTATATGTACACAAACCATGACACTTCTACTTAACTAGCACTCTACCGCATAGTTAGTACTCTACCGCATAGTTAGTACTCTACCGTATAGTTAGTACTCTACCGCATAGCTAGTCCTCTACCGTATAGTTAGTACTCTACCGTATAGTTAGTACTCTACCGTATAGTTAGTACTCTACCGTATAGTTAGTACTCTACCGTATAGTTAGTCCTCTACCGTATAGTTAGTACTCTACCGTATAGTTAGTACTCTACCGTATAGTTAGTACTCTACCGTATAGTTAGTACTCTACCGTATAGTTAGTCCTCTACCGTATAGTTAGTACTCTACCATATAGCTAGTACTCTACCGTATAGTTAGTACTCTACCGTATAGTTAGTACTCTACCGTATAGTTAGTACTCTACCGTATAGCTAGTACTCTACCGTATAGTTAGTACTCTACCGTATAGCTAGTACTCTACCGTATAGTTAGTACTCTACCGTATAGTTAGTACTCTACCATTTAGCTAGTACTCTACCATATAGCTAGTACTCTACCGTATAGTTAGTACTCTACCGTATAGTTAGTACTCTACCGTATAGTTAGTACTCTACCGCATAGTTAGTACTCTACCGTATAGTTAGTACTCTACCGTATAGTTAGTACTCTACCGTATAGCTAGTACTCTACCGTATAGTTAGTACTCTACCGTATAGTTAACACTCTACCGCATAGTTAGTACTCTACCGTATAGTTAGTACTCTACCGTATAGTTAGTACTCTACCGTATAGTTAGTACTCTACCGTATAGTTAGTACTCTACCGCATAGTTAGTACTCTACCGTATAGTTAGTACTCTACCGTATAGTTAGTACTCTACCGTATAGTTAGTACTCTACCGCATAGTTAGTACTCTACTGCATAGTTAGTACTCTACCGCATAGTTAGTACACTACTGCATAGTTAGTACTCTACTACTCTACTGCATAGTTAGTACTCTACTGCATAGTTAGTACTCTACCGCATAGTTAGTACTCTACCGCATAGTTAGTACACTACTGCATAGTTAGTACTCTACTACTCTACTGCATAGTTAGTACTCTACTGCATAGTTAGTACTCTACCGCATAGTTAGTACTCTACCGCATAGTTAGTACTCTACTGCATAGTTAGTACTCTACCGCATAGCTAGTCCTCTACCGTATAGTTAGTACTCTACCGTATAGTTAGTACTCTACCATATAGTTAGTACTCTACCATATAGTTAGTACTCTACCGTATAGTTAGTCCTCTACCGTATAGTTAGTACTCTACCGTATAGTTAGTACTCTACCATATAGTTAGTACTCTACCGTATAGCTAGTACTCTACCGTATAGTTAGTACTCTACCGTATAGTTAGTACTCTACCGTATAGCTAGTACTCTACCGTATAGTTAGTACTTTACCGTATAGTTAGTACTCTACCATATAGCTAGTACTCTACCGTATAGCTAGTACTCTACCGTATAGTTAGTACTCTACCGTATAGTTAGTACTCTACCGTATAGCTAGTACTCTACCGTATAGTTAGTACTCTACCGTATAGTTAGTACTCTACCGTATAGCTAGTACTCTACCGTATAGTTAGTACTCTACCGTATAGTTAACACTCTACCGTATAGTTAGTACTCTACCGTATAGTTAGTACTCTACCGTATAGCTAGTACTCTACCGTATAGTTAGTACTCTACCGTATAGTTAACACTCTACCACATAGTTAGTACTCTACCGTATAGTTAGTACTCTACCGTATAGTTAGTACTCTACCGCATAGTTAGTACTCTACCGTATAGTTAGTACTCTACCGTATAGTTAGTACTCTACCGTATAGTTAGTACTCTACCGCATAGTTAGTACTCTACTGCATAGTTAGTACTCTACCGCATAGTTAGTACTCTACTGCATAGTTAGTACTCTACTGCATAGTTAGTACTCTACTGCATAGTTAGTACTCTACCGCATAGTTAGTACTCTACTGCATAGTTAGTACTCTACCGCATAGTTAGTACTCTACCATACAACTCCACCGTAGCTAGTACTCTACCGTATAGCTAGTACTCTACCGTATAGTTAGTACTCTACCATACAACTCCACCGTAGCTAGTACTCTACCGCATAGCTAGTACTCTACCGCATAGCTTGTACTCTTCCCCATAGTTAACACTCTACCATATAGCTAGTACTCTACTGTATAGCTAGTACTCCACGGTATAGTTCGTATTCTACAGTATAGCTAGTACTCTTGTATAGTTAGTACTCTTAGTATAACTTGTACACTACTGTATAGTTAGTACTTTACCATATAGCTAGTACTCTACCGTATAGTTAGTACTCTACAGTATAGATAGTACTCTCGTATAGTTAGTACTCTCGTATAGTTAGTCCATTACCGTATAGCTAGTACTCTACCGTATACTGTAGCTAGTACTCGACCATTGAACTAGCACTCTACCGTATAGTTAGTACTCTACCATATAACTAGCACTCTACCGTATAACTAGCACTCTACCATATAGCTAGTACTCTACCATATAGTTAGTACTCTACCATATAACTAGCACTCTACCGTATAACAAGCACTCTACCGTATAGCTAGTACTCTACCGTATAGCTAGTACTCTACCATATAGTTAGTACTCTACCATATAACTAGCACTCTACCGTATAACTAGCACTCTACCATATAGCTAGTACTCTACCATATAGTTAGTACTCTACCATATAGTTAGTACTCTACCGTATAACTAGTACTCTACCGTATAGTTAGTACTCTACCGTATAACTAGCACTCTACCATATAGCTAGTACTCTACCGTATAACTAGCACTCTACCGTATAACTAGCACTCTACCATATAGCTAGTACTCTACCATATAGTTAGTACTCTACCATATAGTTAGTACTCTACCGTATAACTAGCACTCTACCGTATAGTTAGTACTCTACCGTATAACTAGTACTCTACCGTATAGCTAGTACTCTACCGTATAACTAGCACTCTACCATATAGCTAGTACTCTACCGTATAACTAGCACTCTACCATATAGCTAGTACTCTACCATATAGTTAGTACTCTACCGTATAACTAGTACTCTACCGTATAACTAGCACTCTACCGTATAGTTAGTACTCTACCGTATAACTAGTACTCTACCGTATAGTTAGTACTCTACCGTATAACTAGCACTCTACCGTATAGTTAGTACTCTACCGTATAGCTAGTACTCTACCGTATAGCTAGTACTCTACCGTATAGCTAGTACTCTACCGTATAGCTAGTACTCTACCGTATAACTAGTACTCTACCGTATAACTAGTACTCTACCGTATAGCTAGTCCTCTACCGTATAGTTAGTACTCTACCATATAGTTAGTACTCTACCGTATAACTAGCACTCTACCGTATAGTTAGTACTCTACCGTATAACTAGTACTCTACCGTATAACTAGCACTCTACCGTATAGTTAGTACTCTACCGTATAACTAGTACTCTACCGTATAGTTAGTACTCTACCGTATAACTAGCACTCTACCGTATAGTTAGTACTCTACCGTATAGCTAGTACTCTACCGTATAGCTAGTACTCTACCGTATAGCTAGTACTCTACCGTATAGCTAGTACTCTACCGTATAACTAGTACTCTACCGTATAACTAGTACTCTACCGTATAGCTAGTCCTCTACCGTATAGTTAGTACTCTACCATATAGTTAGTACTCTACCGTATAACTAGCACTCTACCGTATAGTTAGTACTCTACCGTATAACTAGCACTCTACCGTATAGTTAGTACTCTACCGTATAACTAGTACTCTACCGTATAACTAGTACTCTACCGTATAGCTAGTACTCTACTGTATACTGTAGCTAGTACTCTACCGTATAGCTAGTACTCTACCGTATAGCTAGTATTCTACCATATAGCTAGTACTCTACCATATAGCTAGCACTCTACCATATAGCTAGTACTCTACCGTATAACTAGCACTCTACCATATAGCTAGTACTCTACCATATAGTTAGTACTCTACCGTATAACTAGTACTCTACCGTATAACTAGCACTCTACCGTATAGTTAGTACTCTACCGTATAACTAGTACTCTACCGTATAGTTAGTACTCTACCGTATAACTAGCACTCTACCGTATAGTTAGTACTCTACCGTATAGCTAGTACTCTACCGTATAACTAGCACTCTACCGTATAGTTAGTACTCTACCGTATAACTAGTACTCTACCGTATAGCTAGTACTCTACCGTATAACTAGCACTCTACCATATAGCTAGTACTCTACCGTATAACTAGCACTCTACCATATAGCTAGTACTCTACCATATAGTTAGTACTCTACCGTATAACTAGTACTCTACCGTATAACTAGCACTCTACCGTATAGTTAGTACTCTACCGTATAGCTAGTACTCTACCGTATAGCTAGTACTCTACCGTATAGCTAGTACTCTACCGTATAGCTAGTACTCTACCGTATAACTAGTACTCTACCGTATAACTAGTACTCTACCGTATAGCTAGTCCTCTACCGTATAGTTAGTACTCTACCATATAGTTAGTACTCTACCGTATAACTAGCACTCTACCGTATAGTTAGTACTCTACCGTATAACTAGCACTCTACCGTATAGTTAGTACTCTACCGTATAACTAGTACTCTACCGTATAACTAGTACTCTACCGTATAGCTAGTACTCTACTGTATACTGTAGCTAGTACTCTACCGTATAGCTAGTACTCTACCGTATAGCTAGTATTCTACCATATAGCTAGTATTCTACCATATAGCTAGTACTCCACCGTATAACTAGCACTCTACCATTTAGCTAGTACTCTACCATATAGCTAGTACTCTACCATATAGCTAGTCCTCTACCGTATAGCTAGTACTCTACCGTATAGCTAGTACTCTACCATTTAGCTAGTACTCTACCATATAGCTAGTACGCTACCATATAGCTAGTACTCTACCGTATACTGTAGCTAGTACTCTACCGTATACTGTAGCTAGTACTCTACCGTATAGTTAGTACTCGACTGTATACTGTAGCTAGTACTCTACCATTGAACTAGTTAGTACTCCACCGTACATACAGTATATAAAGAGCAGCTACTGACCGTATACAGAGGAAACAGTATGCAGCAGAGGAGGCAGTATGCAGCAGAGGAGGCAGTATGCAGCAGAGGAGACAGTATGCAGCAGAGGAGACAGTATGCAGCAGAGGAGGCAGTATGCAGCAGAGGAGGCAGTATGCAGCAGAGGAGACAGTATGCAGCAGAGGAGACAGTATGCAGCAGAGGAGACAGTATGTAGAGGAGACAGTATGCAGCAGAGGAGGCAGTATGCAGCAGAGGAGACAGTATGCAGCAGAGGAGACAGTATGCAGCAGAGGAGACAGTATGTAGAGGAGACAGTATGCAGCAGAGGAGACAGTATGCAACAGAGGAGGCAGTATGCAGCAGAGGAGACAGTATGCAGCAGAGGAGGCAGTATGCAGCAGAGGAGACAGTATGTAGAGGAGACAGTATGTAGAGGAGACAGTATGTAGAGGAGACAGTATGCAGCAGAGGAGACAGTATGCAGCAGAGGAGGCAGTATGCAGCAGAGGAGACAGTATGCAACAGAGGAGACAGTATGCAGCAGAGGAGGCAGTATGCAGCAGAGGAGGCAGTATGTAGAGGAGACAGTATGCAGCAGAGGAGACAGTATGCAGCAGAGGAGGCAGTATGCAGCAGTGGAGACAGTATGCAGCAGAGGTGAGAGTATGCAGCAGAGGAGACAGTATGCAGCAGTGGAGACAGTATGCAGCAGTGGAGACAGTATGCAGCAGAGGAGACAGTATGCAGCAGAGGAGACAGTATGCAGCAGAGGAGGAAGTATGTAGCAGAGGAGAGAGTATGCAGCAGAGGAGACAGTATGCAGCAGAGGAGACAGTATGCAGCAGAGGAGACAGTATGCAGCAGAGGAGACAGCATGCAGAGGAGACAGTATGCAGCAGAGGAGGCAGTATGCAGCAGAGGAGACAGTATGCAGCAGAGGAGACAGTATGCAGCAGAAGAGACAGTATGCAGCAGAGGAGGCAGTATGCAGCAGAGGAGAGAGTATGCAGCAGAGGAGACAGTATGCAGCAGAGGAGACAGTATGCAGCAGAGGAGACAGTATGCAGCAGAGGAGACAGTATGCAGAGGAGACAGTATGCAGCAGAGGAGACAGTATGCAGCAGAGGAGACAGTATGCAGCAGAGGAGACAGTATGCAGCAGAGGAGACAGTATGCAGAGGAGACAGTATGCAGCAGAGGAGACAGTATGCAGCAGAGGAGACAGTATGCAGCAGAGGAGACAGTATGCAGAGGAGACAGTATGCAGAGGAGACAGTATGCAGAGGAGACAGTATGCAGCAGAGGAGACAGTATGCAGAGGAGACAGTATGCAGCAGAGGAGACAGTATATGCAGAGGAGACAGTATATGCAGAGGAGACAGTATGCAGCGCAACACAGATATACAGCACCGACCGATCCTCAGGTGAGTCATACCAAAGACACTAAAAATGGAACCCGATGATTCGCTGCTTGGCACTCAGCATTAAAGAGCTGGATTGGGGGTGTGGCCCTGTGATAAACTAGCGTCCTGTCCAGGGGGTGTACTCTACATCAAGCTGTCTTACTACAGAAACAGGAGATAGACTAGTGTCCTGTCCAGGGGGTGTACTCTACATCAAGCTGTCTTACTACAGAAACAGGAGATAGACTAGTGTCCTGTCCAGGGGGTGTCCTGGTACATCAAGCTGTCTCACTACAGAAACAGGAGATAGACTAGTGTCCTGTCCAGGGGGTGTCCTGCTACATCAAGCTGTCTCACTACAGAAACAGGAGATAGACTAGTGTCCTGTCCAGGGGGTGTACTCTACATCAAGCTGTCTCTACAGAAACAGGAGATAGACTAGTGTCCTGTCCAGGGGGTGTCCTGGTACATCAAGCTGTCTCACTACGGAAACAGGAGACAGACTAGTGTCCTGTCCAGGGGGTGTTCTGGTACATCAAGCTGTCTCTACAGAAACAGGAGATAGACTAGTGTCCTGTCCAGGAGGTGTCCTGGTACATCAAGCGGTCTCACTACAGAAACAGGAGATAGACTAGTGTCCTGGACATCAAGCTGTCTCACTACAGAAACAGGAGACAGAATAGTATCCTGTCCAGGGGGTGTCCTGCTACATCAAGCTGTCTCACTACAGAAACAGGAGACAGACTAGTGTCCTGTCCAGGGGGTGTCCTGCTATATCAAGCTGTCTCACTACAGAAACAGGAGACAGACTAGTGTCCTGCCCCAGAACTTAAGGATTTGGGGTACTGGCCAGCCAGGCAAGTAGACTGCCACAATCTGTGCCAAAGTAACATTTCACTGGCTTGCTGGGGTTCTTTGGCACATTGTCTACTATCCCAGTCTGAACAGTAGTAGCCTCGATCTAGCGTGCTAGCTTCATTTCCATCCTTGAAGCTGCCTCAACACGACAGAAACAAGAGATTGGCGTGCTTTCTGGCTGCGACAAGAATACTGACCTGTAGAGCAGCAGAGGTGTTGTTTGGGTCGCCCTCTTCCAGATCTCCTTGCTCTTTTCTCTTCCTGAACTTCCTGAAGTAGTCCTGAATCAGGAAGGTCGCGTAGAACTTACCAACCGTCACATCCTCTTCTGTGGAGGGGAGGCGAGAGGACAGGAGGAGGAGAGAGAGGAAAAAAGAAGAGCGAAGAGAAGAGAGAGAGGACCGAAGAGAGAGGAGAAGAGAGAAAGAGAGAGGACAGAAGAGCGAGAGAGAGAGAGAGGACCGAAGAGAGAAAGAGAGAGGACAGAAGAGCGAGAGAGAGAGAGGACCGAAGAGAGAGGAGAAGAGAGAAAGAGAGAGGACAGAAGAGAGAGGAGAAGAGAGAAAGAGAGAGGACAGAAGAGCGAAAGAGAGAGGACCGAAGAGAGAAAGAGAGAGGACAGAAGAGCGAGAGAGAGAGGACCGAAGAGAGAGGAGAAGAGAGAAAGAGAGAGGATAGAAGAGCGAGAGAGAGGACCGAAGAGAGACGAGAGGAGAGAAAGAGAGAGGACAGAAGAGCGAGAGAGAGAGGACCGAAGAGAGAGGAGAAGAGAGAAAGAGAGAGGACAGAAGAGCGAAAGAGAGAGAGGACCGAAGAGAGAAAGAGAGAGGACAGAAGAGCGAGAGAGAGAGAGGATAGAAGAGCGAGAGAGAGGACCGAAGAGAGACGAGAGGAGAGAAAGAGAGAGGACAGAAGAGCGAGAGAGGACCGAAGAGAGAGGAGAAGAGAGAACACACTGTGTTTACTTCCAGAATTGACTGAATTGAAATGGAATGGACCCCAACCATGGAGAATGTACACTGTGAGGAAGATGCATATACATACTGTATGTACTATTTAAATACTTGAGGTACTTTTGATTTATACTGCACAAAAATATAAACGCAACATGTAAAGTGTTGGTCCCATGTTTTATGAGCTGAAATTAAAGCTTATTTCTCTTAATTTTTGTGCACACACGTTTGTTTACATCCCTGTTGGTGAGCATTTCTCATATCAATATTGATATTCGCATATCAAGAAGCTGATTAAACAGTGCGATCATTACACAGGTGCACCTTGTGCTGGGGACAATAAAAGGCCACTCTCAAATGTGCAGTTTTGTCACACAACACAATGCCACAGATGTCTCAAGTTTTGAGGGAGCGTGCAATTGGCAAGCTGACTGCAGGAATGTCCACCAGAGTTGTTGCCAGGGAATTGAATGTTAATTTCTCTACCATAAGCCGCCTCCAACATCGTTTTAGAGAATTTGGCAGTATGTCCATCCGGCCTCACAACTGCAGACCATGTGTAACCACGCCCACCCTGGACCCTCCACATCCTGCTTCTTCACCTGTGGGATCGTCTGCGACTGGTCACCCAGACAGCTGATGAAACTGAGGAGTATTTCTGTCTGTAATAAAGCCCTTTTGTGGGGAGAAAAGCTCATTTTGATTCGCTGAGCCTGGCTACCCAGTGGATGATCCCCTGCCCAGTCATTTAAAATCCATAGATTAGGGCCTAATTAATTTATTTCAATTGACAGATTGAATTATATAAACTGTAACTCAGCAAAATCTTGTTGAATGTTGAATGTTGCGTTTATATTTCTGTTCGGTATAGATACATGAGCTCTGATACTATACAGGAACCATACGTTTTAGGTTTTAAACGATTCGGTGTGATTTGATTTGATTTGAAAAACGGTTCAACGCAATTTGATTCAATGCACTAATGGCGGATATCGCTTGACTGGTGTGCAGGGTAGGAAGAGGTAGGAAGAGGTAGGAAGAGGTTGGAAGAGGTAGGAAGAGGTAGGAAGAGGTAGGAAGAGGCAGGAAGAGGTAGAAAGAGGTAGGAAGAGGTTGGAAGAGGTAGAAAGAGGTAGGAAGAGGTTGGAAGAGGTAGAAAGAGGTTGGCAGAGGTAGGAAGAGGTAGGAAGAGGTAGGAAGAGGTAGGAAGAGGTAGGAAGAGGTTGGCAGAGGTTGGAAGAGGTTGGCAGAGGTTGGCAGAGGTAGGAAGAGGTAGGAAGAGGTTGGAAGAGGTTGGCAGAGGTTGGAAGAGGTTGGCAGAGGTTGGCAGAGGTTGGCATTATTCCATTGATCCCATTGTACCGGTCAAACTAAATGAAAGGTTGGAAGAGGTTGGCAGAGGTTGGCAGAGGAAGGAAGAGGTAGGAAGAGGTAGGAAGAGGTAGGAAGAGGTTGGAAGAGGTAGGAAGAGGTAGGAAGAGGTTGGAAGAGGTTGGCAGAGGTTGGCAGAGGTAGGAAGAGGTAGGAAGAGGTTGGAAGAGGTTGGCAGAGGTTGGCAGAGGTTGGCATTATTCCATTGATCCCATTGTACCGGTCAAACTAAATGAAAGGTTGGAAGAGGTTGGCAGAGGTTGGAAGAGGTTGGCAGAGGTTGGCAGAGGTTGGCAGAGGTTGGCATTATTCCATTGATCCCATTGTACCGGTCAAACTAAATGAAAGGTTGGAAGAGGTTGGCAGAGGTTGGAAGAGGTTGGCAGAGGTTGGCAGAGGTTGGCAGAGGTTGGCTGAGGTTGGCAGAGGTTGGCTGAGGTTGGCACTACTCCATTGATCCCATTGTACCGGTCAAACTAAATGATGTACATATGAACCCTGAGTGATACACAGAATTTAATAAGAGTTCAATCAACAACTAAAAGACTGGAACCAACCACCGTTGAACCACTCTGTTGTGATCCTGAACAAGTGGTCATCTGGGGTGGGGTACAATAACCCCGTCCACATCCAAAATGGCACACTATTCCCTAGGTAGTGCACTAGGCTTGTTCCCTATTATCTAGGTAGTGGATATTTGACCGGTTGACCCAAAAAAGAATGATGGGTTGGGGTTGGGGTTAATGTTGGGGTTAGGTTTAGGGTTAATGTTGGGGTTAGGATTAGGGTTAATGTTGGGGTTAGGATTAGGGTTAATGTTGGGGTTAGGATTAGGGTTAATGTTGGGGTTAGGATTAGGGTTAGGGTTGGGGTTAGGAATAGGGTTAATGTTGGGGTTAGGCATAGGGTTAATGTTGGGGTTAGGATTAGGGTTAATGTTGGGGTTAGGATTAGGGTTAATGTTGGGGTTAGGTTTAGGGTTAGGGTTGGGGTTGGGAATAGGGTTAATGTTAGGGTTAGGATTAGGGTTAATGTTGGGGTTAGGATTAGGGTTAATGTTGGGGTTAGGATTAGGGTTAGGGTTGGGGTTAGGAATAGGGTTAATGTTAGGGTTAGGATTAGGGTTAATGTTGGGGTTAGGATTAGGTTAATGTTGGGGTTAGGTTTAGGTTAGGGTTGGGGTTAGGAATAGGGTTAATGTTAGGGTTAGGATTAGGGTTAATGTTGGGGTTAGGATTAGGGTTAATGTTGGGATTAGGATTAGGGTTAATGTTGGGATTAGGATTAGGGTTAATGTTGGGATTAGGATTAGGGTTAATGTTGGGGTTAGGATAGGGTTAATGTTGGGGTTAGGAATAGGGTTAATGTTAGGGTTAGGATTAGGGTTAATGTTGGGGTTAGGATTAGGGTTAATGTTGGGGTTAGGTTTAGGGTTAGGGTTGGGGTTAGGAATAGGGTTAATGTTAGGGTTAGGATTAGGGTTAATGTTGGGGTTAGGATTAGGGTTAATGTTGGGATTAGGATTAGGGTTAATGTTGGGATTAGGATTAGGGTTAATGTTGGGATTAGGATTAGGGTTAATGTTGGGGTTAGGATTAGGGTTAATGTTGGGATTAGAATTAGGGTTAATGTTGGGATTAGGATTAGGGTTAGGATTAGGGTTAGGGTTAATGTTAGGGTTAGGAATAGGGTTAGGATTAGGGTTAGGGTTAATGTTAGGGTTAGGAATAGGGTTAGGATTAGGGTTAGGATTAGGGTTAGGATTAGGGTTAATGCTAGTGTTATTTTAAATCTGCCGGCTGTATACACTCCATGTAAATGCACTAGGCTCTGGCCAAAAGGTAGTGCACTACTATGAAGGGAGTAGGGTGCCATTTGAGCGTGCTTGGCCCCCCATCTCACCCTCGTGTGGGGGGATGACCTCGTCCAGAACCTTGGGCTTCATCCTTTTCCAGATCTTCTTTATTATGGTCCTCAACTCCTCGTTCTCCTGGTCCGGGTTACCTGGGGAAATAACAAATGACTTGATTCATTGGTTGAACAATTCGTTGACCGATTGAATTGAATTGTTTGACTGACTGAAAGAACGATCCACATCTTTATTTGGTATGTTAAAAAAACGTGAAATATGTCATCGATGCATAGAACAGACACCACAATACTACTAACACTGATACAATGTCTGTGTGTGTGTGTGTTTTGTCTGTGTGTGTGTGTGTGTGTGTGTGTGTGTCTGTGTGTGTGTCTGTGTCTTTGTCTGTGTGTGTGTGTGTGTGTGTGTGTGTGTGTGTGTGTGTGTGTGTGTGTGTGTGTGTGTGTGTGTGTGTGTGTGTGTCTGTGTGTGTGTGTGTGTGTGTGTGTGTGTCTGTGTGTGTGTCTGTGTGTGTGTCTGTGTGTGTGTGTGTGTGTCTCTGTGTGTGTGTGTGTCTGTGTGTGTGTGTCTGTGTGTGTGTGTGTGTGTGTGTGTGTGTGTGTGTGTGTGTGTGTGTGTCTGTGTGTGTGTGTCTGTGTGTGTGTCTGTGTGTGTGTCTGTGTGTGTGTGTGTGTGTGTGTGTGTGTGTGTGTGTGTGTGTGTGTGTGTGTCTGTGTGTGTGTCTGTGTGTGTGTGTGTGTGTGTGTGTCTGTATGTGTGTGTGTGTGTGTGTGTGTGTGTCTGTGTGTGTGTGTGTGTCTGTGTGTGTGTGTGTGTGTGTGTGTGTGTGTGTGTGTGCAGACCCTCCGTTTTGATCTTCAGGGCAGTTCTGACCAGGGCGAACAGAGTGGCGTTGAAGGTTACGGTGCCGTCACTGTTTAGAGGCATGTTCATGGCCACCAGACGCTGTCAGAGTGGAAGAAAAGAGATGGGATGTCATGGGATGGCGCCTGGTGAGTCCATTGGAAGGACCTGTACACCTGTGGGACTGTGAGAAAGCCACACTCTCCAGGAGGACAAGGGGGTACATGCACCGACCTTAACCCAACACAAAGTTAACCACGCCAAGAGGTTCGGACCTCTTGGTGTAATGGTTCAGGTGTTGGCTTGACAGTCGCTGGACCCGAGTCGTGGTAGGGGCTACCCCCCCGAACACTCTACAATATGTTACTACATTGTATTCACCAGAGAAATCACTGACATGAGAGGATCCATCTATTTGTGTTAGCCCGTTGAGCTGAAGCCTAGGCGTTAGCCCAGGGAGCTAACACAAGTCTTCAGGTCTCATGCAACGTAACACGTGTCAGGGCCTACCTACCTTGCACGCCACGCGGTGAGGACAGAGCTTTCCGAAGCCCAGAGGAGGCTGGATCCTTCGCAACAGAGCTACGACATCTAGATGTTTAATACGACCCCTGAGGAACAAACAGCATCTTTATGCACACTGTGACGTTTCTACATCTTTATAGACTGTGACGTTTCTACATCTTTATAGACTGTGACGTTTCTACATCTTTATAGACTGTGATGTTTCTACATCTTTATAGACTGACGTTTCTACATCTTTATAGACTGTGACGTTTCTACATCTTTATAGACTGATATTTCTACATCTTTATAGACTGTGACGTTTCTACATCTTTATAGACTGTGACGTTTCTACATCTTTATAGACTGGGATGTTTCTACATCTTTATAGACTGACGTTTCTACATCTTTATAGACTGTGAAGTTTCTACATCTTTATAGACTGATATTTCTACATCTTTATAGACTGTGATGTTTCTACATCTTCATAGACTGTGACGTTTCTACATCTTTATAAACTGTGATGTTTCTACATCTTTATAAACTGTGATATTTCTACATCTTTATAGACTGACGTTTCTACATCTTTATAGACTGATGTTTCTACATCTCTATAGACTGTGATGTTTCTACATCTTTACAGACTGTGATGTTTCTACATCTTTATAGACTGTGATGTTTCTACATCTCTATAGACTGACATCACATCACATAAGGAGTTGAACTAGGCTACCTGCTGCCCACACCCTGTACTCATGGACAGCGGCTACCGTTCTCATTTTAGATGACATTGAATAAAACAAAGAGAGAGAGAGAGAGAGACAGAGACAGTGAGAGAGAGCTAGAGAGAGACAGAGTGTGAGTGAGAGAGTGAGAATGAGTGAGAGAGTGAGAGAGACAGAGAGGCAGAGAGAGAGACAGAGAGAGACAGAGAGTGTGAGTGAGAGAGTGAGAGTGAGTGAGAGAGTGAGAGAGACAGAGACAGAGAGAGAGACAGAGAGAGACAGAGAGTGAGAGTGAGTGAGACAGTGAGAGAGACAGAGAGACAGAGTGTGAGTGAGAGACAGAGAGTGTGAGTGAGTGAGAGAGTGAGAGAGACAGAGAGGCAGAGAGAGAGACAAAGAGAGACAGAGAGTGTGAGTGAGAGAGTGAGAGAGTGAGAGAGACAGAGACAGAGAGAGAGACAGAGAGAGACAGAGAGTGAGAGTGAGTGAGAGAGTGAGAGAGACAGAGAGACAGAGAGAGAGAGAGAGAGAGAGAGACAGAGAGTGTGAGTGAGTGAGAGAGAGAGAGAGAGACAGAGAGAGAGACAGACAGAGAGAGAGAGAGAGAGAGACAGAGAGTGTGAGTGAGTGTGAGTGACAGAGAGACAGAGAGACAGAGAGAGAGAGAGAGAGTGTGAGTGAGAGAGAGAGAGAGAGAGAGAGAGAGAGAGAGAGAGAGAGAGAGAGAGATAAAGATGAAAGTAGCCTCACTTGGCCTCAGGGTCGTACTCCGACCAGATCCTCTTGAACTCATCCAGGTGATGAGGCCCCAGAATGGACCAATCACGGGTTAGATAGTCAAAGTTGTCCATGATGACAGCAACAAACAGGTTGATAATCTAATACAGAAAGAGAGCGAGAGATTTCCTCTTACAATGTGACAAATAGGCAGACATACAAGCAAAGTGGGGCGGCAGCGTAGCCTAGTGGTTAGAGTGTAGGGGCTGCAGGGTAGCCTAGTGGTTACAGTGTAGGGGCTGCAGGGTAACCTAGTGGTTAGAGTGTAGGGGTGGCAGCGTAGCCTAGTGGTTAGAGTGTAGGGTAGGTAGGTAGCCTAGTGGTTAGAGTGTAGGGGCGGCAGGTAGCCTAGTGGTTAGAGTGTAGGGGCGGCAGGGTAGCCTAGTGGTTAGAGTGTAGGGGCGGCAGCGTAGCCTAGTGGTTAGAATGTAGGGGCGGCAGGTAGCCTAGTGGTTAGAGTGTAGGGGCGGCAGGTAGCCTAGTGGTTAGAGTGTAGGGGCGGCAGGTAGCCTAGTGGTTAGAGTGTAGGGGTGGTAGGTAGCCTAGTGGTTAGAGTGTAGGTGAGGCAGGTAGCCTAGTGGTTAGAGTGTAGGGGCGGCAGGTAGCCTAGTGGTTAGAGTGTAGGGGCGACAGGTAGCCTAGTGGTTAGAGTGTAGGGGCGGCAGGTAGCCTAGTGGTTAGAGTGTAGGGGCGGCAGGTAGCCTAGTGGTTAGAGTGTAGAGGCGGCAGCGTAGCCTAGTGGTTAGAGTGTAGGGGCGGCAGGTAGCCTAGTGGTTAGAGTGTAGGGGCGGCAGGTAGCCTAGTGGTTAGAGTGTAGGGGAGGTAGGTAGCCTAGTGGTTAGAGTGTAGGGGCGGCAGGTAGCCTAGTGGTTAGAGTGTAGGGGAGGCAGGTAGCCTAGTGGTTAGAGTGTAGGGGCGGCAGGTAGCCTAGTGGTTAGAGTGTAGGGGCGGCAGGTAGCCTAGTGGTTAGAGTGTAGGGGCGGCAGGTAGCCTAGTGGTTAGAGTGTAGGGGCGGCAGGTAGCCTAGTGGTTAGAGTGTAGGGGCGGCAGGTAGCCTAGAGGTTAGCGTGTAGGGGCGGCAGGTAGCCTAGTGGTTAGAGTGTAGGGGAGGCAGGTAGCCTAGTGGTTAGAGTGTAGGGGTGGCAGGTAGCCTAGTGGTTAGAGTGTAGGGGCGGCAGGTAGCATAGTGGTTAGAGTGTAGGGGCGGCAGGTAGCCTAGTGGTTAGAGTGTAGGCGCGTTAGGTAGCCTAGTGGTTAGAGTGTAGGGGTGGCAGGTAGCCTAGTGGTTAGAGTGTAGGGGCGGCAGCGTAGCCTAGTGGTTAGAGTGTAGGGGCGGCATGTAGCCTAGTGGTTAGAGTGTAGGGGAGGCAGGTAGCCTTGTGGTTAGAGTGTAGGGGAGGCAGGTAGCCTAGTGGTTAGAGTGTAGGGGCGGCAGCGTAGCCTAGTGGTTAGAGTGTAGGGGAGGCAGGTAGCCTAGTGGTTAGAGTGTAGGGGTGGCAGGTAGCCTAGTGGTTAGAGTGTAGGGTAGGCAGGTAGCCTAGTGGTTAGAGTGTAGGGGAAGAAGGTAGCCTAGTGGTTAGAGTCTAGTGGTGGCAGTTAGCCTAGTGGTTAGAGTGTAGGGGCGGCAGGTAGCCTAGTGGTTAGAGTGTAGGGGCGGCAGGTAGCCTAGAGGTTAGCGTGTAGGGGCGGCAGGTAGCCTAGTGGTTAGAGTGTAGGGGTGGCAGGTAGCCTAGTGGGTAGAGTGGAGGGGCGGCAGCGTAGCCTATTGATTAGAGTGTAGGGGCGGCAGGTAGCCTAGTGGTTTGAGTGTAGGGGAGGCAGGTAGCCTAGTGGTTAGAGTGTAGGTGGGGCAGGTAGCCTAGTGGTTAGAGTGTAGGGGCGGCAGGTAGCCTAGTGGTTAGAGTGTAGGGGAGGCAGGTAGCCTAGTGGTTAGAGTGTAGGGGCGGCAGGTAGCCTAATGGTTAGAGTGTAGGGGCGGCAGGTAGCCTAGTGGTTAGAGTGTAGGGGCAGCAGGTAGCCTAGTGGTTAGAGTGTAGGGGCGGCAGGTAGCCTAGTGGTTAGAGTGTAGGGGAGGTAGGTAGCCTAGTGGTTAGAGTGTAGGGGCGGCAGATAGCCTAGTGGTTAGAGTGTAGAGGCGGTAGGTAGCCTAGTGGTTAGAGTGTAGGGGAGGCAGGTAGCCTAGTGGTTAGAGTGTAGGGGCGGCAGGTAGCCTAGTGGTTAGAGTGTAGGGGCAGCAGTTAGCCTAGTGGTTAGAGTGTAGGGGCGGCAGTTAGCCTAGTGGTTAGAGTGTAGGGGCGGCAGGTAGCCTAGTGGTTAGAGTGTAGGGGTGGCAGGTAGCCTAGTGGTTAGAGTGTAGGGGAGGCAGGTAGCCTAGTGGTTAGAGTGTAGGGGCGGCAGGTAGCCTAGTGGTTAGAGTGTAGGGGCGGCAGGTAGCCTAGTGGTTAGAGTGTAGGGCGGCAGGTAGCCTAGTGGTTAGAGTGTAGGGCGGCAGGTAGCCTAGTGGTTAGAGTGTAGGGGCAGCGTAGCCTAGTGGTTAGAGTGTAGGGCGGCAGGTAGCCTAGTGATTAGAGTGTAGGGGCGGCAGGTAGCCTAGTGGTTTGAGTGTAGGGAGGTAGGTAGCCTAGTGGTTAGAGTGTAGGGGTGGCAGCGTAGCCTAGTGGTTAGAGTGTAGGGTAGGTAGGTAGCCTAGTGGTTAGAGTGTAGGGGAGGCAGGTAGCCTAGTGGTTAGAGTGGGGGGCGGCAGGGTAGCCTATTGGTTAGAGTGTAGGGGCGGCAGCGTAGCCTAGTGGTTTGAATGTAGGGGCGGCAGGTAGCCTAGTGGTTAGAGTGTAGGTGGGGCAGGTAGCCTAGTGGTTAGAGTGTAGGGGCGGCAGGTAGCCTAGTGGTTAGAGTGTAGGGCGGCAGGTAGCCTAGTGGTTAGAGTGTAGGGGCGGTAGGTAGCCTAGTGGTTAGAGTGTAGGGGCGGCAGGTAGCCTGGTGGTTAGAGTGTAGGGCGTTAGGTAGCCTAGTGGTTAGAGTGTAGGGCGGCAGGTAGCCCTAGTGGTTAGAGTGTAGGGGTGGCAGGTAGCCTAGTGGTTAGAGTGTAGGGGCGGCAGGTAGCCTAGTGGTTAGAGTGTAGAGGCGGGCAGGTAGCCTAGTGGTTAGAGTGTAGGGGCGGCAGGTAGCCTAGTGGTTAGAGTGTAGGGGCGGCAGGTAGCCTAGTGGTTAGAGTGTAGGGGCAGCAGGTAGCCTAGTGGTTAGAGTGTAGGGCGGCAGGTAGCCTAGTGGTTAGAGTGTAGGGGCGGCAGGGTTAGCCTAGTGGTTAGAGTGTAGGGGAGGCAGGTAGCCTGGTGGTTAGAGTGTAGGGGTGGCAGGTAGCCTAGTGGTTAGAGTGTAGGGGTGGCAGGTAGCCTGGTGGTTAGAGTGTAGGGGTGGCAGGTAGCCTAGTGGTTAGAGTCTAGGGGTGGCAGGTAGCCTAGTGGTTAGAGTGTAGGGAAGGTAGCCTAGTGGTTAGAGTGTAGGGCGGCAGCGTAGCCTAGTGGTTAGAGTGTAGGGGCGGCAGGTAGCCTAGTGGTTAGAGTGTAGGGGCAGCAGGTAGCCTAGTGGTTAGAGTGTAGGGGAGGTAGGTAGCCTAGTGGTTAGAGTGTAGGGGTGGCAGGTAGCCTAGTGGTTAGAGTGTAGGGGCGGCAGGTAGCCTAGTGGTTAGAGTGTAGGGGCGGCAGGTAGCCTAGTGGTTAGAGTGTAGGGGCGGCAGGGTAGCCTAGTGGTTAGAATGTAGGGGCGGCAGCGTAGCCTAGTGGTTAGAATGTAGGGGCGGCAGGTAGCCTAGTGGTTAGAGTGTAGGGGGCGGCAGGTAGCCTAGTGGTTAGAGTGTAGGGGCGGCAGGTAGCCTAGTGGTTAGAGTGTAGGGGTGGCAGGTAGCCTAGTGGTTAGAGTGTAGGGGAGGCAGGTAGCCTAGTGGTTAGAGTGTAGGGGCGGCAGGTAGCCTAGTGGTTAGAGTGTAGGGGGCGGCAGGTAGCCTAGTGGTTAGAGTGTAGGGGCGGCAGGTAGCCTAGTGGTTAGAGTGTAGGGGTGGCAGGTAGCCTAGTGGTTTAGAGTGTAGGGGCGGCAGGTAGCATAGTGGTTAGAGTGTAGGGGCGGCAGGTAGCCTAGTGGTTAGGTGTGTGGGCGGTAGGTAGCCTAGTGGTTAGAGTGTAGGGGTGGCAGGTAGCCTAGTGGTTAGAGTGTAGGGCGGCAGGTAGCCTAGTGGTTAGAGTGTAGGGGCGGCAGGTAGCCTAGTGGTTAGAGTGTAGGGGTGGCAGGTAGCCTAGTGGTTAGAGTGTAGGGGAGGCAGGTAGCCTAGTGGTTAGAGTGTAGGGAGGCAGGTAGCCTGGTTAGGTGTGGGGGTAGGTAGCCTAGTGGTTAGAGTGTAGGGGCGGCAGGTAGCCTAGTGGTTAGAGTGTAGGGGTGGCAGGTAGCCTAGTGGTTAGAGTGTAGGGGAGTGGCAGGTAGCCTGGTGGTTAGAGTGTAGGGGCGGCAGGCGTAGCCTAGTGGTTAGAGTGTAGGGGCGGCAGGTAGCCTAGTGGTTAGAGTGTAGGGGCGGCAGGTAGCCTAGTGGTTAGAGTGTAGGGCGGCAGGTAGCCTAGTGGTTAGAGTGTAGGGGGGCAGGTAGCCTAGTGGTTAGAGTGTAGGGCGGCAGGTAGCCTAGTGGTTAGAGTGTAGGGCGGCAGGTAGCCTGGTGGTTAGAGTGTAGGGCGGCAGTAGTGGTTAGAGTGGGGGCAGCAGGTAGCCTAGTGGTTAGAGTGTAGGGGCGGCAGGTAGCCTAGTGGTTAGAGTGTAGGGGTGGCAGGTAGCCTAGTGGTTAGAGTGTAGGGGCGGCAGGTAGCCTAGTGGTTAGAGTGTAGGGGCGGCAGGTAGCCTAGTGGTTAGAGTGTAGGGGGCGGCAGGTAGCCTAGTGGTTAGAGTGTAGGGTGGTAGGTAGCCTAGTGGTTAGAGTGTAGGGGGGCAGGTAGCCTAATGGTTAGAGTGTAGGGGTGGCAGGTAGCCTAGTGGTTAGAGTGTAGGGGCGGCAGGTAGCCTAGTGGTTAGAGTGTAGGGGCAGCAGGTAGACTAGTGGTTAGAGTGTAGGGGTGGCAGGTAGCCTAGTGGTTAGGAGTGTAGGGGCGGCAGGTAGCCTGTGGTTAGAGTGGGGGGCAGGTAGCCTAGTGGTTAGAGTGTAGGGCGGCAGGTAGCCTAGTGGTTAGAGTGTAGGGGCGGCAGGTAGCCTAGTGGTTAGAGTGTAGGGGTGGCAGATAGCCTAGTGGTTAGGAGTGTAGGGGCGGCAGGTAGCCTAGTGGTTAGAGTGTAGGGGCGGCAGGTAGCCTAGTGGTTAGAGTGTAGGGCGGCAGGTAGCCTAGTGGTTAGAGTGTAGGGGTGGCAGGTAGCCTAGTGGTTAGAGTGTAGGGCGGCAGGTAGCCTAGTGGTTAGAGTGTAGGGGTGGCAGGTAGCCTAGTGGTTAGAGTGTAGGGGCCTGCAGGTAGCCTAGTGGTTAGAGTGTAGGGGCGGCAGATAGCCTAGTGGTTAGAGTGTAGGGGTGGCAGGTAGCCTAGTGGTTAGAGTGTAGGGGAGGCAGGTAGCCTAGTGGTTAGAGTGTAGGGGCGGCAGGTAGCCTAGTGGTTAGAGTGTAGGGGGGCAGGTAGCCTAGTGGTTAGAGTGTAGGGGGTAGGTAGCCTAGTGGTTAGAGTGTAGGGAGGCAGGTAGCCTAGTGGTTAGAGTGTAGGGGAGGCAGGTTGCCTAATGGTTAGAGTCTAGGGGGCGGCAGCATAGCCTAGTGGTTAGAGTGTAGGGGTGGCAGGTAGCCTAGTGGTTAGAGTGTAGGGGAGGCAGCATAGCCTAGTGGTTAGAGTGTAGGGCGGCAGGTAGCCTAGTGGTTAGAGTGTAGGGGGTAGGTAGCCTAGTGGTTAGAGTATAGAGGGGGTAGGTAGCCTAGTGGTTAGAGTGTAGGGGTGGCAGGTAGCCTAGTGGTTGGGAGTGTGGGGGGCAGGTAGCCTAGTGGTTAGAGTGTAGGGCGGCAGGTAGCCTAATGGTTAGAGTGTAGGGCGGCAGGTAGCCTAGTGGTTAGAGTGTAGGGGCAGCAGGTAGCCTAGTGGTTAGAGTGTAGGCAAAAGGGGCGGCTAGGTAGCCTGGTGGTTAGAGTGTAGGGGAGGCAGGTAGCCTAGTGGTTAAAGTGTAGGGGCGGCAGGTAGCCTAGTGGTTAGAGTGTAGGGGCGGCAGGTAGCCTGAGTGGTTAGAGTGTAGGGGGCGGCAGGTAGCCTAGTGGTTAGAGTGTAGGGGGCGGCAGGTAGCCTAGTGGTTAGAGTGTAGGGGTGGCAGGTAGCCTAGTGGTTAGAGTGTAGGGGCGGCAGGTAGCCTAATGGTTAGAGTGTAGGGGTGGCAGGTAGCCTAGTGGTTAGAGTGTAGGGGCGGCAGGTAGCCTAGTGGTTAGAGTGGGGGCGGTAGCCTAGTGGTTAGAGTGTAGGGGCAGCAGGTAGCCTAGTGGTTAGAGTGTAGGGGCGGCAGGTAGCCTAGTGGTTAGAGTGTAGGGGTGGTGGTTAGGTAGCCTAGTGGTTAGAGTGTAGGGCGGCAGGTAGCCTAGTGGTTAGAGTGTAGGGGCGGCAGGTAGCCTAGTTAGAGTGTAGCGTAGCCTAGTGGTTAGAGTGTAGAGGGGTAGGTAGCCTAGTGGTTAGAGTGTAGGGGTGGCAGGTAGCCTAGTGGTTAGAGTGTAGGGGGCAGGTAGCCTAGTGGTTAGAGTGTAGGGGCGGCAGGTAGCCTAATGGTTAGAGTGTAGGGGCGGCAGGTAGCCTAGTGGTTAGAGTGTAGGGGCGGCAGGTAGCCTAGTGGTTAGAGTATAGGGGCAGCAGGTAGCCTAGTGGTTAGAGTGTAGGGCGGCAGGTAGCCTAGTGGTTAGAGTGTAGGGGAGGCAGGTAGCCTAGTGGTTAGAGTGTAGGGGTGGCAGGTAGCCTAGTGGTTAGAGTGTAGGGGCGGCAGATAGCCTAGTGGTTAGAGTGTAGGGGTGGTAGGTAGCCTAGTGGTTAGAGTGTAGGCGCGTTAGGTAGCCTAATGGTTAGAGTGTAGGGGGGCAGGTAGCCTAGTGGTTAGAGTGTAGGGGTGGCAGGTAGCCTAGTGGGTAGAGTGTAGGGGTGGCAGGTAGTCTAGTGGTTAGAGTGTAGGGGTGGCAGGTAGCCTAGTGGTTAGAGTGTAGGGGAGGTAGGTAGCCTAGTGGTTAGAGTGTAGGGGAGGTAGGTAGCCTGGTGGTTAGAGTGTAGGGGCAGCAGGTAGCCTAGTGGTTAGAGTGTAGGGGCGGCAGGTGCCTAGTGGTTAGGTAGGGGCAGCAGATAGCCTAGTGGTTAGAGTGTAGAGGTGGCAGGTAGCCCTAGTGGTTAGAGTGTAGGGGCGGCAGGTAGCCTAGTGGTTAGAGTGTAGGGCGGCAGGTAGCCTAGTGGTTAGAGTGTAGGGCGGCAGGTAGCCCAGTGGTTAGAGTGTAGGGGCGGCAGTAGCCAAGTGGTTAGAGTGTAGGGGCGGCAGGCCCTAGGAGGTTAGAGTGTAGAGCCTGCAGGTAGCCTAGTGGTTAGAGTGTAGGGGCGGCAGATAGCCTAGTGGTTAGAGTGTAGAGGTGGCAGGTAGCCTAGTGGTTAGAGTGTAGGGGAGGCAGGTAGCCTAGTGGTTAGAGTGTAGGGGCGGCAGGTAGCCTAGTGGTTAGAGTGTAGGGGCGGCAGGTAGCCTAGTGGTTAGAGTGTAGGGGAGGTAGGTAGCCTAGTGGTTAGAGTGTAGGGGAGGTAGGTAGCCTAGTGGTTAGAGTGTAGAGCCTGCAGGTTGCCTAATGGTTAGAGTATAGGGGCGGCAGCATAGCCTAGTGGTTAGAGTGTAGGGGTGGCAGGTAGCCTAGTGGTTAGAGTGTAGAGGTGGCAGCATAGCCCTAGTGGTTAGAGTGTAGGCAGCATGGCCTAGTGGTTAGAGTGTGGAGGGGGTAGGTAGCCTAGTGGTTAGAGTATAGAGGGGTAGGTAGCCTAGTGGTTAGAGTGTAGGGGTGGCAGGTAGCCTAGTGGTTAGAGTGTAGGGGGCAGGTAGCCTAGTGGTTAGAGTGTAGGGCTGGCAGGTAGCCTAATGGTTAGAGTGTAGGGGGCAGGTAGCCTAGTGGTTAGAGTGTAGGGGCAGCAGGTAGCCTAGTGGTTAGAGTGTAGGGGGCGGCAGGTAGCCTAGTGGTTAGAGTGTAGGGAGGCAGGTAGCCTAGTGGTTAGAGTGTAGGGTGAGGCAGGTAGCCCAGTGGTTAGAGTGCAGGGGCGGCAGGTAGCCTAGTGGTTAGAGTGTAGGGTGGCAGATAGCCTAGTGGTTAGAGTGTAGAGGTGGTAGGTAGCCTAGTGGTTAGAGTGTAGGGGTGCAGGTAGCCTAATGGTTAGAGTGTAGGGGTGGCAGGTAGCCTAGTGGTTAGAGTGTAGGGTGGCAGGTAGCCTAGTGGGTAGAGTGTAGGGGCAGCAGGTAGTCTAGTGGTTAGAGTGTAGGGGCGGCAGGTAGCCTAGTGGTTAGAGTGTAGGGGAGGTAGGTAGCCTAGTGGTTAGAGTGTAGGGGCGGCAGGTAGCCTAGTGGTTAGAGTGTAGGGCGGCAGGTAGCCTAGTGGTTAGAGTGCAGGGGCGGCAGGTAGCCTAGTGGTTAGAGTGTAGGCGCGCTAGGTAGCCTAGTGGTTAGAGTGTAGGGGCGGCAGGCAGCCTAGTGGTTGGAGTGCAGGGCGTGGGTAGTCTAGTGGTTAGATGTAGAGGTGGCAGGTAGCCTAGTGGTTAGAGTGTAGGGGCGGCAGCGTAGCCTAGTGGTTAGAGTGTAGGGGCGGCATGTAGCCTAGTGGTTAGAGTGTAGGGGAGGCAGGTAGCCTAGTGGTTAGAGTGTAGGGGAGGCAGGTAGCCTAGTGGTTAGAGTGTAGGGGCGGCAGCGTAGCCTAGTGGTTAGAGTGTAGGGAGGCAGGTAGCCTAGTGGTTAGAGTGTAGGAGGTAGGTAGCCCAGTGTTTCGAGTGTAGGGGGCCTGGTAGGCTAGTGGTTAGAGTGTAGGGGGCAGGTAGCCTAGTGTTTAGAGTGTAGGGGAGGCAGGTAGCCTGGCAGTGATTTAGAGTGTAGGGCGGCAGAGTAGCCTAGTGGTTAGAGTGTAGGGAGGCAGGTAGCCTAGTGGTTAGAGTGTAGGGGTGGCAGGTAGCCTAGTGGTTAGAGTGTAGGGTAGGCAGGTAGCCTAGTGGTTAGAGTGTAGGGGAGGAAGGTAGCCTAGTGGTTAGAGTCTAGTGGTGGCAGGTAGCCTAGTGTTTAGAGTGTAGGGGAGGCAGGCCCAGCCTAGTGGTTTAGAGTGTGGAGCGGCAGGTAGCCTAGTGGTTAGAGTGTAGGGAGGCAGGTAGCCTAGTGGTTAGAGTGTAGGGGTGGCAGGTAGCCTAGTGGTTAGAGTGTAGGGTAGGCAGGTAGCCTAGTGGTTAGAAGTGTAGGGGCGGCAGGTAGCAAGTGGTTAGAGTGTGAGAGGCGGCAGGTAGCCTAGAGGTTAGAGTGTAGAGCCTGCAGGTAGCCTAGTGGTTAGAGTGTAGGGCGGCAGATAGCCTAGTGGTTAGAGTGTAGAGGTGGCAGGTAGCCTAGTGGTTAGAGTGTAGGGGAGGCAGGTAGCCTAGTGGTTAGAGTGTAGGGGCGAGGTAGCCTAGTGGTTAGAGTGTAGGGGCGCAGGTAGCCTAGTGGTTAGAGTGTAGGGGAGGTAGGTAGCCTAGTGGTTAGAGTGTAGGGGAGTAGGTAGCCTGGTGGTTAGGAGTGTAGAGCCTGCAGGTTGCCTAATGGTTAGAGTATAGGGGCGGCAGCATAGCCTAGTGGTTAGAGTGTAGGGGTGGCAGGTAGCCTAGTGGTTAGAGTGTAGAGGTGGCAGCATAGCCTAGTGGTTAGAGTGTAGGGGCGGCAGCGTAGCCTAGTGGTTAGAGTGTAGAGGGGGTAGGTAGCCTAGTGGTTAGAGTATAGAGGGGGTAGGTAGCCTAGTGGTTAGAGTGTAGGGGTGGCAGGTAGCCTAGTGGTTAGAGTGTAGGGGGCAGGTAGCCTAGTGGTTAGAGTGTAGGGCGGCAGGTAGCCTAATGGTTAGAGTGTAGGGCGGCAGGTGGCCTAGTGGTTAGAGTGTAGGGGCAGCAGGTAGCCTAGTGGTTAGAGTGTAGGAGCGGCAGGTAGCCTAGTGGTTAGAGTGTAGGGAGGTAGGTAGCCTAGTGGTTAGAGTGTAGGGCGGCAGGTAGCCTAGTGGTTAGAGTGTAGGGCGGCAGGTAGCCTAGTGGTTAGAGTGTAGGGGGCAGATAGCCTAGTGGTTAGAGTGTAGAGGTGGTAGGTAGCCTAGTGGTTAGAGTGTAGGGGCGGCAGGTAGCCTAATGGTTAGAGTGTAGGGGTGGCAGGTAGCCTAGTGGTTAGAGTGTAGGGGTGGCAGGTAGCCTAGTGGGTAGAGTGTAGGGGCAGCAGGTAGTCTAGTGGTTAGAGTGTAGGGGCGGCAGGTAGCCTAGTGGTTAGAGTGTAGGGGAGGTAGGTAGCCTAGTGGTTAGAGTGTAGGGCGGCAGGTAGCCTAGTGGTTAGAGTGTAGGGGCGGCAGGTAGCCTAGTGGTTAGAGTGTAGGGCGGCAGATAGCCTGGTGGTTAGAGTGTAGAGGTGGCAGGTAGCCTAGTGGTTAGAGTGTAGGGGAGGCAGGTAGCCTAGTGGTTAGAGTGTAGGGGCGGCAGGTAGCCTAGTGGTTAGAGTGTAGGGGCGGCAGGTAGCCTAGTGGTTAGAGTGTAGGGGCGGCAGGTAGCCTAGTGGTTAGAGTATAGGGGCGGCAGGTAGCCTAGAGGTTAGCGTGTAGGGGCGGCAGGTAGCCTAGTGGTTGGAGTGTAGGGAGGCAGGTAGCCTAGTGGTTGGGAAGTGTAGGGGTGGCAGGGTAGCCTAGTGGTTAGAGTGTAGGGCGGCAGGTAGCATAGTGGTTAGAGTGTGAGGGGCGGCAGGTAGCCTAGTGGTTAGAGTGTGCGCGTTAGGTAGCCTAGTGGTTAGAGTGTAGGGCAGGTAGCCTAGTGGTTAGAGTGTAGGGGCGGCAGGTAGTCTAGTGGTTAGAGTGTAGAGGTGGCAGGTAGCCTAGTGGTTAGAGTGTAGGGCGGCAGCGTAGCCTAGTGGTTAGAGTGTAGGGCGGCATGTAGCCTAGTGGTTAGAGTGTAGGGGAGGCAGGTAGCCTGGTGGTTAGAGTGTAGGGGAGGCAGGTAGCCTAGTGGTTAGAGTGTAGGGGCGGCAGCGTAGCCTCCAGTGGTTAGAGTGTAGGGAGGCAGGTAGCCTAGTGGTTAGAGTGTAGGGGAGGTAGGTAGCCTAGTGTTTAGAGTGTAGGGGCCACCAGGTAGGCTAGTGGTTAGAGTGTAGGGGGGCAGGTAGCCTAGTGTTTAGAGTGGTAGGAGGCAGGTAGCCTAGTGGTTAGAGTGTAGGGGCGGCAGGTAGCCTAGTGGTTAGAGTGTAGGGGAGGCAGGTAGCCTAGTGGTTAGAGTGTAGGGGTGGCAGGTAGCCTAGTGGTTAGAGTGTAGTGTAGGCAGGTAGCCTAGTGGTTAGAGTGTAGGGGAGGAAGGTAGCCTAGTGGTTAGAGTCTAGTGGTGGCAGGTAGCCTAGTGTTTAGAGTGTAGGGGAGGCAGGTAGCCTAGTGGTTAGAGTGTAGGAGCGGCAGGTAGCCTAGTGGTTAGAGTGTAGGGGAGGCAGGTAGCCTAGTGGTTAGAGTGTAGGGGTGGCAGGTAGCCTAGTGGTTAGAGTGTAGGGTAGGCAGGTAGCCTAGTGGTTAGAGTGTAGGGGAGGCAGGTAGCCTAGTGGTTAGAGTGTAGGTGGGGCAGGTAGCCTAGTGGTTAGAGTGTAGGGCGGCAGGTAGCCTAGTGGTTAGAGTGTAGGGGGTAGTAGCCTAGTGGTTAGAGTGTAGGGAGGTAGGTAGCCTAGTGGTTAGAGTGTGGGGCGGCAGATAGCCTAGTGGTTAGAGTGTAGAGCGTAGGTAGCCTAGTGGTTAGAGTGTAGGGGAGGCAGGTAGCCTAGTGGTTAGAGTGTAGGGCGGCAGGTAGCCTGGTGGTTAGAGTGTAGGGTGACAGGTAGCCTAGTGGTTAGAGTGTAGGGGCAGGTAGCCTAGTGGTTAAAGTGTAGGGAGTGCAGGTAGCCTAGTGGTTAGAGTGTAGGGTGGCAGGTAGCCTAGTGGTTAGAGTGTAGGGGCGGCAGGTAGCATAGTGGTTAGAGTGTAGAGGCGGCAGGTAGCCTAGTGGTTAGAGTGTAGTGTGGCAGGTAGCCTAGTGGTTAAAGTTGTGGGGAGGCAGGTAGCCTAGTGGTTGGAGTGTAGGGGTGGCAGTGTGGCTAGTGGTTAGAGTGTAGGGGACAGGTAGCATAGTGGGTAGAGTGTAGGGCGGCAGGTAGCCTAGTGGTTAGAGTGTAGGGAGGTAGGTAGCCTAGTGGATTAGAGTGTAGAGGCTGCAGGTTGCCTAGTGGTGAGAGTATAGGGCGGCAGCATAGCCTAGTGGTTAGAAGTGTAGAGGTGGCAGGTAGCCTAGTGGTTAGAGTGTAGAGGTGGCACGTAGCCTAGTGGTTAGAGTGTAGGGCGGCAGCGTACCCTAGTGGTTAGAGTGTAGAGGGGTAGGTAGCCTAGTGGTTAGAGTATAGGGGGTAGGTAGCCTAGTGGTTAGAGTGTAGGGGTGGCAGGTAGCCTAGTGGTTAGAGTGTAGGGGCAGGTAGCCTAGTGGTTAGAGTGTAGGGCGGCAGGTAGCCTAATGGTTAGAGTGTAGGGGGCGGCAGGTAGCCTAGTGGTTAGAGTGTAGGGGCAGCAGGTAGCCTAGTGGTTAGGTGTAGGGGCGGCAGGTAGCCTAGTGGTTAGAGTGTAGGGGAGGTAGGTAGCCTAGTGGTTAGAGTGTAGGGGCGGCAGGTAGCCTAGTGGTTAGAGTGTAGGGGCGGCAGGTAGCCTAGTGGTTAGAGTGTAGGGGCGGCAGATAGCCTGAGTGGTTTGAGTGTAGAGGTGGTAGGTAGCCTAGTGGTTAGAGGTATAGGGGCGGCAGGTAGCCTAGTGGTTAGAGTGTAGGGCGCCAGCCTGAGTGGTTAGAGTGTAGGGGCGGCAGGTAGCCTAGTGGTTAGAGTGTAGGGGCGGCAGGTAGCCTGGTGGTTAGAGTGTAGGGGTGGCAGGTAGCCTAGTGGTTAAAGTGTAGGGGAGGCAGGTAGCCTAGTGGTTAGAGTGTAGGGGTGGCAGGTAGCCTAGTGGTTAGAGTGTAGGGCGGCAGGTAGCATAGTGGTTAGAGTGTAGGGAGGCGGAAGGTAGTCTAGTGGTTAGAGTGTAGAGGTGGCAGGTAGCCTAGTGGTTGAGTGTAGGGCGGCAGCGTAGCCTAGTGGTTAGAGTGTAGAGGGGTAGGTAGCCTGTGGTTAGAGTATAGAGGGGTAGGTAGCCTGGTGGTTGAGTGTAGGGGTGGCAGGTAGCCTAGTGGTTAGAGTGTAGGGGGCAGGTAGCCTAGTGGTTAGAGTGTAGGGGCGGCAGGTAGCCTAATGGTTGAAGTGTGGGGCGGCAGGTAGCCTAGTGGTTAGAGTGTAGGGCAGCAGGTAGCCTGGTGGTTAGAAGTGTAGGGGCGGCAGGTAGCCTAGTGGTTAGAGTGTAGGGGAGGTAGGTAGCCTAGTGGTTAGAAGTGTAGGAGTGTGGCAGGTAGCCTAGTGGTTAGAGTGTAGGGGCGGCAGGTAGCCTAGTGGTTAGAGTGTAGGGGCGGCAGATAGCCTAGTGGTTAGAGTGTAGAGGTGGTAGGTAGCCTAGTGGTTAGAGTGTAGGGGCGGCAGGTAGCCTAATGGTTAGAGTGTAGGGGTGGCAGGTAGCCTAGTGGTTAGAGTGTAGGGGTGGCAGGTAGCCTAGTGGGTAGAGTGTAGGGGCAGCAGGTAGTCTAGTGGTTAGAGTGTAGGGGCGGCAGGTAGCCTAGTGGTTAGAGTGTAGGGGAGGTAGGTAGCCTAGTGGTTAGAGTGTAGGGGCGGCAGGTAGCCTAGTGGTTAGAGTGTAGGGGCGGCAGGTAGCCTAGTGGTTAGAGTGTAGGGGCGGCAGATAGCCTAGTGGTTAGAGTGTAGAGGTGGCAGGTAGCCTAGTGGTTAGAGTGTAGGGGAGGCAGGTAGCCTAGTGGTTAGAGTGTAGGGGCGGCAGGTAGCCTAGTGGTTAGAGTGTAGGGGCGGCAGGTAGCCTAGTGGTTAGAGTGTAGGGGCGGCAGGTAGCCTAGTGGTTAGAGTATAGGGGCGGCAGGTAGCCTGAGGTGTAGGGCGGCAGGTAGCCTAGTGGTTAGAGTGTAGGGAGGCAGGTAGCCTAGTGGTTAGAGTGTAGGGTGGCAGGTAGCCTAGTGGTTAGAGTGTAGGGCGGCAGGTAGCATAGTGGTTAGAGTGTAGGGGCGGCAGGTAGCCTAGTGGTTAGAGTGTAGGCGCGTTAGGTAGCCTAGTGGTTAGAGTGTAGGGGCGGCAGGTAGCCTAGTGGTTAGAGTGTAGGGGCGGCAGGTAGTCTAGTGGTTAGAGTGTAGAGGTGGCAGGTAGCCTAGTGGTTAGAGTGTAGGGGCGGCAGCGTAGCCTAGTGGTTAGAGTATAGGGGCGGCATGTAGCCTAGTGGTTAGAGTGTAGGGGAGGCAGGTAGCCTAGTGGTTAGAGTGTAGGGGAGGCAGGTAGCCTAGTGGTTAGAGTGTAGGGGCGGCAGCGTAGCCTAGTGGTTAGAGTGTAGGGGAGGCAGGTAGCCTAGTGGTTAGAGTGTAGGGGAGGTAGGTAGCCTAGTGTTTAGAGTGTAGGGGCCGCAGGTAGGCTAGTGGTTAGAGTGTAGGGGGGGCAGGTAGCCTAGTGTTTAGAGTGTAGGGGAGGCAGGTAGCCTAGTGGTTAGAGTGTAGGGGCGGCAGGTAGCCTAGTGGTTAGAGTGTAGGGGAGGCAGGTAGCCTAGTGGTTAGAGTGTAGGGGTGGCAGGTAGCCTAGTGGTTAGAGTGTAGGGTAGGCAGGTAGCCTAGTGGTTAGAGTGTAGGGGAGGAAGGTAGCCTAGTGGTTAGAGTCTAGTGGTGGCAGGTAGCCTAGTGTTTAGAGTGTAGGGGAGGCAGGTAGCCTAGTGGTTAGAGTGTAGGAGCGGCAGGTAGCCTAGTGGTTAGAGTGTAGGGGAGGCAGGTAGCCTAGTGGTTAGAGTGTAGGGGTGGCAGGTAGCCTAGTGGTTAGAGTGTAGGGTAGGCAGGTAGCCTAGTGGTTAGAGTGTAGGGGCGGCAGGTAGCCAAGTGGTTAGAGTGTAGGGGCGGCAGGTAGCCTAGAGGTTAGAGTGTAGAGCCTGCAGGTAGCCTAGTGGTTAGAGTGTAGGGGCGGCAGATAGCCTAGTGGTTAGAGTGTAGAGGTGGCAGGTAGCCTAGTGGTTAGAGTGTAGGGGAGGCAGGTAGCCTAGTGGTTAGAGTGTGGGGCCTGCAGGTAGCCTAGTGGTTAGAGTGTAGGGGCGGCAGGTAGCCTAGTGGTTAGAGTGTAGGGGAGGTAGGTAGCCTAGTGGTTAGAGTGTAGGGGAGGTAGGTAGCCTAGTGGTTAGAGTGTAGAGCCTGCAGGTTGCCTAATGGTTAGAGTATAGGGGCGGCAGCATAGCCTAGTGGTTAGAGTGTAGGGGTGGCAGGTAGCCTAGTGGTTAGAGTGTAGAGGTGGCAGCATAGCCTAGTGGTTAGAGTGTGAAGGCAGCAGCGTAGCCTAGTGGTTAGAGTGTAGAGGGGGCAGGTAGCCTAGTGGTTAGAGTATAGAGGGGTAGGTAGCCTAGTGGTTAGAGTGTAGGGGTGGCAGGTAGCCTAGTGGTTAGAGTGTAGGGGCAGGTAGCCTAGTGGTTAGAGTGTAGGGGCGGCAGGTAGCCTAATGGTTAGAGTGTAGGGCGGCAGGTAGCCTAGTGGTTAGGTGTAGGGGCAGCAGGTAGCCTAGTGGTTAGAGTGTAGGGCGGCAGGTAGCCTAGTGGTTAGAGTGTAGGGGAGGTAGGTAGCCTAGTGGTTAGAGTGTAGGGGCGGCAGGTAGCCTAGTGGTTAGAGTGTAGGGGCGGCAGGTAGCCTAGTGGTTAGAGTGTAGGGGCGGCAGATAGCCTAGTGGTTAGAGTGTAGAGGTGGTAGGTAGCCTGAGTGGTTAGAGTGTAGGGCGGCAGGTAGCCTAATGGTTAGAGTGTAGGGGTGGCAGGTAGCCTAGTGGTTGAGTGTAGGGGTGGCAGGTAGCCTAGTGGGTAGAGTGTAGGGGCAGCAGGTAGTCTAGTGGTTAGAGTGTAGGGCGGCAGGTAGCCTAGTGGTTAGAGTGTAGGGGAGGTAGGTAGCCTAGTGGTTAGAGTGTAGGGCGGCAGGTAGCCTAGTGGTTAGAGTGTAGGGGGCGGCAGGTAGCCTAGTGGTTAGAGTGTGAGGGCGGCAGATAGCCTAGTGGTTAGAGTGTAGAGGTGGCAGGTAGCCTAGTGGTTAGAGTGTAGGGAGGCAGGTAGCCTAGTGGTTAGAGTGTAGGGGCGGCAGGTAGCCTAGTGGTTAGAGTGTAGGGGCGGCAGGTAGCCTAGTGGTTAGAGTGTAGGGGCGGCAGGTAGCCTAGTGGTTAGAGTATAGGGGCGGCAGGTAGCCTAGAGGTTAGCGTGTAGGGGCGGCAGGTAGCCTAGTGGTTAGAGTGTAGGGGAGGCAGGTAGCCTAGTGGTTAGAGTGTAGGGGTGGCAGGTAGCCTAGTGGTTAGAGTGTAGGGGCGGCAGGTAGCATAGTGGTTAGAGTGTAGGGGCGGCAGGTAGCCTAGTGGTTAGAGTGTAGGCGCGTTAGGTAGCCTAGTGGTTAGAGTGTAGGGGCGGCAGGTAGCCTAGTGGTTAGAGTGTAGGGGCGGCAGGTAGTCTAGTGGTTAGAGTGTAGAGGTGGCAGGTAGCCTAGTGGTTAGAGTGTAGGGGCGGCAGCGTAGCCTAGTGGTTAGAGTGTAGGGGCGGCATGTAGCCTAGTGGTTAGAGTGTAGGGGAGGCAGGTAGCCTAGTGGTTAGAGTGTAGGGGAGGCAGGTAGCCTAGTGGTTAGAGTGTAGGGGCGGCAGCGTAGCCTAGTGGTTAGAGTGTAGGGGAGGCAGGTAGCCTAGTGGTTAGAGTGTAGGGGAGGTAGGTAGCCTAGTGTTTAGAGTGTAGGGGCCGCAGGTAGGCTAGTGGTTAGAGTGTAGGGGGGGCAGGTAGCCTAGTGTTTAGAGTGTAGGGGAGGCAGGTAGCCTAGTGGTTAGAGTGTAGGGGCGGCAGGTAGCCTAGTGGTTAGAGTGTAGGGGAGGCAGGTAGCCTAGTGGTTAGAGTGTAGGGGTGGCAGGTAGCCTAGTGGTTAGAGTGTAGGGTAGGCAGGTAGCCTAGTGGTTAGAGTGTAGGGGAGGAAGGTAGCCTAGTGGTTAGAGTCTAGTGGTGGCAGGTAGCCTAGTGTTTAGAGTGTAGGGGAGGCAGGTAGCCTAGTGGTTAGAGTGTAGGAGCGGCAGGTAGCCTAGTGGTTAGAGTGTAGGGGCAGGTAGCCTAGTGGTTAGAGTGTAGGGGTGGCAGGTAGCCTAGTGGTTAGAGTGTAGGTAGGCAGGTAGCCTAGTGGTTAGAGGTGTAGGGGAGGCAGGTAGCCTAGTGGTTAGGAGTGTAGGTGGGGCAGAGTAGCCTAGTGGTTAGAGTGTAGGGCGGCAGGTAGCCTAGTGGTTAGGTGTAGGGGCAGGTAGCCTAGTGGTTAGAGTGTAGGGCGGCAGGTAGCCTAATGGTTAGAGTGTAGGGCGGCAGGTAGCCTAGTGGTTAGAGTGTAGGGGCAGCAGGTAGCCTAGTGGTTAGAGTGTAGGGGGCGGCAGGTAGCCTAGTGGTTAGAGTGTAGGGAGGTAGGTAGCCTAGTGGTTAGAGTGTAGGGGGCGGCAGATAGCCTAGTGGTTAGAGTGTAGAGGCGGTAGGTAGCCTAGTGGTTAGAGTGTAGGGAGGCAGGTAGCCTAGTGGTTAGAGTGTAGGGGCGGCAGGTAGCCTAGTGGTTAGAGTGTAGGGGGCGGCAGGTAGCCTGGTGGTTAGAGTGTAGGGGAGGCAGGTAGCCTAGTGGTTAAAGTGTAGGGGAGGCAGGTAGCCTAGTGGTTAGAGTGTAGGGTGGCAGGTAGCCTAGTGGTTAGAGTGTAGGGCGGCAGGTAGCATAGTGGTTAGAGTGTAGGGCGGCAGGTAGCCTAGTGGTTAGAGTGTAGGGGTGGCAGGTAGCCTAGTGGTTAAAGTGTAGGGGGAGGCAGGTAGCCTAGTGGTTAGAGGTAGGGGTGGCAGGTAGCCTAGTGGTTAGGAGTGTAGGGGCGGCAGGTAGCATGGGTAGAGTGTAGGGGCGGCAGGTAGCCTAGTGGTTAGAGTGTAGGGAGGTAGGTAGCCTAGTGGTTAGAGTGTAGAGGCTGCAGGTTGCCTAGTGGTGAGAAGTATAGGGGCGGCAGCATAGCCTAGTGGTTAGAGTGTAGAGGTGGCAGGTAGCCTAGTGGTTAGAGTGTAGAGGTGGCAGGTAGCCTAGTGGTTAGAGTGTAGGGGCGGCAGCGTACCTAGTGGTTAGAGTGTAGAGGGGTAGGTAGCCTAGTGGTTAGAGTATAGGGGGGGTAGGTAGCCTAGTGGTTAGAGTGTAGGGGTGGCAGGTAGCCTAGTGGTTAGAGTGTAGGGGGCAGGTAGCCTAGTGGTTAGAGTGTAGGGCGGCAGGTAGCCTAATGGTTAGAGTGTAGGGCGGCAGGTAGCCTAGTGGTTAGAGTGTAGGGGCAGCAGGTAGCCTAGTGGTTAGAGTGTAGGGGCGGCAGGTAGCCTAGTGGTTAGAGTGTAGGGAGGTAGGTAGCCTAGTGGTTAGAGTGTAGGGCGGCAGGTAGCCTAGTGGTTAGAGTGTAGGGGCGGCAGGTAGCCTAGTGGTTAGAGTGTAGAGTGGCAGATAGCCTAGTGGTTAGAGTGTAGAGGTGGTAGGTAGCCTAGTGGTTAGAGTGTAGGGCGGCAGGTAGCCTAGTGGTTAGAGTGTAGGGGCGCAGGTAGCCTAGTGGTTAGAGTGTAGGGCGGCAGGTAGCCTAGTGGTTAGAGTGTAGGGCGGCAGGTAGCCTAGTGGTTAGAGTGTAGGGGTGGCAGGTAGCCTAGTGGTTAAAGTGTAGGGAGGCAGGTAGCCTAGTGGTTAGAGTGTAGGGGTGGCAGGGTAGCCTAGTGGTTAGAGTGTAGGGCGGCAGGTAGCATAGTGGTTAGAGTGTAGGGGCGGAAGGTAGTCTAGTGGTTTAGAGTGTAGAGGTGGCAGGTAGCCTAGTGGTTAGAGTGTAGGGGCGGCAGCGTAGCCTAGTGGTTAGAGTGTAGAGGGGGTAGGTAGCCTAGTGGTTAGAGTATAGAGGGGTATGTAGCCTAGTGGTTAGAGTGTAGGGGTGGCAGGTAGCCTAGTGGTTAGAGTGTAGGGGGGCAGGTAGCCTAGTGGTTAGAGTGTAGGGGCGGCAGGTAGCCTAATGGTTAGAGTGTGAGGGCGGCAGGTAGCCTAGTGGTTAGAGTGTAGGGGCAGCAGGTAGCCTAGTGGTTAGAGTGTAGGGCGGCAGGTAGCCTAGTGGTTAGAGTGTAGGGGCGGCAGGTAGCATAGTGGTTAGAGTGTAGGGCGGCAGGTAGCCTAGTGGTTAGAGTGTAGGGAGGTAGGTAGCCTAGTGGTTAGAGTGTAGGGGAGGTAGGTAGCCTAGTGGTTAGAGTGTAGAGGCTGCAGGTTGCCTAGTGGTTAGAGTATAGGGGCGGCAGCATAGCCTAGTGGTTAGAGTGTAGAGGTGGCAGGTAGCCTAGTGGTTAGAGTGTAGAGGTGGCAGGTAGCCTAGTGGTTAGAGTGTAGAGGTGGCAGGGTAGCCTGGCGGTTAGAGTGTAGGGGTGGCAGGTAGCCTAGTGGTTAGAGTGTAGAGGTGGCAGCGTAGCTGGTGGTTAGAGTGTGGGGCCGCAGCGTAGCCTGGTGGTTAGAGTGTAGAGGGGGTAGGTAGCCTAGTGGTTAGGTATAGGGCGGCAGCGTGGCCTAGTGGTTAGAGTGTAGGCGCGTTAGGTGAAAACTAGTGGTTAGAGTGTAGGGGCGGCAGGTAGCCTAGTGGTTAGAGTGTAGGGCCGCAGCGTAGCCTAGTGGTTAGAGTGTAGAGGGGGTAGGTAGCCCAGTGGTTGGAGTATAGGGGCGGCAGCTTAGCTTAGTGGTTAGAGTGTAGGCGCGTTGGGCAGCCTAGTGGGTTAGGGAGGGGCGGCAGGTAGCCTAGTGGTTAGAGTGTAGGGGCGGAAGGTAGTCTAGTGGTTAGAGTGTAGAGGTGGCAGGTAGCCTAGTGGTTAGAGTGTGAGGGCGTGGCGAGGCCTAGTGGTTAGAGTGTGAGGGGGTAGGTAGCCTAGTGGTTAGAGTATAGAGGGGGGTAGGTAGCCTAGTGGTTAGAGTGTAGGGGTGGCAGGTAGCCTAGTGGTTAGAGTGTAGGGTGGGCAGGTAGCCTAGTGGTTAGAGTGTAGGGGTGGCAGGTAGCCTAGTGGTTAGAGTGTAGGGGTGGCAGGTAGCCTAGTGGTTAGAGTGTAGGGGGGCAGCGTAGCCTAGTGGTTAGAGTGTAGAGGGGTAGGTAGCCTAGTGGTTAGAGTATAGAGGGGGTAGGTAGCCTAGTGGTTAGAGTGTAGGGGTGGCAGGTAGCCTAGTGGTTAGAGTGTAGGGCGGCAGGTAGCCTAATGGTTAGAGTGTAGGGCGGCAGGTAGCCTAATGGTTAGAGTGTAGGGGCGGCAGGTAGCCTAGTGGTTAGAGTGTAGGGGCAGGTAGCCTAGTGGTTAGAGTGTGGGGCGGCAGGCAGCCTAGTGGTTAGAGTGTAGGGAGGTAGCCTAGTGGTTAGAGTGTAGGGGCGGCAGGTAGCCTAGTGGTTAGAGTGTAGGGCGGCAGGTAGCCTGTGGTTAGAGTGTAGGGCGGCAGATAGCCTAGTGGTTAGAGTGTAGAGGTGGTAGGTAGCCTAGTGGTTAGAGTGTAGGGGCGGCAGGTAGCCTTCTAGTGGTTAGAGTGTAGGGGCGGCAGGTAGCCTAGTGGTTAGAGTGTAGGGGCGGCAGGTAGCCTAGTGGTTAGAGTGTAGGGGCGGCAGGTAGCCTAGTGGTTAGAGTGTAGGGGTGGCAGGTAGCCTAGTGGTTAAAGTGTAGGAGGCAGGTAGCCTAGTGGTTAGAGTGTAGGGGTGGCAGGTAGCACTAGTGGTTAGAGTGTAGGGGCGGAAGGTAGTCTAGTGGTTAGAGTGTAGGGGGCGGAAGGTAGTCTGGTGGTTAGAGTGTAGAGGTGGCAGGTAGCCTAGTGGTTAGAGTGTAGGGGGTAGGTAGCCTAGTGGTTAGAGTGTAGAGGGGTAGGTAGCCTAGTGGTTAGAGTATAGAGGGGTAGGTAGCCTAGTGGTTAGAGTGTAGGGGTGGCAGGTAGCCTAGTGGTTGGGGTGTAGGGGGCAGGTAGCCTAGTGGTTAGAGTGTAGGGGGCGGCAGGTAGCCTAATGGTTAGAGTGTAGGGGCGGCAGGTAGCCTAGTGGTTAGAGTGTAGGGGCAGCAGGTAGCCTAGTGGTTAGAGTGTGGGCGGCAGGTAGCCTAGTGGTTAGAGTGTAGGGCGGCAGGTAGCATAGTGGTTAGAGTGTAGGGGGCAGGTAGCCTAGTGGTTAGAGTGTAGGGAGGTAGGTAGCCTAGTGGTTAGAGTGTAGGCTGTAGGTAGCCTAGTGGTTAGAGTGTAGAGGCTGCCAGGTTGCCTAGTGGTTAGGTATAGGGTGGCAGCATAGCCTAGTGGTTAGAGTGTAGAGGTGGCAGGTAGCCTAGTGGTTAGAGTGTAGAGGTGGCAGGTAGCCTAGTGGTTAGAGTGTAGAGGTGGCAGGGTAGCCTGGCGGTTAGAGTGTAGGGGTGGCAGGTAGCCTAGTGGTTAGAGTGTAGAGGTGGCAGCGTAGCCTAGTGGTTAGAGTGTAGGGGCCGCAGCGTAGCCTAGTGGTTAGAGTGTAGAGGGGGTAGGTAGCCTAGTGGTTAGAGTATAGGGGCGGCAGCGTAGCCTAGTGGTTAGAGTGTAGGCGCGTTAGGTAGCCTAGTGGTTAGAGTGTAGGGGCGGCAGGTAGCCTAGTGGTTAGAGTGTAGGGGCCGCAGCGTAGCCTAGTGGTTAGAGTGTAGAGGGGGTAGGTAGCCTAGTGGTTAGAGTATAGGGGCGGCAGCTTAGCTTAGTGGTTAGAGTGTAGGCGCGTTAGGTAGCCTAGTGGTTAGAGTGTAGGGGCGGCAGGTAGCCTAGTGGTTAGAGTGTAGGGGCGGAAGGTAGTCTAGTGGTTAGAGTGTAGAGGTGGCAGGTAGCCTAGTGGTTAGAGTGTAGGGGCGGCAGCGTAGCCTAGTGGTTAGAGTGTAGAGGGGGTAGGTAGCCTAGTGGTTAGAGTATAGAGGGGTAGGTAGCCTAGTGGTTAGAGTGTAGGGTGGCAGGTAGCCTAGTGGTTAGAGTGTAGGGGCAGGTAGCCTAGTGGTTAGAGTGTAGGGGCGGCAGGTAGCCTAATGGTTAGAGTGTAGAAGCGGCAGGTAGCCTAGTGGTTAGAGTGTAGGGCGGCAGCCTAGTGGTTAGAGTGTAGGGGCGGCAGGTAGCCTAGTGGTTAGAGTGTAGGGAGGTAGGTAGCCTGAGTGGTTAGAGTGTAGGGCGGCAGGTAGCCTAGTGGTTAGAGTGTAGGGGACGGCAGGTAGCCTAGTGGTTAGAGTGTAGGGGGCGGCAGATAGCCTAGTGGTTAGAGTGTAGAGGTGGTAGGTAGCCTAGTGGTTTTAGAGTGTAGGGCGGCAGGTAGCCTGGTGGTTAGAGTGTAGGGGCGGCAGGTAGCCTAGTGGTTAGAGTGTAAGGCGGCAGGTAGCCTGAGTGGTTAGAGTGTAGGGGCGGCAGGTAGCCTATGGTTGAAGTGTAGGGGTGGCAGGTAGCCTAGTGGTTAAAGTGTAGGGGAGGCAGGTAGCCTGGTGGTTAGAGTGTAGGGGTGGCAGGTAGCCTAGTGGTTAGAGTGTAGGGGCGGCAGGTAGCCTAGTGGTTAGAGTGTAGGGGCGGAAGGTAGTCTGGTGGTTAGAGTGTAGAGGTGGCAGGTAGCCTAGTGGTTAGAGTGTAGGGGCGGCAGCGTAGCCTAGTGGTTAGAGTGTAGAGGGTAGGTAGCCTAGTGGTTAGAGTATAGAGGGGTAGGTAGCCTAGTGGTTAGAGTGTAGGGGTGGCAGGTAGCCTGGTGGTTAGAGTGTAGGGGGGCAGGTAGCCTGGTGGTTAGAGTGTAGGGGCGGCAGGTAGCCTAATGGTTAGAGTGTAGGGCGGCAGGTAGCCTGAGTGGTTAGAGTGTAGGGGCGGCAGGTAGCCTAGTGGTTAGAGTGTAGGGGCGGCAGGTAGCCTAGTGGTTAGAGTGTAGGGGAGGTAGGTAGCCTGAGTGGTTAGAGTGTAGGGCGGCAGGTAGCCTGGTGGTTAGAGTGTAGGGCGGCAGGTAGCCTGGTGGTTAGAGTGTAGGGCGGCAGATAGCCTAGTGGTTAGAGTGTAGAGGTGGTAGGTAGCCTAGTGGTTAGAGTGTAGGGGCGGCGGTAGCCTAGTGGTTAGAGTGTAGGGGCGGCAGGTAGCCTAGTGGTTAGAGTGTAGGGCGGCAGGTAGCCTAGTGGTTAGAGTGTAGGGGCGGCAGGTAGCCTAGTGGTTAGAGTGTAGGGGTGGCAGGTAGCCTAGTGGTTAAAGTGTAGGGAGGCAGGTAGCCTAGTGGTTAGAGTGTAGGGGTGGCAGGTAGCCTAGTGGTTAGAGTGTAGGGGCGGCAGGTAGCATAGTGGTTAGAGTGTAGGGGCGGCAGGTAGCCTAGTGGTTAGAGTGTAGGGGTGGCAGGTAGCCTAGTGGTTAAAGTGTAGGGGAGGCAGGTAGCCTAGTGGTTAGAGTGTAGGGGTGGCAGGTAGCCTAGTGGTTAGAGTGTAGGGCGGCAGGTAGCATAGTGGGTAGAGTGTAGGGCGGCAGGTAGCCTAGTGGTTAGAGTGTAGGGGAGGAGTAGGTAGCCTAGTGGTTAGAGTGTAGGGAGGCAGGTAGCCTAGTGGTTAGAGTGTAGGGCGGCAGGTAGCATAGTGGGTAGAGTGTAGGCGCGTTAGGTAGCCTAGTGGTTAGAGTGTAGGGCGGCAGGTAGCCTAGTGGTTAGAGTGTAGGGAGGCGGAAGGTAGTCTAGTGGTTAGAGTGTAGAGGTGGCAGGTAGCCTAGTGGTTAGAGTGTAGGGCGGCAGGCGTAGCCTAGTGGTTAGAGTGTAGAGGGTAGGTAGCCTAGTGGTTAGAGTATAGAGGGGGTAGGTAGCCTAGTGGTTAGAGTGTAGGGGTGGCAGGTAGCCTAGTGGTTAGAGTGTAGGGGGCAGGTAGCCTAGTGGTTAGAGTGTAGGGGCGGCAGGTAGCCTAATGGTTAGAGTGTAGGGCGGCAGGTAGCCTAGTGGTTAGAGTGTAGGGGCGACAGGTAGCCTAGTGGTTAGAGTGTAGGGGCGGCAGGTAGCCTAGTGGTTAGAGTGTAGGGGGAGGTAGGTAGCCTAGTGGTTAGAGTGTAGGGGCGGCAGGTAGCCTAGTGGTTAGAGTGTAGGGCGGACAGGTAGCCTAGTGGTTAGAGTGTAGGGCGGCAGATAGCCTAGTGGTTAGAGTGTAGAGGTGGTAGGTAGCCTAGTGGTTAGAGTGTAGGGGGCGGCAGGTAGCCTAGTGGTTAGAGTGTAGGGGCGGCAGGTAGCCTAGTGGTTAGAGTGTAGGGGCGGCAGGTAGCCTAGTGGTTAGAGTGTAGGGGCGGCGGGTAGCCTAGTGGTTAGAGTGTAGGGTGGCAGGTAGCCTAGTGGTTAAAGTGTAGGGGAGGCAGGTAGCCTAGTGGTTAGAGTGTAGAGGGGGGTAGGTAGCCTAGTGGTTAGAGTATAGGGGGTAGGTAGCCTAGTGGTTAGAGTGTAGGTTGGCAGGTAGCCTAGTGGTTAGAGTGTAGGGGGCAGGTAGCCTAGTGGTTAGAGTGTAGGGCGGCAGGTAGCCCTAATGGTTAGAGTGTAGGGCAGGTAGCCTAGTGGTTAGAGTGTAGGGGCAGCAGGTAGCCTAGTGGTTAGAGTGTAGGGGCGGCAGGTAGCCTAGTGGTTAGAGTGTAGGGGAGGTAGGTAGCCTAGTGGTTAGAGTGTAGGGCGGCAGGTAGCCTAGTGGTTTAGAGTGTAGGGCGGCAGGTAGCCTAGTGGTTAGAGTGTAGGGGCGGCAGATAGCCTAGTGGTTAGAGTGTAGAGGTGGTAGGTAGCCTAGTGGTTAGAGTGTAGGGCGGCAGGTAGCCTAGTGGTTAGAGTGTAGGGGCGGCAGGTAGCCTAGTGGTTAGAGTGTAGGGGCGGCAGCGTAGCCTAGTGGTTAGAGTGTAGAGGGGTAGGTAGCCTGAGTGGTTAGGTATAGGGGGTAGGTAGCCTAGTGGTTAGAGTGTAGGGGTGGCAGGTAGCCTAGTGGTTAGAGTGTAGGGGGCAGGTAGCCTAGTGGTTAGAGTGTAGGGCGGCAGGTAGCCTAATGGTTAGAGTGTAGGGGCGGCAGGTAGCCTAGTGGTTAGAGTGTAGGGGCAGCAGGTAGCCTAGTGGTTAGAGTGTAGGGCGGCAGGTAGCCTAGTGGTTAGAGTGTAGGCAGGTAGCATAGTGGTTAGAGTGTAGGGCGGCAGGTAGCCTAGTGGTTAGAGTGTAGGGAGGTAGGTAGCCTAGTGGTTAGAGTGTAGGGGAGGTAGGTAGCCTAGTGGTTAGAGTGTAGAGGCTGCAGGTTGCCTAGTGGTTAGAGTATAGGGCGGCAGCATAGCCTAGTGGTTAGAGTGTAGAGGTGGCAGGTAGCCTAGTGGTTAGAGTGTAGAGGTGGCAGGTAGCCTAGTGGTTAGAGTGTAGAGGTGGCAGGGTAGCCTAGCGGTTAGAGTGTAGGGGTGGCAGGTAGCCTAGTGGTTAGAGTGTAGAGGTGGCAGCGTAGCCTAGTGGTTAGAGTGTAGGGGCCGCAGCGTAGCCTAGTGGTTAGAGTGTAGAGGGGGTAGGTAGCCTAGTGGTTAGAGTATAGGGGCGGCAGCGTAGCCTAGTGGGTTAGAGTGTGGCGCGTTAGGTAGCCCTGGTGGTTGGAGTGTAGGGGCGGCAGGTAGCCTAGTGGTTAGAGTGTAGGGGCCGCAGCGCCTGAGTGGTTAGAGTGTAGAGGGTAGGTAGCCTAGTGGTTAGAGTATAGGGGCGGCAGCTTAGCTTAGTGGTTAGAGTGTAGGCGCGTTAGGTAGCCTAGTGGTTAGAGTGTAGGGGCGGCAGGTAGCCTAGTGGTTAGAGTGTAGGGGCGGAAGGTAGTCTAGTGGTTAGAGTGTAGAGGTGGCAGGTAGCCTAGTGGTTAGAGTGTAGGGGCGGCAGCGTAGCCTAGTGGTTAGAGTGTAGAGGGGGTAGGTAGCCTAGTGGTTAGAGTATAGAGGGGGTAGGTAGCCTAGTGGTTAGAGTGTAGGGGTGGCAGGTAGCCTAGTGGTTAGAGTGTAGGGGGGGCAGGTAGCCTAGTGGTTAGAGTGTAGGGGCGGCAGGTAGCCTAATGGTTAGAGTGTAGGGGCGGCAGGTAGCCTAGTGGTTAGAGTGTAGGGGCGGCAGGTAGCCTAGTGGTTAGAGTGTAGGGGCGGCAGGTAGCCTAGTGGTTAGAGTGTAGGGGAGGTAGGTAGCCTAGTGGTTAGAGTGTAGGGGCGGCAGGTAGCCTAGTGGTTAGAGTGTAGGGGGCGGCAGGTAGCCTAGTGGTTAGAGTGTAGGGCGGCAGATAGCCTAGTGGTTAGAGTGTAGAGGTGGTAGGTAGCCTAGTGGTTAGAGTGTAGGGGCGGCAGGTAGCCTAGTGGTTAGAGTGTAGGGGCGGCAGGTAGCCTAGTGGTTAGAGTGTAGGGGCGGCAGGTAGCCTAGTGGTTAGAGTGTAGGGCGGCAGGTAGCCTAGTGGTTAGAGTGTAGGGGTGGCAGGTAGCCTAGTGGTTAAAGTGTAGGGGAGGCAGGTAGCCTGGTGGTTAGAGTGTAGGGGTGGCAGGTAGCCTAGTGGTTAGAGTGTAGGGGCGGCAGGTAGCCTAGTGGTTAGAGTGTAGGGGCGGAAGGTAGTCTAGTGGTTAGAGTGTAGAGGTGGCAGGTAGCCTAGTGGTTAGAGTGTAGGGGCGGCAGCGTAGCCTAGTGGTTAGAGTGTAGAGGGGGTAGGTAGCCTAGTGGTTAGAGTATAGAGGGGTAGGTAGCCTAGTGGTTAGAGTGTAGGGGTGGCAGGTAGCCTAGTGGTTAGAGTGTAGGGGGCAGGTAGCCTAGTGGTTAGAGTGTAGGGGCGGCAGGTAGCCTAATGGTTAGAGTGTAGGGCGGCAGGTAGCCTAGTGGTTAGAGTGTAGGGGCGGCAGGTAGCCTAGTGGTTAGAGTGTAGGGGCGGCAGGTAGCCTAGTGGTTAGAGTGTAGGGGAGGTAGGTAGCCTAGTGGTTAGAGTGTAGGGGCGGCAGGTAGCCTAGTGGTTAGAGTGTAGGGGCGGCAGGTAGCCTAGTGGTTAGAGTGTAGGGGCGGAGATAGCCTAGTGGTTAGAGTGTAGAGGTGGTAGGTAGCCTAGTGGTTAGAGTGTAGGGCGGCAGGTAGCCTAGTGGTTAGAGTGTAGGGGCGGCAGGTAGCCTAGTGGTTAGAGTGTAGGGCGGCAGGTAGCCTAGTGGTTAGAGTGTAGGGGCGGCAGGTAGCCTAGTGGTTAGAGTGTAGGGGTGGCAGGTAGCCTAGTGGTTAAAGTGTAGGGGAGGCAGGTAGCCTAGTGGTTAGAGTGTAGGGGTGGCAGGTAGCCTAGTGGTTAGAGTGTAGGGGCGGCAGGTAGCATAGTGGTTAGAGTGTAGGGGCGGCAGGTAGCCTAGTGGTTAGAGTGTAGGGGTGGCAGGTAGCCTAGTGGTTAAAGTGTAGGGGAGGCAGGTAGCCTAGTGGTTAGAGTGTAGGGGTGGCAGGTAGCCTAGTGGTTAGAGTGTAGGGGCGGCAGGTAGCATAGTGGGTAGAGTGTAGGGGCGGCAGGTAGCCTAGTGGTTAGAGTGTAGGGGAGGTAGGTAGCCTAGTGGTTAGAGTGTAGAGGCTGCAGGTTGCCTAGTGGTGAGAGTATAGGGGCGGCAGCATAGCCTAGTGGTTAGAGTGTAGAGGTGGCAGGTAGCCTAGTGGTTAGAGTGTAGAGGTGGCAGGTAGCCTAGTGGTTAGAGTGTAGGGGCGGCAGCGTAGCCTAGTGGTTAGAGTGTAGAGGGGGTAGGTAGCCTAGTGGTTAGAGTATAGAGGGGGTAGGTAGCCTAGTGGTTAGAGTGTAGGGGTGGCAGGTAGCCTAGTGGTTAGAGTGTAGGGGGGGCAGGTAGCCTAGTGGTTAGAGTGTAGGGGCGGCAGGTAGCCTAATGGTTAGAGTGTAGGGGCGGCAGGTAGCCTAGTGGTTAGAGTGTAGGGGCAGCAGGTAGCCTAGTGGTTAGAGTGTAGGGGCGGCAGGTAGCCTAGTGGTTAGAGTGTAGGGGAGGTAGGTAGCCTAGTGGTTAGAGTGTAGGGGCGGCAGGTAGCCTAGTGGTTAGAGTGTAGGGGCGGCAGGTAGCCTAGTGGTTAGAGTGTAGGGGCGGCAGATAGCCTAGTGGTTAGAGTGTAGAGGTGGTAGGTAGCCTAGTGGTTAGAGTGTAGGGGCGGCAGGTAGCCTAGTGGTTAGAGTGTAGGGGCGGCAGGTAGCCTAGTGGTTAGAGTGTAGGGGCGGCAGGTAGCCTAGTGGTTAGAGTGTAGGGGCGGCAGGTAGCCTAGTGGTTAGAGTGTAGGGGTGGCAGGTAGCCTAGTGGTTAAAGTGTAGGGGAGGCAGGTAGCCTAGTGGTTAGAGTGTAGGGGTGGCAGGTAGCCTAGTGGTTAGAGTGTAGGGGCGGCAGGTAGCATAGTGGTTAGAGTGTAGGGGCGGAAGGTAGTCTAGTGGTTAGAGTGTAGAGGTGGCAGGTAGCCTAGTGGTTAGAGTGTAGGGGCGGCAGCGTAGCCTAGTGGTTAGAGTGTAGAGGGGGTAGGTAGCCTAGTGGTTAGAGTATAGAGGGGGTAGGTAGCCTAGTGGTTAGAGTGTAGGGGTGGCAGGTAGCCTAGTGGTTAGAGTGTAGGGGGGGCAGGTAGCCTAGTGGTTAGAGTGTAGGGGCGGCAGGTAGCCTAATGGTTAGAGTGTAGGGGCGGCAGGTAGCCTAGTGGTTAGAGTGTAGGGGCAGCAGGTAGCCTAGTGGTTAGAGTGTAGGGGCGGCAGGTAGCCTAGTGGTTAGAGTGTAGGGGCGGCAGGTAGCATAGTGGTTAGAGTGTAGGGGCGGCAGGTAGCCTAGTGGTTAGAGTGTAGGGGAGGTAGGTAGCCTAGTGGTTAGAGTGTAGGGGAGGTAGGTAGCCTAGTGGTTAGAGTGTAGAGGCTGCAGGTTGCCTAGTGGTTAGAGTATAGGGGCGGCAGCATAGCCTAGTGGTTAGAGTGTAGAGGTGGCAGGTAGCCTAGTGGTTAGAGTGTAGAGGTGGCAGGTAGCCTAGTGGTTAGAGTGTAGAGGTGGCAGGGTAGCCTAGCGGTTAGAGTGTAGGGGTGGCAGGTAGCCTAGTGGTTAGAGTGTAGAGGTGGCAGCGTAGCCTAGTGGTTAGAGTGTAGGGGCCGCAGCGTAACCTAGTGGTTAGAGTGTAGAGGGGGTAGGTAGCCTAGTGGTTAGAGTATAGGGGCGGCAGCGTAGCCTAGTGGTTAGAGTGTAGGCGCGTTAGGTAGCCTAGTGGTTAGAGTGTAGGGGCGGCAGGTAGCCTAGTGGTTAGAGTGTAGGGGAGGCAGGTAGCCTAGTGGTTGGAGTGTAGGGGCGGCATGTAGCCTAGTGGTTAGAGTGTAGGGGAGGCAGGTAGCCTAGTGGTTAGAGTGTAGGGGAGGCAGGTAGCCTAGTGGTTAGAGTGTAGGGGCGGCAGCGTAGCCTAGTGGTTAGAGTGTAGGGGCGGCAGCGTAGCCTAGTGGTTAGAGTGTAGAGGGGGTAGGTAGCCTAGTGGTTAGAGTGTAGGGGCGGCAGGTAGCCTAGTGGTTAGAGTGTAGGGGTGGCAGGTAGCCTAGTGTTTAGAGTGTAGGGGCGGCAGGTAGCCTAGTGGTTAGAGTGTAGGGGAGGTAGGTAGCCTAGTGGTTAGAGTGTAGGGGAGGTAGGTAGCCTAGTGGTTAGAGTGTAGAGGCTGCAGGTTGCCTAGTGGTTAGAGTATAGGGGCGGCAGCATAGCCTAGTGGTTAGAGTGTAGAGGTGGCAGGTAGCCTAGTGGTTAGAGTGTAGAGGTGGCAGGTAGCCTAGTGGTTAGAGTGTAGAGGTGGCAGGGTAGCCTAGCGGTTAGAGTGTAGGGGTGGCAGGTAGCCTAGTGGTTAGAGTGTAGAGGTGGCAGCGTAGCCTAGTGGTTAGAGTGTAGGGGCCGCAGCGTAACCTAGTGGTTAGAGTGTAGAGGGGGTAGGTAGCCTAGTGGTTAGAGTATAGGGGCGGCAGCGTAGCCTAGTGGTTAGAGTGTAGGCGCGTTAGGTAGCCTAGTGGTTAGAGTGTAGGGGCGGCAGGTAGCCTAGTGGTTAGAGTGTAGGGGAGGCAGGTAGCCTAGTGGTTGGAGTGTAGGGGCGGCATGTAGCCTAGTGGTTAGAGTGTAGGGGAGGCAGGTAGCCTAGTGGTTAGAGTGTAGGGGAGGCAGGTAGCCTAGTGGTTAGAGTGTAGGGGCGGCAGCGTAGCCTAGTGGTTAGAGTGTAGGGGCGGCAGCGTAGCCTAGTGGTTAGAGTGTAGAGGGGGTAGGTAGCCTAGTGGTTAGAGTGTAGGGGCGGCAGGTAGCCTAGTGGTTAGAGTGTAGGGGTGGCAGGTAGCCTAGTGTTTAGAGTGTAGGGGCGGCAGGTAGCCTAATGGTTAGAGTGTAGGGGTGGCAGGTAGCCTAGTGGTTAGAGTGTAGGGGCAGCAGGTAGCCTAGTGCTTAGAGTGTAGGGGCGGCAGGTAGCCTAGTGGTTAGAGTGTAGGGGCGGCAGCGTAGCCTAGTGGTTAGAGTGTAGGGGCGGCAGGTAGCCTAGTGGTTAGAGTGTAGGGGAGGCAGGTAGCCTAGTGGTTAGAGTGTAGGGGTGGCAGGTAGCCTAGTAGTTAGAGTGTAGGGGCGGCAGCGTAGCCTAGTGGTTAGAGTGTAGGGGCGGCAGGTAGTCTAGTGGTTAGAGTGTAGGGGAGGTAGGTAGCCTAGTGGTTAGAGTGTAGGGGCGGCAGGGTAGCCTAGTGGTTAGAGTGTAGGGGCGGCAGCGTAGCCTAGTGGTTAGAGTGTAGGGGAAGCAGGTAGCCTAGTGGTTAGAGTGTAGGGGAAGCAGGTAGCCTAGTGGTTAGAGTGTAGGGGCGGCAGGTAGCCTAGTGGTTAGAGTGTAGGGGTGGTAGGTAGCCTAGTGGTTAGAGTGTAGGGGCGGCAGGTAGTCTAGTGGTTAGAGTGTAGGGGCGGCAGGTAGCCTAGTGGTTAGAGTGTAGGGGGGGCAGGTAGCCTAGTGGTTAGAGTGTAGGGGAGGCAGGTAGCCTAGTGGTTAGAGTGTAGGGGCGGCAGGTAGCCTAGTGGTTAGAGTGTAGGGGCGGCAGGTAGCCTAGTGGTTAGAGTGTAGGGGAGGCAGGTAGCCTAGTGGTTAGAGTGTAGGGGTGGCAGGTAGCCTAGTGGTTAGAGTGTAGGGGCGGCAGGTAGCATAGTGGTTAGAGTGTAGGGGCGGCAGGTAGCCTAGTGGTTAGAGTGTAGGGGAGGTAGGTAGCCTAGTGGTTAGATTGTAGGGGAGGTAGGTAGCCTAGTGGTTAGAGTGTAGAGGCTGTAGGTTGCCTAGTGGTTAGAGTATAGGGGCGGCAGCGTAGCCTAGTGGTTAGAGTGTAGGGGTGGCAGGTAGCCTAGTGGTTAGAGTGTAGAGGTGGCAGCGTAGCCTAGTGGTTAGAGTGTAGGGGCGGCAGCGTAGCCTAGTGGTTAGAGTGTAGAGGGGGTAGGTAGCCTAGTGGTTAGAGTATAGGGGCGGCAGCGTAGCCTAGTGGTTAGAGTGTAGGGGCGGCAGGTAGCCTAGTGGTTAGAGTGTAGGGGCGGCAGGTAGCCTAGTGGTTAGAGTGTAGGGGTGGCAGGTAGCCTAGTGGTTAGAGTGTAGGGGTGGCAGGTAGACTAGTGGTTAGAGGGTTGGGGCGGCAGGTAGCCTAGTGGTTAGAGTGTAGGGGCGGCAGGTAGCCTAGTGGTTAGAGTGTAGGGGCGGCAGCGTAGCCTAGTGGTTAGAGTGTAGGGGTGGCAGGTAGCCTAGTGGTTAGAGTGTAGGGGCGGCAGGTAGACTAGTGGTTAGAGGGTTGGGGCGGCAGGTAGCCTAGTGGTTAGAGTGTAGGGGCGGCAGGTAGCCTAGTGGTTAGAGTGTAGGGGCGGCAGCGTAGCCTAGTGGTTAGAGTGTAGGGGCGGCAGGTAGTCTAGTGGTTAGAGTGTTGGACTAGTAACCAAAAGGTAGCAAGATCAAATCCCCTGCGCTGACAAGGTAAAAATCTGTCGTTCTTCCTCTGAACAAGGCAGTTAACCCACTGTTCCTAGGCCGTCATTGAAAATAAGAATTAGTTCTTAACTGACTTGCCTAGTTAAATAAAATACAAATGTACTTCCCCAAAATGATACAGAACGTAAAGTCCCTCAGGATTCTCAGCTGGTGGGTTGTGGGAAGTATTGAATGGGTGTCTGAGTATGTAATAAAATAATAACAATAATATATATTATTGAAAATACTCCAGTGTGTCTCAAACCAGGTGAGTTCATTAACATCCTTCATCAAGAATATGGGCAAAATGCTATTATTATTGACAATGAAATAGGTGGTAATGTTATCATATCTTATCATATATTTTACCAGCAACATAGCATTCAAAATAGTTTTCCAGATTGTCTTTTGGCGATTCATTTTCGCAATGTGAATATTGAGTCGCGACCTGGTTCAATTTGGGTCCCGAGGCAAAACCAGTTGAGAACCACGGTCTTAGGAAGCAGCCTTTAAAGAAAGCGTGAAGTGTTAGTTCACTACAACGGGTGAAGAATGTGCCACTTTGATGTTATATTCCTTATTTTCAGGACTGTTCCTCCCCTTTCACCAGGTTAGCACAAAGGCATGAAAAAGCCTCCAATCCTCATTGTCCCTCTCCTCCCACCCCCCTACCCTCCCAATAGTCCCTGCTCCCCCCTCCCTCTCCTCCCACTACTCCCTGCTCCCCCTCCCTCTCCTCCCACTACTCCCTGCTCCCCCTCCCTCTCCTCCCACCCCCTACCCTTCCACTACCCCCTGCTCCCCCTCCCTCTCCTCCCACCCCCCTACCCTTCCACTAGTCCCTGCTCCCCCTCCCTCTCCTCTCACCCCCCTACCCTTCCACTAGTCCCTGCTCCCCCTCCCTCTCCTCCCACCCCCTACCCTTCCACTAGTCCCTGCTCCCCTCCCTCTCCTCCCACCCCCTACCCTTCCACTAGTCCCTGCTCCCCCTCCCTCTCCTCCCACCCCCTACCCTTCCACCAGTCCCTGCTCCCCCTCCCTCTCCTCCCACCCCCTACCCTTCCACTAGTCCCTGCTCCCCCCTCCCTCTCCTCCCCCCCCCTACCCTTCCACTAGTCCCTGCTCCCCCTCCCTCTCCTCCCACTACTACCTGCTCCCCCTCCCTCTCCTCCCACTAGTCCCTGCTCCCCCTCCCTCTCCTCCCACTACTCCCTGGTCCCTCCTCCCTCTCCTCCCACTAGTCCCTGCTCCCCCTCCCTCCTCCTCCCACTAGTCCCTGCTCCCCCTCCCTCTCCTCCCACTAGTCACTGCTCCCCTCCCTCTCCTCCCACCCCCTACCCCCTACCCCCTACCCTCCCACTAGTCCCTGCTCCCCCTCCCTCTCCTCCCACTACTCCCTGCTCCCCCTCCCTCTCCTCCCACTACCCCCTGCTCCCTCCTCCCTCTCCTCCCACTACTCCCTGCTCCCCCTCCCTCTCCTCCCACTACTCCCTGCTCCCCCTCCCTCTCCTCCCACTACTCCCTGCTCCCTCCTCCCTGCTCCCCCTCCCTCTCCTGCCACCCCCCCCTACCCTCCCACTAGTCCCTGCTCCCCCTCCCTCTCCCCTCTACCCCCCCCTACCCTCCCACTACTCCCTGCTCCCCCTCCCTCTCCCCCCCCTACCCCCTACCCTCCCACTAGTCCCTGCTCCCCCTCCCTCTCCTCCCACCCCCTACCCTCCCAATAGTCCCTGCTCCCCCTCCCTCTCCTCCCACTACTCCCTGCTCCCCTCCCTCTCCCTCCCACTACTCCCTGCTCCCCCTCCCTCTCCTCCCACCCCTACCCTCCCACAGGGTCTGCTCCCCCCTCCCTCTCCTCCCACTACTCCCTGCTCCCCCTCCCTCTCCTCCCACTACTCCCTGCTCCCCCTCCCCCCTCCCCCACCCCCTACCCTTCCACTAGTCCCTGCTCCCCCTCCCTCTCCTCTCACCCCCCTACCCTTCTACTAGTCCCTGCTCCCCTCCCTCTCCTCCCACCCCCTACCCTTCCACTAGTCCCTGCTCCCCCTCCCTCTCCTCCCACCCCTACCCTTCCACTAGTCCCTGCTCCCCCTCCCTCTCCTCCCACCCCCTACCCTTCCACAATGCCTGCTCCCCCTCCCTCTCCCCTCCCACCCCTACCCTTCCACTGGGTCCTGCTCCCCCTCCCTCTCCTCCCACTACCCCTGCTCCCCTCCCTCTCCCCTCCCACTACTCCCTGCTCCCTCCTCCCTCTCCTCCCACTAGTCCCTGCTCCCCCTCCCTCTCCTCCCACTAGTCCCTGCTCCCCTCCCTCTCCTCCCACTAGTCACTGCTCCCCCTCCCTCTCCTCCCACCCCCTACCCCCTACCCCCTACCCTCCCACTAGTCCCTGCTCCCCCTCCCTCTCCCCCCTACCCCCTACCCTCCCACTAGTCCCTGCTCCCCCTCCCTCTCCTCCCACCCCCTACCCCCTACCCTCCCACTAGTCCCTACTCCCCCTCCCTACCCCCTACCCCCTACCCTCCCACTAGTCCCTGCTCCCCCTCCCTCTCCTCCCACCCCCCCTACCCCCCCTACCCTCCCACTAGTCCCTACTCCCCCTCCCTACCCCCTACCACCCTACCCCCTACCCTCCCACTAGTCACTGCTCCCCTCCCTCTCCTCCCACCCCCTACCCCCCCCCTCCCACTAGTCCCTGCTCCCCCTCCCTCCCCTCCCACTACTCCCTGCTCCCCCTCCCTCTCCTACCACTACCCCCTGCTCCCTCCTCCCTCTCCTCCCACTACCTCCTGCTCCCCCTCCCTCTCCTCCCACTACTCCCTGCTCCCCCTCCCTCCTCCTCCCACTACTCCCTGCTCCCTCCTCCCTCCCTCCCACTACTCCCTGCTCCCCCTCCCTCCCCTCCCTCCCTCCCCTCCCTCCCCCTCCCTCCCCCCCTCCCCCTCCCTCCCTCCCTCCCCCTCCCCCTCCCTCCCCTCCCCCTCCCTCCCTCCCTCCCTCCCTCCCCCTCCCCCCTCCCTCCCCTCCCTCCCCCTCCCTCCCCTCCTCCCTCCTCCCTCCCTCCCCTCCCCTCCCTCCCCCTCCCTCCCCTCCCTCCCCCTCCCTCCCCTCACCAGGAAAGCACACAGCATGAAGAAGCTGATGAAGTAGACTATAGCGAAGTTGCTTCCACAGGTGAACTCTTCGCCAGGCAGGTAGTCTGACTCTGGGTCACACCGTTTACCTGGTAGACAGAGAGAGAAAGAGAGAGAGTCAGGCAGGCAGACAGGCAGACAGACAGACAGACAGACAGACAGACAGACAGACAGACAGACAGACAGACAGACAGACAGACAGACAGACAGACAGACAGAAAGAGTGCTTACCTGGCAGACTGGCTAGCATGATCTCCTGCCACGCCTCCCCTGTAGCACACCTGGACAGATACAGAGAGACAGGGAAACAGGGAGACAGAGGGACAGGGAGACAGGGAAACAGGGAGACAGAGGGACAGGGAGACAGAGGGACAGGGAGACAGGGAGACAGAGAGACAGGGAAACAGGGAGACAGAGGGACAGGGAGACAGGGAGACAGGGAGACAGAGAGACAGGGAAACAGGGAGACAGAGGGACAGGGAGACAGGGAGACAGAGGGACAGAGAGACAGGGAAACAGGGAGACAGAGGGACAGGGAGACAGGGAGACAGGGAGACAGAGGGACAGGGAGACAGGGAGACAGAGGGACAGGGAAACAGGGAGACAGGGAGACAGAGGGACAGGGAGACAGGGAGACAGGGAGACAGGGAAACAGGGAGACAGAGGGACAGGGAGACAGGGAGACAGAGAGACAGAGAGACAGGGAAACAGGGAGACAGAGGGACAGGGAGACAGGGAGACAGGGAGACAGAGAGACAGGGAAACAGGGAGACAGAGGGACAGGGAAACAGGGAGACAGAGAGACAGGGAAACAGGGAGACAGAGGGACAGGGAGACAGGGAGACAGATAGAGAGGGAGACAGGGAGACAGAGAGACAGGGAGACAGAAAGACAGGGAGACAGAGAGACAGGGAGACAGAGGGACAGGGAGACAGGGAGACAGATAGAGAGGGAGACAGGGAGACAGAGAGACAGGGAGACAGAGGGACAGGGAAACAGGGAGACAGAGGGACAGGGAGACAGGGAGACAGATAGAGAGGGAGACAGGGAGACAGAGAGACAGGGTGACAGAAAGAAAGGGAGACAGAGAGACAGGGAGACAGAGAGACAGAGAGACAGAGAGACAGGGAGACAGAGAGACAGGGAGACGGAGAGACAGAGAGACAGGGAGACAGGGAGACAGAGGGACAGAGAGACAGGGAGACAGAGAGACAGGGAGACAGAGAGACAGAGAGACAGAGAGACAGATGTTAGCTCCAACAGGGCATGACCTAGGCCAGTGGTTTTCAAACCTCTCCTCTGGGACCCGCATGACATTTGACAATGTTGTTGTACCTTTAAAGTAGCTCATCTGATTCAAGTGGTCAAGGGCTTGATGATTAGTTGACCAGTTGAATCAGATGCGCTTTGGAAATAGGCCAACAACACGGAACGGCTGGGGGTCCCCGAGGA
>NC_088402.1:92907564-92927564 GCF_034236695.1 Oncorhynchus nerka | reverse complement strand
CAGCTATAGTCAGTATATGAAGGGTTATGTAGGACAGGGCCTGAGAGACAGAGGACACAGCTATAGTCAGTATATGAAGGGTTATGTAGGACAGGGCCTGAGAGACAGAGGACACAGCTATAGTCAGTATATGAAGGGTTATGTAGGACAGGGCCTGAGAGACAGAGGACACAGCTATAGTCAGTATATGAAGGGTTATGTAGGACAGGGCCTGAGAGACAGAGGACACAGCTATAGTCAGTATATGAAGGGTTATGTAGGACAGGGCCTGAGAGACAGAGGACACAGCTATAGTCAGTATATGAAGGGTTATGTAGGACAGGGCCTGAGAGACAGAGGACACAGCTATAGTCAGTATATGAAGGGTTATGTAGGACAGGGCCTGAGAGACAGAGGACACAGCTATAGTCAGTATATGAAGGGTTATGTAGGACAGGGCCTGAGAGACACAGGACACAGCTATAGTCAGTCAGTATATGAAGGGTTATGTAGGACAGGGCCTGAGAGACACAGGACACAGCTATAGTCAGTATATGAAGGGTTATGAAGGGTGTAGGACAGGGCCTGAGAGACACAGGACACAGCTATAGTCAGTATATGAAGGGTTATGTAGGACAGGGCCTGAGAGACACAGGACACAGCTATAGTCAGTATATGAAGGGTTATGTAGGACAGGGCCTGAGAGACACAGGACACAGCTATAGTCAGTATATGAAGGGTTATGTAGGACAGGGCCTGAGAGACACAGGACACAGCTATAGTCAGTATATGAAGGGTTATGTAGGACAGGGCCTGAGAGACACAGGACACAGCTATAGTCAGTATATGAAGGGTTATGTAGGACAGGGCCTGAGAGACAGAGGACACAGCTATAGTCAGTATATGAAGGGTTATGTAGGACAGGGCCTGAGAGACAGAGGACACAGCTATAGTCAGTATATGAAGGGTTATGTAGGACAGGGCCTGAGAGACAGAGGACACAGCTATAGTCAGTATATGAAGGGTTATGTAGGGCAGGGCCTGAGAGAGACAGAAGGGTTACACAGCCTGAGAGACAGTCAGCTATAGTCAGTATGAAAGGGTTATGTAGGACAGGGCCTGAGAGACAGAGGACACAGCTATAGTCAGTATATGAAGGGTTATGTAGGACAGGGCCTGAGAGACAGAGGACACAGCTATAGTCAGTATATGAAGGGTTATGTAGGACAGGGCCTGAGAGACAGAGGACACAGCTATAGTCAGTATATGAAGGGTTATGTAGGACAGGGCCTGAGAGACAGAGGACACAGCTATAGTCAGTATATGAAGGGTTATGTAGGACAGGGCCTGAGAGACACAGGACACAGCTATAGTCAGTATATGAAGGGTTATGTAGGACAGGGCCTGAGAGACAGAGGACACAGCTATAGTCAGTATATGAAGGGTTATGTAGGACAGGGCCTGAGAGACAGAGGACACAGCTATAGTCAGTATATGAAGGGTTATGTAGGACAGGGCCTGAGAGACAGAGGACACAGCTATAGTCAGTATATGAAGGGTTATGTAGGACAGGGCCTGAGAGACAGAGGACACAGCTATAGTCAGTATATGAAGGGTTATGTAGGACAGGGCCTGAGAGACAGAGGACACAGCTATAGTCAGTATATGAAGGGTTATGTAGGACAGGGCCTGAGAGACAGAGGACACAGCTATAGTCAGTATATGAAGGGTTATGTAGGACAGGGCCTGAGAGACAGAGGACACAGCTATAGTCAGTATATGAAGGGTTATGTAGGACAGGGCCTGAGAGACAGAGGACACAGCTATAGTCAGTATATGAAGGGTTATGTAGGACAGGGCCTGAGAGACAGAGGACACAGCTATAGAGTATATGAAGGGTTATGTAGGACAGAGGACACAGCTATAGTCAGTATATGAAGGGTTATGTAGGACAGGGCCTGAGAGACAGAGGACACAGCTATAGTCAGTATATGAAGGGTTATGTAGGACAGGGCCTGAGAGACACAGGACACAGCTATAGTCAGTATATGAAGGGTTATGTAGGACAGGGCCTGAGAGACAGAGGACACAGCTATAGTCAGCATATGAAGGGTTATGTAAGGCAGGGCCTGAGAGACAGAGGACACAGCTAAGGTCAGTATATGAAGGGTTATGTAAGGCAGGGCCTGAGAGACAGAGGACACAGCTATAGTCAGTATATGAAGGGTTATGTAGGACAGGGCCTGAGAGACAGAGGACACAGCTATAGTCAGTATATGAAGGGTTATGTAGGACAGGGCCTGAGAGACAGAGGACACAGCTATAGTCAGTATATGAAGGGTTATGTAGGGCAGGGCCTGAGAGACAGAGGACACAGCTATAGTCAGTATATGAAGGGTTATGTAGGGCAGGGCCTGAGAGACAGAGGACACAGCTATAGTCAGGATATGAAGGGTTATGTAGGGCAGGGCCTGAGAGACAGAGGACACAGCTATAGTCAGTATATGAAGGGTTATGTAGGGCAGGGCCTGAGAGACAGAGGACACAGCTATAGTCAGTATATGAAGGGTTATGTAGGATAGGGCCTGAGAGACAGAGGACACAGCTATAGTCAGTATATGAAGGGTTATGTAGGACAGGGCCTGAGAGACAGAGGACACAGCTATAGTCAGTATATGAAGGGCAACGTAAGGCAGGGCCTGAGAGACAGAGGACACAGCTATAGTCAGTATATGAAGGGTTATGTAGGATAGGGCCTGAGAGACAGAGGACACAGCTATAGTCAGTATATGAAGGGTTATGTAGGGCAGGGCCTGAGAGACAGAGGACACAGCTATAGTCAGTATATGAAGGGTTGTGTAGGACAGGGCCTGAGAGACAGAGGACACAGCTATAGTCAGTATATGAAGGGTTATGTAGGACAGGGCCTGAGAGACAGAGGACACAGCTATAGTCAGTATATGAAGGGTTATGTAGGACAGGGCCTGAGAGACACAGGACACAGCTATAGTCAGTATATGAAGGGTTATGTAGGACAGGGCCTGAGAGACAGAGGACACAGCTATAGTCAGTATATGAAGGGTTATGTAGGACAGGGCCTGAGAGACACAGGACACAGCTATAGTCAGTATATGAAGGGTTATGTAGGACAGGGCCTGAGAGACACAGGACACAGCTATAGTCAGTATATGAAGGGTTATGTAGGACAGGGCCTGAGAGACAGAGGACACAGCTATAGTCAGCATATGAAGGGTTATGTAAGGCAGGGCCTGAGAGACAGAGGACACAGCTATAGTCAGTATATGAAGGGTTATGTAAGGCAGGGCCTGAGAGACAGAGGACACAGCTATAGTCAGTATATGAAGGGTTATGTAGGACAGGGCCTGAGAGACAGAGGACACAGCTATAGTCAGTATATGAAGGGTTATGTAGGGCAGGGCCTGAGAGACAGAGGACACAGCTATAGTCAGTATATGAAGGGTTATGTAGGATAGGGCCTGAGAGACAGAGGACACAGCTATAGTCAGTATATGAAGGGTTATGTAGGACAGGGCCTGAGAGACAGAGGACACAGCTATAGTCAGTATATGAAGGGCAACGTAAGGCAGGGCCTGAGAGACAGAGGACACAGCTATAGTCAGTATATGAAGGGTTATGTAGGATAGGGCCTGAGAGACAGAGGACACAGCTATAGTCAGTATATGAAGGGTTATGTAGGGCAGGGCCTGAGAGACAGAGGACACAGCTATAGTCAGTATATGAAGGGTTGTGTAGGACAGGGCCTGAGAGACAGAGGACACAGCTATAGTCAGTATATGAAGGGTTATGTAGGGCAGGGCCTGAGAGACAGAGGACACAGCTATAGTCAGTATATGAAGGGTTATGTAGGATAGGGCCTGAGAGACAGAGGACACAGCTATAGTCAGTATATGAAGGGTTATGTAGGACAGGGCCTGAGAGACAGAGGACACAGCTATAGTCAGTATATGAAGGGTTATGTAGTAAGGCAGGGCCTGAGAGACAGAGGACACAGCTATAGTCAGTATATGAAGGGTTATGTAGGATAGGGCCTGAGAGACAGAGGACACAGCTATAGTCAGTATATGAAGGGTTATGTAGGGCAGGGCCTGAGAGACAGAGGACACAGCTATAGTCAGTATATGAAGGGTTGTGTAGGACAGGGCCTGAGAGACAGAGGACACAGCTATAGTCAGTATATGAAGGGTTATGTAGGACAGGGCCTGAGAGACAGAGGACACAGCTATAGTCAGTATATGAAGGGTTATGTAGGACAGGGCCTGAGAGACAGAGGACACAGCTATAGTCAGTATATGAAGGGTTATGTAGGAGAGGGCCTGAGAGACAGAGGACACAGCTATAGTCAGTATATGAAGGGTTATGTAGGACAGGGCCTGAGAGACAGAGGACACAGCTATAGTCAGTATATGAAGGGTTATGTAGGACAGGGCCTGAGAGACACAGGACACAGCTATAGTCAGTATATGAAGGGTTATGTAGGACAGGGCCTGAGAGACAGAGGACACAGCTATAGTCAGTATATGAAGGGTTATGTAGGACAGGGCCTGAGAGACAGAGGACACAGCTATAGTCAGTATATGAAGGGTTATGTAGGACAGGGCCTGAGAGACAGAGGACACAGCTATAGTCAGTATATGAAGGGTTATGTAGGACAGGGCCTGAGAGACAGAGGACACAGCTATAGTCAGTATATGAAGGGTTATGTAGGGCAGGGCCTGAGAGACAGAGGACACAGCTATAGTCAGTATATGAAGGGTTATGTAGGATAGGGCCTGAGAGACAGAGGACACAGCTATAGTCAGTATATGAAGGGTTATGTAGGACAGGGCCTGAGAGACAGAGGACACAGCTATAGTCAGTATATGAAGGGTTATGTAAGGCAGGGCCTGAGAGACAGAGGACACAGCTATAGTCAGTATATGAAGGGTTATGTAGGACAGGGCCTGAGAGACAGAGGACACAGCTATAGTCAGTATATGAAGGGTTATGTAGGACAGGGCCTGAGAGACAGAGGACACAGCTATAGTCAGTATATGAAGGGTTATGTAGGACAGGGCCTGAGAGACAGAGGACACAGCTATAGTCAGTATATGAAGGGTTATGTAGGAGAGGGCCTGAGAGACAGAGGACACAGCTATAGTCAGTATATGAAGGGTTATGTAGGACAGGGCCTGAGAGACAGAGGACACAGCTATAGTCAGTATATGAAGGGTTATGTAGGACAGGGCCTGAGAGACACAGGACACAGCTATAGTCAGTATATGAAGGGTTATGTAGGACAGGGCCTGAGAGACACAGGACACAGCTATAGTCAGTATATGAAGGGTTATGTAGGACAGGGCCTGAGAGACAGAGGACACAGCTATAGTCAGCATATGAAGGGTTATGTAAGGCAGGGCCTGAGAGACAGAGGACACAGCTATAGTCAGTATATGAAGGGTTATGTAAGGCAGGGCCTGAGAGACAGAGGACACAGCTATAGTCAGTATATGAAGGGTTATGTAGGACAGGGCCTGAGAGACAGAGGACACAGCTATAGTCAGTATATGAAGGGTTATGTAGGGCAGGGCCTGAGAGACAGAGGACACAGCTATAGTCAGTATATGAAGGGTTATGTAGGACAGGGCCTGAGAGACAGAGGACACAGCTATAGTCAGTATATGAAGGGTTATGTAGGACAGGGCCTGAGAGACAGAGGACACAGCTATAGTCAGTATATGAAGGGTTATGTAGGACAGGGCCTGAGAGACAGAGGACACAGCTATAGTCAGTATATGAAGGGTTATGTAGGACAGGGCCTGAGAGACAGAGGACACAGCTATAGTCAGTATATGAAGGGTTATGTAGGACAGGGCCTGAGAGACAGAGGACACAGCTATAGTCAGTATATGAAGGGTTATGTAGGACAGGGCCTGAGAGACACAGGACACAGCTATAGTCAGTATATGAAGGGTTATGTAGGACAGGGCCTGAGAGACAGAGGACACAGCTATAGTCAGCATATGAAGGGTTATGTAAGGCAGGGCCTGAGAGACAGAGGACACAGCTATAGTCAGTATATGAAGGGTTATGTAGGACAGGGCCTGAGAGACAGAGGACACAGCTATAGTCAGTATATGAAGGGTTATGTAGGACAGGGCCTGAGAGACAGAGGACACAGCTATAGTCAGTATATGAAGGGTTATGTAGGACAGGGCCTGAGAGACACAGGACACAGCTATAGTCAGTATATGAAGGGTTATGTAGGACAGGGCCTGAGAGACAGAGGACACAGCTATAGTCAGTATATGAAGGGTTATGTAGGACAGGGCCTGAGAGACACAGGACACAGCTATAGTCAGTATATGAAGGGTTATGTAGGACAGGGCCTGAGAGACAGAGGACACAGCTATAGTCAGTATATGAAGGGTTATGTAGGACAGGGCCTGAGAGACAGAGGACACAGCTATAGTCAGTATATGAAGGGTTATGTAGGACAGGGCCTGAGAGACAGAGGACACAGCTATAGTCAGTATATGAAGGGTTATGTAGGACAGGGCCTGAGAGACACAGGACACAGCTATAGTCAGTATATGAAGGGTTATGTAGGGCAGGGCCTGAGAGACAGAGGACACAGCTATAGTCAGTATATGAAGGGTTATGTAGGACAGGGCCTGAGAGACAGAGGACACAGCTATAGTCAGTATATGAAGGGTTATGTAGGACAGGGCCTGAGAGACAGAGGACACAGCTATAGTCAGTATATGAAGGGTTATGTAGGACAGGGCCTGAGAGACAGAGGACACAGCTATAGTCAGTATATGAAGGGTTATGTAGGACAGGGCCTGAGAGACAGAGGACACAGCTATAGTCAGTATATGAAGGGTTATGTAGGACAGGGCCTGAGAGACACAGGACACAGCTATAGTCAGTATATGAAGGGTTATGTAGGACAGGGCCTGAGAGACAGAGGACACAGCTATAGTCAGTATATGAAGGGTTATGTAGGACAGGGCCTGAGAGACAGAGGACACAGCTATAGTCAGTATATGAAGGGTTATGTATAGGACAGGGCCTGAGAGACAGAGGACACAGCTATAGTCAGTATATGAAGGGTTATGTAGGACAGGGCCTGAGAGACAGAGGACACAGCTATAGTCAGTATATGAAGGGTTATGTAGGACAGGGCCTGAGAGACACAGGACACAGCTATAGTCAGTATATGAAGGGTTATGTAGGACAGGGCCTGAGAGACACAGGACACAGCTATAGTCAGGATATGAAGGGTTATGTAGGACAGGGCCTGAGAGACACAGGACACAGCTATAGTCAGTATATGAAGGGTTATGTAGGACAGGGCCTGAGAGACACAGGACACAGCTATAGTCAGCATATGAAGGGTTATGTAGGACAGGGCCTGAGAGACACAGGACACAGCTATAGTCAGTATATGAAGGGTTATGTAGGACAGGGCCTGAGAGACAGAGGACACAGCTATAGTCAGTATATGAAGGGTTATGTAGGACAGGGCCTGAGAGACACAGGACACAGCTATAGTCAGTATATGAAGGGTTATGTAGGACAGGGCCTGAGAGACAGAGGACACAGCTATAGTCAGTATATGAAGGGTTATGTAGGACAGGGCCTGAGAGACACAGGACACAGCTATAGTCAGTATATGAAGGGCAACGTAAGGCAGCTATAGACCTGTATGGAATTATCCCAGACCAACATCCTGACCTGAATGGAATTATCCCAGACCAACACCCTGACCTGAATGGAATTATCCCAGACCAACACCCTGACCTGAATGGAATTATCCCAGACCAACACCCTGACCTGAATGGAATTATCCCAGACCAACATCCTGACCTGAATGGAATTATCCCAGACCAACACCCTGACCTGAATGGAATTATCCCAGACCAACACCCTGACCCGAATGGAATTACCCCAGACCAACACTCTGACCTGCATGGAATTATCCCAGACCAACACCCTGACCTGAATGGAATTATCCCAGACCAACACCCTGACCTGAATGGAATTATCCCAGACCAACACCCTGACCTGAATGGAATTATCCCAGACCAACACTCTGACCTGAATGGAATTATCCCAGACCAACACCCTGACCTGAATGGAATTATCCCAGACCAACACTCTGACCTGAATGGAATTATCCCAGACCAACACCCTGACCTGAATGGAATTATCCCAGACCAACACTCTGACCTGAATGGAATGATCCCAGACCAACACTCTGACCTGAATGGAATTATCCCAGACCAACACTCTGACCTGAATGGAATTATCCCAGACCAACACCCTGACCTGAATGGAATTATCCCAGACCAACACTCTGACCTGAATGGAATTATCCCAGACCAACACCCTGACCTGAATGGAATTATCCCAGACCAACACTCTGACCTGAATGGAATTATCCCAGACCAACAATCTGACCTTTATGGAATTATCCCAGACCAACACTCTGACCTTTATGGAGTTATCCCAGACCAACACTCTGACCTGAATGGAATGATCCCAGACCAACACTCTGACCTGAATGGAATGATCCCAGACCAACACTCTGACCTGAATGGAATGATCCCAGAACAACTCTCTGACCTGAATGGAATTATCCCAGACCAACACTCTGACCTGCATGGAATTATCCCAGACCAACACTCTGACCTGAATGGAATTATCCCAGACCAACACTCTGACCTGCATGGAATTATCCCAGACCAACACTCTGACCTGCATGGAATTATCCCAGACCAACACTCTGACCTGTATGGAATGGAATTATCCCAGACCAACACTCTGACCTGCATGGAATTATCCCAGACCAACACTCTGACCTGCATGGAATTATCCCAGACCAACACCCTGACCTGAATGGAATTATCCCAGACCAACACTCTGACCTGAATGGAATTATCCCAGACCAACACTCTGACCTGTATGGAATTATCCCAGACCAACACCCTGACCTGAATGGAATTATCCCAGACCAACACTCTGACCTGTATGGAATTATCCCAGACCAACACTCTGACCTGTATGGAATTATCCCAGACCAACACTCTGACCTGCATGGAATTATCCCAGACCAACACTCTGACCTGCATGGAATTATCCCAGACCAACACTCTGACCTGCATGGAATTATCCCAGACCAACACTCTGACCTGCATGGAATGATCCCAGAACAACTCTCTGACCTGAATGGAATTATCCCAGACCAACACTCTGACCTGAATGGAATTATCCCAGACCAACACTCTGACCTGAATGGAATGATCCCAGAACAACTCTCTGACCTGAATGGAATTATCCCAGACCAACACTCTGACCTGCATGGAATTATCCCAGACCAACACTCTGACCTGAATGGAATTATCCCAGACCAACACTCTGACCTGCATGGAATTATCCCAGACCAACACTCTGACCTGCATGGAATTATCCCAGACCAACACTCTGACCTGTATGGAATGGAATTATCCCAGACCAACACTCTGACCTGCATGGAATTATCCCAGACCAACACCCTGACCTGAATGGAATTATCCCAGACCAACACTCTGACCTGTATGGAATTATCCCAGACCAACACTCTGACCTGCATGGAATTATCCCAGACCAACACTCTGACCTGCATGGAATTATCCCAGACCAACACTCTGACCTGCATGGAATTATCCCAGACCAACACTCTGACCTGCATGGAATGGAATTATCCCAGACCAACACTCTGACCTGCATGGAATTATCCCAGACCAACACTCTGACCTGTATGGAATTATCCCAGACCAACACTCTGACCTGTATGGAATTATCCCAGACCAACACTCTGACCTGCATGGAATTATCCCAGACCAACACTCTGACCTGCATGGAATTATCCCAGACCAACACTCTGACCTGCATGGAATTATCCCAGACCAACACTCTGACCTGAATGGAATTATCCCAGACCAACACTCTGACCTGCTGACCTGGAATTATCCCAGACCAACACTCTGACCCAGACCAACACTCTGACCTGAATGGAATTATCCCAGACCAACACCCTGACCTGAATGGAATTATCCCAGACCAACACTCTGACCTGCATGGAATTATCCCAGACCAACACTCTGACCTGCATGGAATTATCCCAGACCAACACTCTGACCTGAATGGAATTATCCCAGACCAACACTCTGACCTGCATGAAATTATCCCAGACCAACACTCTGACCTGAATGGAATGGAATTATCCCAGACCAACACTCTGACCTGAATGGAATTATCCCAGACCAACACCCTGACCTGAATGGAATTATCCCAGACCAACACCCTGACCTGAATGGAATTATCCCAGACCAACACTCTGACCTGAATGGAATCGTCAACTTGTATGACCAGGCCTAATTGATCAGTTATAGGCTGGTAAAGTAGGGCCTAGAGTGTTTCCTGGTCAGATCACATGGTCAGGGAAAGGTCCTGGACCCACTAATGACCTCTGACCTGGAGGGACTTGACAAAGGTCCAGAGCAGCGTCCGAATTCCCTCCCCCTTGCTCAGCAGTTTGACCAATCGCATCACTCGGAACAGACGGAAGAACGTGATGGACACTCTGGAACTGTCATCAGAGCTCTGGAATGAAGAGAGAGAGACAGAGAGAGGGGAGTGAGGAGAGAGAGAGAGAGATATTCACTTTATATATTATCTACCTCACTTGCTTTGGCAATGTTAACACGTTTCCCATGCCAATAAAGCCCTTGAATTGAATTGCATTGAGACAGAGAGAGAGAGAGAGAGAGAGAGAGAGAGAGAGAGAGAGAGAGATTCAGAGGAAAGAGACACACATTAACATGATAGAGTGGTAAGATACAGTAGTTACATAGATGACAGATACAATGGTTAAAGCTGCAATCCTTAATTTCAACAATGAGGATTGTTCTGCTACAAAGCTGAAGGATGTATCCACTCTTAAATTCATAGACAGAACTATGGATGCTAGGACTGACCATCCATTATATCAAATGTATAGTTTTAACCATATTTAGAGGCTAAGCTCATGAGTTATATTCTTCAAGTCCAAAAATGGCTGTAGCAACTAAGGATTGTAGCTTTAATGTTAGCTCTTTTCACACCAAAACTTTCAACCCAGGTGTATCGTGAATATACTTATACTTCAAGGAAATATCTTAGATACAAATGTGTTGACAAGCTCAAATCAAATCAAATTCTATTTGTCCAAATACAACAGGTGTAGACCTTACCGTGAGAAATGCTTACATACAAGCCCTTTACCAACAATGCAGTTTTAAGAAAATAGAGTTAAGAAAATATTAACTAAAGTAAAAAATAAATAATAATGAGTCTATATACAGGGTGTTGGTATTGACTCAATGTGCGGGGGTACAGGTTAGTCGAGGTAATTGAGGTCATTTGTATATTTGACTATGCGTAGATAATAAACAGTGAATAGCAGCAATGGAAAAACAAAGGGGAACCACTGTTGTGTCATCAGCAAATGTAATGATGGTGTTGGAGTTGTGCCTGCCGTGCAGTCGTGAGTTAACAGGGAGTACAGGAGGGGACTGACCACGCACACCTGAGGGGCTCCAGTGTTGAGAATCAGTGTGGTGGAGGTGTTGTTAGCTACCCTTACCACCTGGGGGAAGGGATGTCCAGGATCCAGTTGCAGAGGGAGGTGTTTAGAGGGAGGTGTTTAGTCCCAGGGTTCTTAGCTTATTGATGAGCTTTGAAGGAACTATGGTGTTGAACGCTGAGCTGTAGTCAATGAATAGCATTCTCACATAGGTGTTCCTTTTGTCCAGGTGGGAAAGGGCAGTGTGGAGTGCAATAGAGATTGCATCATCTGTGCATCTGTTGGAGTGGGTCTAGGGTTTCTGGGATGATGTTGTTGATGTGAGCCATGACCAGCCTTTCAAAGCATTTCATGACTACAGACGTGAGTACTACGGGTCGGTAGTCATTTAGGCAGGTTACCTTTGTTTTTGGGCACAGGGGCTATGGTGGTCTGCTTAAAACATGTTGGTATTACAGACTCGAACAGGGAGAGGTTGAAAATGTCAGTGAAGACACTTGCCAGTTGGTCAGCGCATGCTCACAGTACACCTCCTGGTAATCCATCTGGCCCTGCGGCATTGTGAATGTTGACCTGTCTTACTCACATCGGCTGCAGAGAGCGTGATCACACAGTCTCCCGGAACAGCTGGTGCTCTCATGCATGTTTCAGTGTTATTTGTCTTGAAGCGAGCATAGAGGTAGTTTAGCTCGTCTGGAAAGCTTGTGTCACTGGGAAGCTCTCGGCTGTGCTTCCCTTTGTGGTCTGTAATGGTTTGCAAGCTCTGCCACATCAGACGAGCTTCAGAGCCAGTGTAGTATGATTCGATCTTAGTCCTGTATTGCTCACAGTACACGTCCCGGTAATCCATCTGGCCCTGCGGCCTTGTGAATGTTGACCTGTTTAAAGGTCTTACTCACATCGGCTGTGGAGAGTGTGATCACACAGTCTTCCAGAACAGCTGGTGCTCTCATGCATGTTTCAGTGTTATTTGCCTCGAAGCGAGCATAGAAGTAGTTTAGCTCGTCTGGCAGGCTCGTGTCACTGGGCAGCTCTCGGCTGTGCTTCCCTTTGTAGTCTGTAATGGTTTGCAAGTCTCCTCTGAACAGTTGATGTTGAGATGTGTCTGTTACTTGAACTCTGTGAACCATTTATTTGGGCTGCAATCTGAGGTGCATTTAACTCTAATGAATTCTGGGTCTTCCTTTCCTGTGGCAGTCATCATGAGAGACAGTTTCATCATGGTTTTTGCGACTGCACTTGAAATGTTCTTGACTGACTTAATGTTTTATAGTAATGATGGAATGTAATTTCTCTTTGCTTTTTTAGTTGTTCTTGCCATAATATGGACTTGGTCTTTTACCAGATAGGGCTGTCTTCTGTATAGATATGTCTTCTGTATTCCACCCCTACCTTGTCACAACACAACTGATTGGCTCAAACGCATTAAGGAAAGAAATTCCGCAAATTCACTTTGAACAAGGCACACCTGTTAATTGAAATACATTCCAGGTGACTACCTCATGAAGCTGGTTGAGAGAATGCCAAGAGTGTGCAAAGCTGTCATCAAGGCAAAGGCTTGCTACTTTGAAGAATCTCAAATGTAAACTATATTTTGATTTGTTTAACACTTTTTTTGGTTACTACATGAATCCATATGTGTTATTTCATAGTTTTAATGTCTTCACTATTATTTTACATATGAAAAATAGTAAAAATAAAGAAAAATCCTTGAATGAATGAATGGTGTGTCCAAACTTTTGACTGGCACTGTTACATATTACCTCAATTACCTCGACTAACCTGTACCCCCGCACATTGACACAGTACCCGTACCCCCTGTATATAGCCTCCACATTGACACAGTACCCGTACCCCCTGTATATAGCCTCCACATTGACACAGTACCCGTACCCCCTGTATATAGCCTCCACATTGACACAGTACCGGTACCCCCTGTATATAGCCTCCACATTGACACAGTACCCGTACCCCCTGTATATAGCCTCCACATTGACTCTGTACTGGTACCCCCTGTATATAGCCTCCACATTGACTCTGTACTGGTACCCCCTGTATATAGCCTCCACATTGACACAGTACCCGTACCCCCTGTATATAGCCTCCACATTGACTCTGTACTGGTACCCCCTGTATATAGCCTCCACATTGACACAGTACCCGTACCCCCTGTATATAGCCTCCACATTGACTCTGTACCCGTACCCCCTGTATATAGCCTCCACATTGACTCTGTACAGGTACCCCCTGTATATAGCCTCCACATTGACTCTGTACCGGTACCCCCTGTATATAGCCTCCATATTGACTCTGTACCGGTACCCCCTGTATATAGCCTCAACATTGACTCTGTACTGGTACCCCCTGTATATAGCCTCCACATTGACTCTGTACTGGTACCCCCTGTATATAGCCTCCACATTGACTCTGTACTGGTACCCCCTGTATATAGCCTCCACATTGACTCTGTACTGGTACCCCCTGTATATAGCCTCCACATTGACACAGTACCCGTACCCCCTGTATATAGCCTCCACATTGACACAGTACCCGTACCCCCTGTATATAGCCTCCACATTGACACAGTACCCGTACCCCCTGTATATAACCTCCACATTGACACAGTACCCGTACCCCCTGTATATAGCCTCCACATTGACACAGTACCGGTACCCCCTGTATATAGCCTCCACATTGACACAGTACCCGTACCCCCTGTATATAGCCTCCACATTGACACAGTACCCGTACCCCCTGTATATAGCCTCCACATTGACTCTGTACCCGTACCCCCTGTATATAGCCTCCACATTGACTCTGTACCGGTACCCCCTGTATATAGCCTCCACATTGACTCTGTACAGGTACCCCCTGTATATAGCCTCCACATTGACACAGCACCCGTACCCCCTGTATATAGCCTCCACATTGACTCTGTACCCGTACCCCCTGTATATAGCCTCCACATTGACTCTGTACAGGTACCCCCTGTATATAGCCTCCACATTGACTCTGTACCGGTACCCCTGTATATAGCCTCCATATTGACTCTGTACCGGTACCCCTGTATATAGCCTCCACATTGACTCTGTACTGGTACCCCTGTATATAGCCTCCACATTGACTCTGTACCGGTACCCCCTGTATATAGCCTCCACATTGACTCTGTACCCGTACCCCCTGTATATAGCCTCCACATTGACTCTGTACTGGTACCCCCTGTATATAGCCTCCACATTGACACAGTACCCGTACCCCCTGTATATAGCCTCCACATTGACACAGTACCCGTACCCCCTGTATATAGCCTCCACATTGACACAGTACCCGACCCCCTGTATATAACCTCCACATTGACACAGTACCCGTACCCCCTGTATATAGCCTCCACATTGACACAGTACCGGTACCCCCTGTATATAGCCTCCACATTGACACAGTACCCGTACCCCCTGTATATAGCCTCCACATTGACACAGTACCCGTCCCCCCTGTATATAGCCTCCACATTGACTCTGTACCGGTACCCCTGTATATAGCCTCCACATTGACTCTGTACCCGTACCCCCTGTATATAGCCTCCACATTGACACAGTACCCGTACCCCCTGTATATAGCCTCCACATTGACTCTGTACCCGTACCCCCTGTATATAGCCTCCACATTGACTCTGTACCCGTACCCCTGTATATAACCTCCACATTGACACAGTACCCGTACCCCCTGTATATAGCCTCCACATTGACACAGTACCGGTACCCCCTGTATATAGCCTCCACATTGACACAGTACCCGTACCCCCTGTATATAGCCTCCACATTGACACAGTACCCGTACCCCTGTATATAGCCTCCACATTGACTCTGTACCGGTACCCCTGTATATAGCCTCCACATTGACTCTGTACCCGTACCCCCTGTATATAGCCTCCACATTGACACAGTACCCGTACCCCTGTATATAGCCTCCACATTGACTCTGTACCCGTACCCCCTGTATATAGCCTCCACATTGACTCTGTACCCGTACCCCCTGTATATAGCCTCCACATTGACTCTGTACCCGTACCCCCTGTATATAGCCTCCACATTGACTCTGTACCCGTACCCCCTGTATATAGCCTCCACATTGACTCTGTACCGGTACCCCCTGTATATAGCCTCCACATTGACTCTGTACCGGTACCCCCTGGAAATAGCCTCCACATTGACTCTGTACCCGTACCCCTGTATATAGCCTCCACATTGACTCTGTACCCGTACCCCCTGGAAATAGCCTCCACATTGACTCTGTACCCGTACCCCTGTATATAGCCTCCACATTGACTCTGTACCAGTACCCCCTGTATATAGCCTCCACATTGACTCTGTACCGGTACCCCCTGTATATAGCCTCCACATTGACTCTGTACCCGTACCCCCTGTATATAGCCTCCACATTGACACAGTACCCGTACCCCCTGTATATAGCCTCCACATTGACTCTGTACCCGTACCCCCTGTATATAGCCTCCACATTGACTCTGTACCCGTACCCCCTGTATATAGCCTCCACATTGACTCTGTACCCCCTGTATATAGCCTCCACATTGACTCTGTACCCGTACCCCCTGTATATAGCCTCCACATTGACTCTGTACTGGTACCCCCTGTATATAGCCTCCACATTGACACAGTACCCGTGTGTATATAGCCTCCACATTGACTCTGTACCCGTACCCCCTGTATATAGCCTCCACATTGACTCTGTACCCGTACCCCCTGTATATAGCCTCCACATTGACTCTGTACCGGTACCCCCTGTATATAGCCTCCACATTGACTCTGTACCCGTACCCCCTGTATATAGCCTCCACATTGACTCTGTACTGGTACCCCCTGTATATAGCCTCCACATTGACACAGTACCCGTACCCCCTGTATATAGTCTCCACATTGACACAGTACCCGTACCCCCTGTATATAGCCTCCACATTGACACAGTACCCGTACCCCCTGTATATAGCCTCCACATTGACTCTGTACTGGTAACCCCTGTATATAGTCTCCACATTGACTCTGTACCGGTACCACCTGGAAATAGCCTCCACATTGACTCTGTACCGGTACCCCCTGTATATAGCCTCCACATTGACTCTGTACCGGTACCCCCTGTATATAGCCTCCACATTGACTCTGTACCGGTACCCCCTGTATATAGCCTCCACATTGACTCTGTACCGGTACCCCCTGTATATAGCCTCCACATTGACTCTGTACAGGTACCCCCTGTATATAGCCTCCACATTGACTCTGTACAGGTACCCCCTGTATATAGCCTCCACATTGACTCTGTACAGGTACCCCCTGTATATAGCCTCCACATTGACTCTGTACCGGTACCCCCTGTATATAGCCTCCACATTGACTCTGTACCGGTACCCCCTGTATATAGCCTCCACATTGACTCTGTACAGGTACCCCCTGTATATAGCCTCCACATTGACTCTGTACCGGTACCCCTGTATATAGCCTCCACATTGACTCTGTACCGGTACCCCTGTATATAGCCTCCACATTGACTCTGTACAGGTACCCCCTGTATATATCCTCCACATTGACTCTGTACAGGTACCCCCTGTATATAGCCTCCACATTGACTCTGTACCGGTACCCCCTGTATATAGCCTCCACATTGACTCTGTACCCGTACCCCCTGTATATAGCCTCCACATTGACTCTGTACCGGTACCCCCTGTATATAGCCTCCACATTGACTCTGTACCGGTACCCCCTGTATATAGCCTCCACATTGACTCTGTACCGGTACCCCCTGTATATAGCCTCCACATTGACTCTGTACCGGTACCCCCTGTATATAGCCTCCACATTGACTCTGTACCGGTACCCCCTGTATATAGCCTCCACATTGACTCTGTACCGGTACCCCCTGTATATAGCCTCCACATTGACTCTGTACAGGTACCCCTGTATATAGCCTCCACATTGACTCTGTACAGGTACCCCCTGTATATAGCCTCCACATTGACTCTGTACAGGTACCCCTGTATATAGCCTCCACATTGACTCTGTACCGGTACCCCCTGTATATAGCCTCCACATTGACTCTGTACCGGTACCCCTGTATATAGCCTCCACATTGACTCTGTACAGGTACCCCCTGTATATATCCTCCACATTGACTCTGTACAGGTACCCCCTGTATATAGCCTCCACATTGACTCTGTACCGGTCCCTGTATATAGCCTCCACATTGACTCTGTACCCGGTACCCCCTGTATATAGCCTCCACATTGACTCTGTACCGGTACCCCCTGTATATAGCCTCCACATTGACTCTGTACCGGTACCCCTGTATATAGCCTCCACATTGACTCTGTACCGGTACCCCCTGTATATAGCCTCCACATTGACTCTGTACCGGTACCCCCTGTATATAGCCTCCACATTGACTCTGTACCCGTACCCCCTGTATATAGCCTCCACATTGACACAGTACCTGTACGTACCCCTGTATATAGCCTCCACATTGACTCTGTACCGGTACCCCCTGTATATAGCCTCCACATTGACTCTGTACCGGTACCCCTGTATATAGCCTCCACATTGACTCTGTACCGGTACCCCTGTATATAGCCTCCACATTGACACAGTACCCCCTGTATATAGCCTCCACATTGACTCTGTACCGGTACCCCCTGTATATAGCCTCCACATTGACTCTGTACCCGCCCCTGTATATAGCCTCCACATTGACTCTGTACCCGTGTGTATATAGCCTCCACATTGACTCTGTACCGGTACCACCTGTATATAGCCTCCACATTGACACAGTACCTGTATATAGCCTCCACATTGACACAGTACCCGTACCCCTGTATATAGCCTCCACATTGACTCTGTACCGGTACCCCCTGTATATAGCCTCCACATTGACTCTGTACAGGTACCCCTGTATATAGCCTCCACATTGACTCTGTACCGGTACCCCCTGTATATAGCCTCCACATTGACTCTGTACCCGTACCCCCTGTATATAGCCTCCACATTGACACAGTACCCGTACCCCTGTATATAGCCTCCACATTGACTCTGTACCGGTACCCCTGTATATAGCCTCCACATTGACTCTGTACCCCCTCTGTATATAGCCTCCACATTAACTCTGTACCGGTGCCCCCTGTATATAGCCTCCACATTGACTCAGTACCTGTACCCCCTGTATATAGCCTCCACATTGACTCAGTACCGGTACCCCCTGTATATAGCCTCCACATTGACTCAGTACCGGTACCCCTGTATATAGCCTCCACATTGACTCAGTACCCCTAGTGCCCCCTGTATATAGCCTCCACATTGACTCTGTACAGGTACCCCATATAGCCTCCACATTGACTCTGTACCGGTACCCCTGTATATAGCCTCCACATTGACTCTGTACAGGTACTCCCTGTATATAGCCTCCACATTGACTCTGTACCGATACCCCCCTGTATATAGCCTCCATATTGACTCTGTACCGGTACCCCCTGTATATAGCCTCCACATTGACTCTGTACAGGTACCCCCTGTATATAGCCTCCACATTGACTCTGTACCGGTACCCCCTGTATATAGCCTCCACATTGACTCTGTACCGGTACCCCCTGTATATAGCCTCCACATTGACTCTGTACAGGTACCCCTGTATATATCCTCCACATTGACTCTGTACAGGTACCCCTGTATATAGCCTCCACATTGACTCTGTACCGGTACCCCCTGTATATAGCCTCCACATTGACTCTGTACCCGTACCCCCTGTATATAGCCTCCACATTGACTCTGTACCGGTACCCCCTGTATATAGCCTCCACATTGACTCTGTACCGTACCCCTGTATATAGCCTCCACATTGACTCTGTACCGGTACCCCCTGTATATAGCCTCCACATTGACTCTGTACCGGTACCCCTGTATATAGCCTCCACATTGACTCTGTACCCGTACCCCCTGTATATAGCCTCCACATTGACACAGTACCCGTACCCCCTGTATATAGCCTCCACATAGACTCTGTACCGGTACCCCTGTATATAGCCTCCACATTGACTCTGTACCGGTACCCCCTGTATATAGCCTCCACATTGACTCTGTACCGGTACCCCCCTGTATATAGCCTCCACATTGACACAGTACCCGTACCCCTGTATATAGCCTCCACATTGACTCTGTACCGGTACCCCCTGTATATAGCCTCCACATTGACTCTGTACCCGTACCCCTGTATATAGCCTCCACATTGACTCTGTACCCTGTGTATATAGCCTCCACATTGACTCTGTACCGGTACCACCTGTATATAGCCTCCACATTGACACAGTACCCGTACCCCCTGTATATAGCCTCCACAT
>NC_088402.1:92870064-92902564 GCF_034236695.1 Oncorhynchus nerka | reverse complement strand
GGGAATTCTATGTTTCGTTGTCCCTGATTGGGAACCATACTTAGGCAGCCCCTTTCTCCTCCTTTCAGGGTGGGAAGTTGTCTTTGTTTGTGGCACATTGCCCTGTTAAACTTCACAGTGATTTTGTATTGTTGATTGTTTTTGTCGGCGTCATTTCTAATAAAAGGAATATGTACGCCCACCACGCTGCAACTTGGTCATTTCCTAACGACGGCCGTGACAAAAGTATGGAGAATAGATTCTGATATGGTATAGTATGGAGAATAGATTCTGGTATAGTATGGAGAATAGATTCTGGTATAGTATGGAGAATAGATTCTGGTATGGTATAGTATGGAGAATAGATTCTGGTATGGTATAGTATGGAGAATAGATTCTGGTATAGTATAGTATGGGGAATATATTCTGGTATAGTATGGAGAATAGATTCTGGTATAGTATGGAGAATAGATTCTGGTATGGTATAGTATGGAGAATAGATTCTGGTATAGTATGGAGAATAGATTCTGGTATGGTATAGTATGGAGAATAGATTCTGGTATAGTATAGTATGGAGAATAGATTCTGGTATAGTATGGAGAATAGATTCTGGTATAGTATGGAGAATAGATTCTGGTATAGTATGGAGAATAGATTATGATATGGTATAGTATGGAGAATAGATTCTGGTATGGTATGGAGAATAGATTCTGGTATAGTATGGAGAATAGATTCTGGTATAGTATGGAGAATAGATTCTGGTATAGTATGGAGAATAGATTCTGGTATAGTATGGAGAATAGATTCTGGTATAGTATGGAGAATATTCTGGTATAGTATGGAGAATAGATTCTGGTATGGTATGGAGAATAGATTCTGGTATGGTATAGTATGGAGAATAGATTCTGGTATAGTATAGTATGGAGAATAGATTCTGGTATAGTATGGACAATAGATTCTGGTATAGTATGGAGTATAGATTCTGGTATAGTATGGAGAATAGATTCTAATATGGTATAGTATGGAGAATAGATTCTAATATGGTATAGTATGGAGAATAGATTCTAATATGGTATAGTATGGAGAATAGATTCTAATATGGTATAGTATGGAGAATAGATTCTAATATGGTATAGTATGGAGAATAGATTCTAATATGGTATAGTATGGAGAATAGATTCTAATATGGTATAGTATGGAGAATAGATTCTGGTATGGTATAGTATGGAGAATAGATTCTAATATGGTATAGTATGGAGAATAGATTCTAATATGGTATAGTATGGAGGAAAGATTCTAATATGGTATAGTATGGAGAATAGATTCTAATATGGTATAGTATGGAGAATAGATTCTAATATGGTATAGTATGGAGAATAGATTCTGGTATAGTATGGAGAATAGATTCTGGTATAGTATGGAGAATAGATTCTGGTATAGTATGGAGAATAGATTCTGGTATAGTATGGAGAATAGATTCTAATATAGTATAGTATGGATAATAGATTCTAATATGGTATAGTATGGAGAATAGATTCTAATATGGTATAGTATGGAGAATAGATTCTAGTATAGTATGGAGAATAGATTCTAATATGGTATAGTATGGAGAATAGATTCTGGTATAGTATGGAGAATAGATTCTAATATGGTATAGTATGGAGAATAGATTCTAATATGGTATAGTATGGAGAATAGATTCTAATATGGTATAGTATGGAGAATAGATTCTAATATGGTATAGTATGGAGAATAGATTCTAATATGGTATAGTATGGAGAATAGATTCTGGTATAGTATGGAGAATAGATTCTAATATAGTATAGTATGAAGAATAGATTCTAATATGGTATAGTATGGAGAATAGATTCTAATATGGTATAGTATGGAGAATAGATTCTAATATGGTATAGTATGGAGAATAGATTCTAATATGGTATAGTATGGAGAATAGATTCTGGTATAGTATGGAGAATAGATTCTGGTATAGTATGGAGAATAGATTCTGGTATAGTATGGAGAATAGATTCTGGTATAGTATGGAGAATAGATTCTAATATGGTATAGTATGGAGAATAGATTCTAATATGGTATAGTATGGAGAATAGATTCTAATATGGTATAGTATGGAGAATAGATTCTAATATGGTATAGTATGGAGAATAGATTCTAATATGGTATAGTATGGATAATAGATTCTGGTATAGTATGGAGAATAGATTCTAATATGGTATAGTATGGAGAATAGATTCTAATATGGTATAGTATGGAGAATAGATTCTAATATGGTATAGTATGGAGAATAGATTCTAATATGGTATAGTATGGAGAATAGATTCTAATATGGTATAGTATGGAGAATAGATTCTAATATGGTATAGTATGGAGAATAGATTCTAATATAGTATAGTATGGATAATAGATTCTAATATGGTATAGTATGGAGAATAGATTCTAATATGGTATAGTATGGAGAATAGATTCTAATATGGTATAGTATGGAGAATAGATTCTAATATGGTATAGTATGGAGAATAGATTCTAATATGGTATAGTATGGAGAATAGATTCTGGTATAGTATGGAGAATAGATTCTAATATGGTATAGTATGGAGAATAGATTCTAATATGGTATAGTATGGAGAATAGATTCTAATATGGTATAGTATGGAGAATAGATTCTAATATGGTATAGTATGGAGAATAGATTCTAATATGTTATAGTATGGAGAATAGATTCTAATATGGTATAGTATGGAGAATAGATTCTGGTATAGTATGGAGAATAGATTCTAATATAGTATAGTATGAAGAATAGATTCTAATATGGTATAGTATGGAGAATAGATTCTAATATGGTATAGTATGGAGAATAGATTCTAATATGGTATAGTATGGAGAATAGATTCTAATATGGTATAGTATGGAGAATAGATTCTAATATGGTATGGTATAGTATGGAGAATAGATTCTAATATGGTATAGTATGGAGAATAGATTCTAATATGGTATAGTATGGAGAATAGATTCTAATATGGTATAGTATGGAGAATAGATTCTAATATGGTATAGTATGATTCTGAGAATAGATTCTGATATGGTATAGTATGGAGAATAGATTCTAATATGGTATAGTATGGAGAATAGATTCTGATATGGTATAGTATGGAGAATAGATTCTAATATGGTATAGTATGGAGAATAGATTCTGATATGGTATAGTATGGAGAATAGATTCTATTATGGTATAGTATGGAGAATAGATTCTAATATGGTATAGTATGGAGAATAGATTCTGGTATGGTATAGTATGGAGAATAGATTCTAATATGGTATAGTATGGAGAATAGATTCTAATATGGTATAGTATGGAGAATAGATTCTAATATGGTATAGTATGGAGAATAGATTCTGGTATAGTATGGAGAATAGATTCTAATATGGTATAGTATGGAGAATAGATTCTAATATGGTATAGTATGGAGAATAGATTCTGGTATAGTATGGAGAATAGATTCTAATAACACAAGGAAATTAAATAAAATACTTAGTAGTAAAGTAAAACACATTTACAAATGAGCTCTCAGTACCTTGAAGAGTTAGACTCTCAGTACAGTACATATTACCTTGAAGAGTTAGACAGTACAGTACAGTACATGTTACCGTGAAGAGTTAGACTCTCAGTACAGTACATATTACCTTGAAGAGTTAGACAGTACAGTACAGTACATATTACCTTGAAGAGTTAGACTCTCAGTACAGTACATATTACCTTGAAGAGTTAGACTCTCAGTACAGTACATATTACCTTGAAGAGTTAGACTCTCAGTACAGTACAGTACATATTACCTTGAAGAGTTAGACAGTACAGTACAGTACATATTACCTTGAAGAGTTAGACAGTACAGTACAGTACATATTACCGTGAAGAGTTAGACTCTCAGTACAGTACATATTACCTTGAAGAGTTAGACTCTCAGTACAGTACATATTACCTTGAAGAGTTAGACAGTACAGTACATATTACCTTGAAGAGTTAGACAGTACAGTACATATTACCTTGAAGAGTTAGACAGTACAGTACATATTACCGTGAAGAGTTAGACTCTCAGTACAGTACAGTACATGTTACCTTGAAGAGTTGGACTCTCAGTACAGTACAGTACATATTACCGTGAAGAGTTAGACTCTCAGTACAGAACAGTACATATTACCGTGAAGAGTTAGACTCTCAGTACAGTACAGTACATATTACCTTGAAGAGTTAGACAGTACAGTACAGTACATATTACCTTGAAGAGTTAGACAGTACAGTACAGTACATATTACCGTGAAGAGTTAGACAGTACAGTACAGTACATATTACCTTGAAGAGTTAGACAGTACAGTACAGTACATGTTACCTTGAAGAGTTAGACTCTCAGTACAGTACATATTACCTTGAAGAGTTAGACAGTACAGTACATATTACCTTGAAGAGTTAGACAGTACAGTACATATTACCTTGAAGAGTTAGACAGTACAGTACAGTACATATTACCGTGAAGAGTTAGACTCTCAGTACAGTACAGTACATATTACCTTGAAGAGTTAGACTCTCAGTACAGTACAGAACATATTACCTTGAAGAGTTAGACTCTCAGTACAGTACATATTACCTTGAAGAGTTAGACAGTACAGTACAGTACATATTACCATGAAGAGTTAGACTCTCAGTACAGTACAGTACATATTACCTTGAAGAGTTAGACAGTACAGTACAGTACATATTACCTTGAAGAGTTAGACTCTCAGTACAGTACATATTACCGTGAAGAGTTAGACTCTCAGTACAGTACATATTACCTTGAAGAGTTAGACTCTCAGTACAGTACATATTACCTTGAAGAGTTAGACTCTCAGTACAGTACATATTACCTTGAAGAGTTAGACTCTCAGTACAGTACAGTACATATTACCGTGAAGAGTTAGACTCTCAGTACAGTACATATTACCTTAAGAGTTAGACTCTCAGTACAGTACAGTACATATTACCATGAAGAGTTAGACAGTACAGTACAGTACATATTACCTTGAAGAGTTAGACAGTACAGTACAGTACATATTACCTTGAAGAGTTAGACAGTACAGTACAGTACATATTACCTTGAAGAGTTAGACTCTCAGTACAGTACAGTACATATTACCTTGAAGAGTTAGACTCTCAGTACAGTACAGTACATATTACCTTGAAGAGTTAGACTCTCAGTACAGTACATATTACCGTGAAGAGTTAGACAGTACAGTACAGTACATATTACCATGAAGAGTTAGACTCTCAGTACAGTACATATTACCTTGAAGAGTTAGACAGTACAGTACATATTACCGTGAAGAGTTAGACTCTCAGTACAGTACAGTACATATTACCGTGAAGAGTTAGACTCTCAGTACAGTACAGAACATATTACCGTGAAGAGTTAGACTCTCAGTACAGTACAGTACATATTACCGTGAAGAGTTAGACTCTCAGTACAGTACAGAACATATTACCTTGAAGAGTTAGACTCTCAGTACAGTACATGTTACCTTGAAGAGTTAGACTCTCAGTACAGTACATATTACCGTGAAGAGTTAGACAGTACAGTACAGTACATATTACCTTGAAGAGTTAGACTCTCAGTACAGTACATATTACCTTGAAGAGTTAGACTCTCAGTACAGTACATATTACCGTGAAGAGTTAGACAGTACAGTACAGTACATATTACCGTGAAGAGTTAGACTCTCAGTACAGTACAGTACATATTACCTTGAAGAGTTAGACAGTACAGTACAGTACATATTACCTTGAAGAGTTAGACAGTACAGTACAGTACATATTACCTTGAAGAGTTAGACAGTACAGTACAGTACATTTTACCTTGAAGAGTTAGACTCTCAGTACAGTACAGTACACGGTACCTTGAAGAGCTGGACTCCGATGCAGGCGAACATGAACTGTAGTAGAGTAGTGACGATCATGATGTTACCGATGGTCTTGATCGCTACAAACACACACTGGACCACATGCTGAATGGACAGAACACACAGTTGTTAGGCAGGTCAACAAACAAGTACACAACCACACACACACGCAACCACCCTTACCTTCAGTCCTTTGGCTCTGTTGATGGCTCGTAGAGGCCTGAGTACTCTGAGTACCCTGAGAATCTTGACCACAGAGATGGCACTCGAACTGAGAGAGAAAGAGAGAAACAGGGAGCAAGAGAGAGAGAGAGAGAGAGAGAGAGAGAACAGGGAGAGAGAACAGGGAGAGAGAGCGAGAGAGAGAGAGAACAGGGAGAGAACCAGAGAGAGAGAGAGCGAGAGAGAGAACAGGGAGAGAGAGAGAGAACAGGGAGAGAGAGCGAGAGAGAGTCACATAAGGTTATCCTCCTTAGAAGTACTGATTTCAGAACAGGTAGGAGAACTGAGTTCAGAACAGGTAGGAGAACTGATTTCAGAACAGGTAGGAGAACTGATTTCAGAACAGGTAGGAGAACTGATTTCAGAACAGGTAGGAGAACTGAGTTCAGAACAGGTAGGAGAACTGAGTTCAGAACAGGTAGGAGAACTGATTTCAGAACAGGTAGGAGAACTGAGTTCAGAACAGGTAGGAGAACTGAGTTCAGAACAGGTAGGAGAACTGATTTCAGAACAGGTAGGAGAACTGAGTTCAGAACAGGTAGGAGTACTGATTTCAGAACAGGTAGGAGTACTGATTTCAGAACAGGTAGGAGAACTGATTTCAGAACAGGAAGGAGAACTGATTTCAGAACAGGTAGGAGTACTGATTTCAGAACAGGTAGGAGAACTGAGTTCAGAACAGGAAGGAGAACTGATTTCAGAACAGGTAGGAGAACTGAGTTCAGAACAGGTAGGAGAACTGAGTTCAGAACAGGTAGGAGAACTGATTTCAGAACAGGAAGGAGAACTGATTTCAGAACAGGTAGAAGTACTGATTTCAGAACAGGTAGGAGTACTGATTTCAGAACAGGTAGGAGAACTGATTTCAGAACAGGAAGGAGAACTGATTTCAGAACAGGTAGAAGTACTGATTTCAGAACAGGTAGGAGTACTGATTTCAGAACAGGTAGGATAACTGAGTTCAGAACAGGAAGGAGAACTGATTTCAGAACAGGTAGGAGAACTGATTTCAGAACAGGTAGAAGTACTGATTTCAGAACAGGTAGGAGTACTGATTTCAGAACAGGTAGGAGAACTGAGTTCAGAACAGGTAGGAGAACTGATTTCAGAACAGGTAGGAGAACTGATGTGGTTCTTCACTCAGATAGCTGGTGTGTTCTACAGCCTTTATCAGCAGTTGAAACAATAACAAAACTGTCTCCCGTTTCAGTAAAACAGACAGTGGTATTTTTGCTAATTTATATTTAAACCCCCCCCCCCGGAAATATCACATTTACATAAGTATTTACTCAGTACTTTGTTGAATCACCTTTGGTAGCGATTACAGCCTCGAGTCTTCTTCAGTATGACGCTACCAGCTTGGTACACCTGTACATTCTGCGTATAGCCCCAGATCGAGGGAGATTATCAGTGGTCTTGTATGTCTTCCATTTCCTAATAATTGCTCCCACAGTTGATTTCTTCAAACCAAGCTGCTTACCTATTGCATATTCAGTCTTCCCAGCCTGGTGCAGATCTACAATTTTGTTTCTGGTGTCCTTTGACATGTCTTTGGTCTTGGCCATAGTGGAGTTTGGAGTGTGACTGTTTGAGGTTGTGGACAGGTGTCTTTTATACTGATAACAAGTTCAAACAGGTGCCATTAATACAGGTAAGGAGTGGAGGACAGAGGAGCCTATTAAAGAAGAAGTTACAGGTCTGTGAGAGCCAGAAATCTTGCTTGTTTGTAGGTGACCAAATACTTATTTTCCACCATAATTTGCAAATAAATTCATTAAAAATCCTACAATGTGATTTTCTGGATTTTTTCTTCTCATTTTGTCTGTCATAGTTGAAGTGTACCTATGATGAAAATTACAGGCCTCTCTCATCTTTTTAAGTGGGAGAACTTGCACAATTGGTGGCTACACTAAATACTTTTTTGCCCCACTGTAGATGTAGTATTTCAGTTTTTTTATTTGAATATATTTGCTTTGCCATTATGGGGTATTGTGTATAGATTGATGACAGAAAAAAATATATATTCATTTTAGAATAAGGCTGTAAAGTAACAAAATGTGGAAAAGGTGAAGGGGTCTGACTACTTTCTGAATGCACTGTATGTATGACCAGAACATACGGGCGTGGTAATGGTGCTCAGTGCTTATACAGTGGACATGCTAGGCTAAGGCTATGATGGCTAACGTTGTATACAGTGGACATGCTAGGCTAAGGCTATGATGCCTAACGTTGTATACAGTGGACATGCTAGGCTAAGGCTATGATGCCTAACGTTGTATACAGTGGACATGCTAGGCTAAGGCTATGATGCCTAACGTTGTATACAGTGGACATGCTAGGCTAAGGCTATGATGCCTAACGTTGTATACAGTGGACATGCTAGGCTAAGGCTATGATGCCTAACGTTGTATACAGTGGACATGCTAGGCTAAGGCTATGATGCCTAACGTTGTATACAGTGGACATGCTAGGCTAAGGCTATGATGCCTAACGTTGTATACAGTGGACATGCTAGGCTAAGGCTATGATGCCTAACGTTGTATACAGTGGACATGCTAGGCTAAGGCTATGATGCCTAACGTTGTATACAGTGGACATGCTAGGCTAAGGCTATGATGCCTAACGTTGTATACAGTGGACATGCTAGGCTAAGGCTATGATGCCTAACGTTGTATACAGTGGACATGCTAGGCTAAGGCTATGATGCCTAACGTTGTATACAGTGGACATGCTAGGCTAAGGCTATGATGCCTAACGTTGTATACAGTGGACATGCTAGGCTAAGGCTATGATGCCAAACGTTGTATACAGTGGACATGCTAGGCTAAGGCTATGATGCCTAACGTTGTATACAGTGGACATGCTAGGCTAAGGCTATGATGCCTAACGTTGTATACAGTGGACATGCTAGGCTAAGGCTATGATGCCTAACGTTGTATACAGTGGACATGCTAGGCTAAGGCTATGATGCCTAACGTTGTATACAGTGGACATGCTAGGCTAAGGCTAAGAGGCCTAAAGTTGTACAGAAGTTTAATTGAGACTCACTGTAGGAAGAAGGAGATCAGAGACACAGAGACCACCAGGAGATCCAACAGATTGAACCAGTTCCTACAGAATGAACCTTGGTGGAGGAACGCTCCATGAACCGTCATCTAGAAGAGGAGGAGGAGGAGGAAGAGGAGGTGGGGGAGGAGGAGGTGGAGGAAGATGAGGAGGAGGAGGGGAGGAGGTGGAGGAAGATGATGAGGAGGAGGGGGAGGGGGGAGGAGGAGGAAGAGTAGGAGGAGGAGGAGGGGGGAGGAGGAAGAGGAGGATGAGGAGGGGAGGAGGAGGAGGTGGGGGAGGAGGAGGAGGAGGTGGGGGAGGAGGATAAACAGGAGGAGGAGGAAGAGGAGGTGGGAGAGGAGGAGGATAAACAGGAGGAGGGTGAGGAGGAGGAGGAAGATGACGAGGAGGAGGTGGAGGGGGAGGAGGAGGTGGAGGAAGATGATGAGGAGGTGGAGGGGAGGAGGAGGAAGAGTAGGAGGAGGAGGGGGGGAGGAGGAAGAGGAGGATGAGGAGGGGAGGAGGAGGATAAACAGGAGGTGTGGGAGGAGGAGGAGGAGCAGGAGGAGGATGAGGAGGAGGATGAGGAGGAGGAGGGGGAGGAGGTGGAGGAGGAGGAGGGGAGGAGGAGGGATAAACAGGAGGTGGGGGAGCAGGAGCAGGAGGAGGATGAGGTGGAGGAGGAGGAGGAGGTGGATGAGGAGGAGGTGGAGGGGAGGAGGTGGAGGAGGAGGAGGAGGAGAGGGAGGCGGTGGAGGTGGAGGAGGATGAGGAGGAGGTGGAGGAGGTAGAGGAGGAGGTGGAGGATGAGGAGGTGGGGGAGGAAGAGGTGGAGAGGGGGGCGGAGGAGGAGGATGAGGAGGAGGAGGAGGTATTTGGGGAAGAGGAGGAAGATTAGATGGGTAGGATGAGGAGGAGGAGGTAGATGGGGAGGAGGAGGAGGAGGTTTGGAAGAGGAGAAAGATTAGGTGGGTGGGTGGAGGAGGAGGAAAAAAGAGAACAGGAGTGTTAGGACAGGGAACATAATAAAATGAGAACTTGTGGTGATGTGGTAGAGCCCTATGGCACCCTATTCCCTATATAGTGCACTACTTCATACCAGAGCCCTATGGCACCCTATTCCCTATATAGTGCACTACTTCATACCAGAGCCCTATGGCACCCTATTCCCTATATATAGTGCACTACTTTAAACCAGAGCCCTATGGCACCCTATTCCCTATATATAGTGCACTACTTTAGACCAGAGACCTATGGCACCCTATTCCCTATATAGTGCACTACTTTAGACCAGAGCCCTATGGCACCCTATTCCCTATATAGTGCACGATGGAAGGAATAGGGTGCCGTTTGGGATGGGCAGCCACTGTTTCACAGTGCTCCTACTGCGCTATGTAGCCTCATATTTCATAACAAATCTATAACACTTCATAGTGACAAACAGTCACCTTTAATGTTTCATTACCTTCAGTATAATCTCCACTGTGAATATAGAGGTGAAGGCATAGTCTGCATAGCCCAGAACCTGTAGGGTAGAGAGGACACAAAGACAGGGTATCAGATATATTTTGGAAATTCCAGGAATCAAATTAATATGATTGAACAATCTGATCATTTACTTTGGAATCAAATTGGGAAAGGGCCCACTATGATTGAACAATCTGATCTCTCTGATTTACTCTTGATTCTCTGATTGTACGCAAACAGAGTCCACTGAGTCTCTGATTGTACTGACAGTCTGGGCATCCTGATTGGAAAGACAGTCTGCCCTCTCTGATTATGCTTACAAGACAGTCTGGACGCCTGGTTCTCTGATTGTACACACCTGGAACCACTACCTGATTGTACTCAAGACAGTCTGCCTGACTCTCTGATTGGGACAGTCTGCTGATTGTACTTTACAAGACAGTCTGGAACGCGCCCACTGATTCTCTGATTGTACGTTACAAGACAGTCTGGAACGCGCCCACTGATTCTCTGATTGTACATTACAAGACAGTCTGGAACGCGCCCACTGATTCTCTGATTGTACATTACAAGACAGTCTGGAACGCGCCCACTGGTTCTCTGATTGTACGTTACAAGACAGTCTGGAACGTGCCCACTGATTCTCTGATTGTACATTACAAGACAGTCTGGAACGTGCCCACTGGTTCTCTGATTGCACTGGTTCTCTGATTGTACATTACAAGACAGTCTGGAACGCCCACTGGTTCTCTGATTGTACGTTACAAGACAGTCTGAACGCGCCCACTGGTTCTCTGATTGTACGTTACAAGACAGTCTGGAACGCCCACTGCTGATTGCACGTTACAAGACAGTCTGATGGTTCTCTGATTGTACGTTACAAGACAGTCTGGAACGCGCCCACTGGTTCTCTGATTGTACGTTACAAGACAGTCTGGAACGCGCCCACTGGTTCTCTGATTGTACGTTACAAGACAGTCTGGAACGCGCCCACTGGTTCTCTGATTGTACGTTACAAGACAGTCTGGAACGCGCCCACTGGTTCTCTGATTGTACGTTACAAGACGGTCTGGAACTGATTATCTGATTGTACTCAGCTGGCTGTATTGTTTACAAGACAGTCTGGACGCCCACTGGTTCTCTGATTGCATGATGACTGAACGTTACAAATGTGCAATCAGGTCTGCAGCTGCTCTCTCTGATTGTGGTTACAAGACAGTCTGTGGTTCTCTGATTGGTGTTACAAGACAGTCTGGAACGCCCACTGACTCTCTGATTGTACGTTACAAGACAGTCTGGAAAGCGCCCACTGATTCTCTGATTGTACGTTACAAGACAGTCTGGAACGCGCCCACTGGTTCTCTGATTGTACGTTACAAGACAGTCTGGAACGCGCCCACTGATTCTCTGATTGTACGTTACAAGACGGTCCTTCCTCAGCTGGCTGTAATTGGCACGTCTAGCATGATGACTGAACCAAATGTGCAATCAGGGCAGCTGCTTCTGTGTGTGTGTGTGTGCGTGTGTGTATGTGTGTGTATGTGTGTGTGTGTATGTGTGTGTATGTGTGTGTGTGTGTGTGTGTGTGTATGTGTGTGTGGTGTGTGTGTGTGTGTGTGGTGTGTGTGTGTGTGTGTGGTGTGTGTGTGTGTGTGTGTGTGTGTATGTGTGTGTGTGTGTGTGTATGTGTGTGTGTGTGTGTGTGTGTGTGTGTGTGTGTGTGTGTGTGTGTGTGTGTGTGTGTGTGTGTGTGTGTGTGTGTGTGTGTGTGTGTGTGTGTGTGTGTGTGTGTGTGTGTGTGTGTGTGTGTGTGTGTGTGTGTGTGTGTGTGTGTGGTGTTTGTGTGTGTGTGTGTGTGTGTGTGTATGTGTGTGTGTGTGTGTGTGTGTGTGTGTGTGTGTGTGTGTGTGTGTGTGTGTGTGTGGTGTGTGTGTGTGTGTGTGTGTGTGTGTGTGTGTGTGTGTGTGTGTGTGTGTGTGTGTGTGTGTTGCTCAGGAGCCTTGTGACTTTTATGCAGGTCTGAACCCGTGCTTTTTATGGGCTGTTGTATCTGAGATCAGAACAAGACTGGACCAATATTATAACAAAATTTCAATGCCTTGGCCCCATGACAATATTATAACAAAATCATTTTTGGGGATTTTTTTTCTTCTCCTTGACACTTTTATTTTTGTTGGTTGTTTGTTCTCAATATGTTATTATATTTATATATTTATATATGCATATACATGTTTAAATTTACATATGTATATATTTGTATATGTATATATGTGTATATATGTATATATTTATATATTGATATATGTATATATGCATATGTTTATATATGTGTATATATATATATATATGTATATATTTATATATGTATATAGTTATATATGTATATATGTTATTATATTTATATATTGATATATGTATATATGTATATATTTACATATGTATATATTTCTCTCACGTGTCCGCTCCCTCCACTGGCTTCCAGTTGATATCCGTATGGTGCTTGCCTATGTGAGGGAACGGCACCTTTCCAGGCTCTGATCAGGCCCTACACCCAAACAAGGGCACTGCGTTCATCCACCTCTGGCCTGCTACCACTGAGGAAGTATTCCCGTCAAAACTGTTCGCTGCTCTGGCCCCCAATGGTGGAACAAACTCCCTCACGACGCCAGGACAGCGGAGTCAATCACCACCTTCCGGAGACACCTGAAACCCCACCTAAGGAATACCTAGGATAGGATAAAGTAATCCCTCTCACCCCCTCCCCTGAAAAGATTTAGATGCACTACTGTTCCACTGGAGGTCATAAGGTGAATGCACCAATTTGTAAGTCGCTCTGGATAAGAGCGTATGACTTAAATGTTAAATGTTAAATGTTATATATTTATATGTGTATATATTTATATATGTATATATTTATATATTTATATATGTATATATTTATATATTTATATGTACATATTTATATATGCATATATTTATATGTATATATATACATATGTTTATATGTGTGTATATTTATATATGTATATAGTTATATAGTAATATGTATATATTTATTTCTGTATATATCTATATAGTTACATGTGTATATATTTATATATGTATATATTTATATATGTATATATGTATATATGTATATAGTTATATATGTATATATTTATATATGTATATATGTATATATATTTATATATGTATATATGTATATATGTATATATATGTTATATATGTATATATGTATATATTTATATATGTATATATTTATATATGTATATATGTATATATGTATATATGTATATATGTATATATTTATATATATTATGTATATATGTATATAGTTATATATGTATATATGTATATAGTTATATATGTATATATGTATATAGTTATATATGTATATATGTATATAGTTATGTATATATGTATATAGTTATATATGTATATATGTATATATGTATATAGTTATATATATATATATATTTATATATTTATATAGTAATATATGTATATAGTTATATATTTATATATGTAATATATGTATATATAGTTATATATTTATATAGTAATATATGTATATAGATATATATTTATATAGTAATATATGTATATAGTTATATATTTATATATATAGTAATATATATATATATATTATATATTTATATAGTAATATATGATATATATATTATATATTTATATAGTTATATATTTATATAGTAATATAGTTATATATTTATATAGTAATATATGTATATAGTTATATATTTATATAGTAATATATGTATATAGTTATATATTTATATAGTAATATATGTATATAGTTATATATTTATATAGTAATATATGTATATAGTTATATATTTATATAGTAATATATGTATATAGATATATATTTATATAGTAATATATGTATATAGATATATATTTATATAGTAATATATGTATATAGTTATATATTTATATAGTAATATATGTATATAGTTATATATTTATATAGTAATATATGTATATAGATATATATTTATATAGTAATATATGTATATAGTTATATATTTATATAGTAATATATGTATATAGTTATATATTTATATAGTAATATATGTATATAGTTATATATTTATATATAGCTCCATTATCTTGTTTACCTCAGATCTGGTTTAGATGTTTCAGTTGAAATTATTTTACCATCTCAGAAATTATGTTCTAAAAAAATACATGCAAGTATAACGTTATTAGGAGGTTTAAAAAATAATAAATGTTGACAACTTGTAACGACGTAAGAAACAAAATTCTGTTTCCCATTAAAACAATTATTATTGCGAGCTAACTTGACGTAATATAGGAATTTTAATATGTCGCAAGATAAAACATCTGACTAAACCTTTGCCTGTTTCCTTCATTAAACTAACATCTGACAGATTATTTTCCATCAATGATTGTGGAAATATTCTAACAACATCTGCTGACTGACTCTAATGCATTCTAACATCTGATTGTAAATAAATCTGACTGACTGTTCCTTCACTTTTTCTGGGGCATGTACATAACTAGAGAAAGATCCAAGAGTTTGAGTGATGAATGCATTGAACAGCTGTGACTGTTTCCTTCACAGCATTCTAACAACATCTGAAACACTCAGACCAACATCTACTGACTGTTTCCTTCACCGCATTCTAGAAATGGATCATGCAAACAGCAAGGCCTATGTGCGTGATTGACTTGTCATTTCAATAGGCCTAGGCTTCTGAATACAATCTGGGTTGATGATTGTAATTCAACTTTGCCATGGTTTGCTTGGCTAGATGCAGGTAGTTTATAGCCTCTGATAGGTCTATATCTCATTTCAGATAGCCTACAGTAGCCTAGACGAGATGTCGGATGGATGTAAACTGAAACATTTGGCAGCCTGTTTACTTCAAATTAACAGACTCATTTATTCAAACAACATCTGATCAGCTGTAACCTAATCTGACTGACTGTTTCCTTCACTCTAATGCATTCTAACAACATCTGACTGACTGTTTCCTTCACTCTAATGCATTCTAACAACATCTGACTGACTGTTTCCTTCACTCTAATGCATTCTAACAACATCTGACTGACTGTTTCCTTCACTCTAATGCATTCTAACAACATCTGACTGACTGTAACCTAATCTGACTGACTGTTTCCTTCACTCTAATGCATTCTAACATCTGACTGACTGTTTCCTTCACTCTAATGCATTCTAACAACATCTGACTGACTGTTTCCTTCACTCTAATGCATTCTAACAACATCTGACTGACTGTTTCCTTCACTCTAATGCATTCTAACATCTGACTGACTGTTTCCTTCACTCTAATGCATTCTAACAACATCTGACTGACTGTTTCCTTCACTCTAATGCATTCTAACATCATCTGACTGACTGTTTCCTTCACTCTAATGCATTCTAACAACATCTGACTGTAACCTAATCTGACTGACTGTTTCCTTCACTCTAATGCATTCTAACATCTGACTGACTGTTTCCTTCACTCTAATGCATTCTAACAACATCTGACTGACTGTTTCCTTCACTCTAATGCATTCTAACATCATCTGACTGACTGTTTCCTTCACTCTAATGCATTCTAACATCTGACTGACTGTAACCTAATCTGACTGACTGTTTCCTTCACTCTAATGCATTCTAACAACATCTGACTGACTGTTTCCTTCACTCTAAATGCATTCTAACAACATCTGACTGACTGTTTCCTTCACTCTAATGCATTCTAACAACATCTGACTGACTGTTTCCTTCACTCTAATGCATTCTAACAACATCTGACTGACTGTTTCCTTCACTCTAATGCATTCTAACAACATCTGACTGACTGTTTCCTTCACTCTAATGCATTCTAACATCTGACTGACTGTTTCCTTCACTCTAATGCATTCTAACATCATCTGACTGACTGTTTCCTTCACTCTAATGCATTCTAACATCTGACTGACTGTTTCCTTCACTCTAATGCATTCTAACAACATCTGACTGACTGTTTCCTTCACTCTAATGCATTCTAACATCTGACTGACTGTTTCCTTCACTCTAATGCATTCTAACATCTGACTGACTGTTTCCTTCACTCTAATGCATTCTAACATCATCTGACTGACTGTTTCCTTCACTCTAATGCATTCTAACAACATCTGACTGACTGTTTCCTTCGCTCTAATGCATTCTAACAACATCTGACTGACTGTTTCCTTCACTCTAATGCATTCTAACAACATCTGACTGACTGTTTCCTTCACTCTAATGCATTCTAACATCATCTGACTGACTGTTTCCTTCACTCTAATGCATTCTAACAACATCTGACTGACTGGTTCCTTCACTCTAATGCATTCTAACATCTGACTGACTGTTTCCTTCACTCTAATGCATTCTAACATCTGACTGACTGTTTCCTTCACTCTAATGCATTCTAACATCATCTGACTGACTGTTTCCTTCACTCTAATGCATTCTAACAACATCTGACTGACTGTTTCCTTCGCTCTAATGCATTCTAACAACATCTGACTGACTGTTTCCTTCACTCTAATGCATTCTAACAACATCTGACTGACTGTTTCCTTCACTCTAATGCATTCTAACATCATCTGACTGACTGTTTCCTTCACTCTAATGCATTCTAACATCATCTGACTGACTGTTTCCTTCACTCTAATGCATTCTAACAACATCTGACTGACTGTTTCCTTCACTCTAATGGATTCTAACAACATCTGACTGACTGTAACCTAATCTGACTGACTGTTTCCTTCACTCTAATGCATTCTAACAACATCTGACTGACTGTTTCCTTCACTCTAATGCATTCTAACAACATCTGACTGACTGTTTCCTTCACTCTAATGCATTCTAACAACATCTGACTGACTGTTTCCTTCACTCTAATGCATTCTAACAACATCTGACTGACTGTTTCCTTCACTCTAATGCATTCTAACAACATCTGACTGACTGTTTCCTTCACTCTAATGCATTCTAACAACAGCCGATTGGGAATTGGATAGCGCTGTAACCATGACCACAATTGCTACCAATCCAACTAACTAAACATGGCCATTAATATTTACATAATAACACAAGACTACAACAACAATACACTGAAATTATAGGCTATTTGTTAAATGCGTTTGCACAAATTGATTTGCAATCACTCCAGTGATAGTCATTCCAGCATATTCATTGTATCAAATGGTAGCCTACAGTTGCCCACAATGGCATAGAAATGATTAGGTTGCTTGATGGCCAACACATGCAAATACATCATTTTCCACATTTAATGTTAGTTTCATTGTGAACTTTTCACCATAACAGAAGCACCCAAGGGGAGTTCCAATCACTTCCATTTAAAATTTCTACTCGCGCGCAGCGCTTCGAGACACAACAACTGAGCGCGCGTAAAACCTTCGACACGACTGATACGCTTCCGCAAACAAAGTCCACGTTAGAATGCACTTAAAACCACCCGTTTTCAAGAAAACGTATTATAATTCGCTCTCGTGCGCTTGCAGTCTTTAAACGGTTTACCCAGTGCGTTTGCCACCATTATGTCTTGACGAACATCAGTTCAAGCACATTCATATTATTTATGGAGAAAAGGGGTCATTGTTCCTAAAGGAGTGTGTAACGTATTGTTCCTAAAGGAGTGTGTAACGTATTGTTCCTAAAGGAGTGTGTAACTTACATTGTTCCTAAAGGAGTGTGTAACGTATTGTTCCTAAAGGAGTGTGTAACTTACATTGTTCCTAAAGGAGTGTGTAACGTATTGTTCCTAAAGGAGTGTGTAACGTATTGTTCCTAAAGGAGTGTGTAACTTATTGTTCCTAAAGGAGTGTGTAACTTACATTGTTCCTAAAGGAGTGTGTGTAACTTACATTGTTCCTAAAGGAGTGTGCTCTGATGGGATCCTCTGATGCCAAAGAGCAGCTGCTGAGGATGATGAAGACCAGGATGAGATTGCAGAAGATGTGGTGGTGGATCAGGAAGTGGCAACCCCGACGGATCCTGAAGAAACAAACAAACAAACAATAACAATAATAATAATTTGAAGACCTTGATACGAAACCTTACCGAAGACCTGAAGACGTGTGTTAGCTCCCAAAGATAATGTCTAGGCTTTAGCTCAGTGGGCTAGCACAGTCTCAACTTAAACAGAAGAGCTGGGATCAAACCTAATTGTCTAAATATTACTGTTTTATATTTAAATACGCTTCAGAAAAGGAAAACAAGTCTCTGCTCACTATTCGTCAGATGCACATTTATTTTAGTAGTCCTCTAGTATAATAGTAGTATTACTATAGTATAATAGTAGTAGTCCACTAGTATAATAGTAGTATTACTATAGTATAATAGTAGTAGTCCACTAGTATAATAGTAGTAGTCCTCTAGTATAATAGTAGTAGTCCTCTAGTATAATAGTAGTATTACTATAGTATAATAGTAGTAGTCCTCTAGTATAATAGTAGTAGTCCTCTGGTATAATAGTAGTATTACTATAGTATAATAGTAGTATTACTATAGTATAATAGTAGTAGTCCACTAGTATAATAGTAGTAGTCCTCTAGTATAATAGTAGTATTACTATAGTATAATAGTAGTAGTCCTCTAGTATAATAGTAGTATTACTATAGTATAATAGTAGTAGTCCTCTAGTATAATAGTAGTAGTCCTCTGGTATAATAGTAGTATTACTATAGTATAATAGTAGTAGTCCTCTAGTATAATAGTAGTAGTCCTCTGGTATAATAGTAGTATTACTATAGTATAATAGTAGTATTACTATAGTATAATAGTAGTAGTCCACTAGTATAATAGTAGTAGTCCTCTAGTATAATAGTAGTATTACTATAGTATAATAGTAGTAGTCCTCTAGTATAATAGTAGTATTACTATAGTATAATAGTAGTAGTCCTCTAGTATAATAGTAGTAGTCCTCTGGTATAATAGTAGTATTACTATAGTATAATAGTAGTAGTCCTCTAGTATAATAGTAGTATTACTATAGTATAATAGTAGTAGTCCTCTAGTATAATAGTAGTAGTCCTCTAGTATAATAGTAGTATTACTATAGTATAATAGTAGTAGTCCTCTAGTATAATAGTAGTAGTCCTCTAGTATAATAGTAGTATTACTATAGTATACTAGTAGTAGTCCTCTAGTATAATAGTAGTATTACTATAGTATAATAGTAGTAGTCCACTAGTATAATAGTAGTAGTCCTCTAGTATAATAGTAGTAGTCCCCTAGTATAATAGTAGTATTACTATAGTATAATAGTAGTAGTCTACTAGTATAATAGTAGTAGTCCTCTAGTATAATAGTAGTATTACTATAGTATAATAGTAGTAGTCCTCTAGTATAATATTAGTAGTCCTCTAGTATAATAGTAGTATTACTATAGTATAATAGTAGTAGTCCTCTAGTATAATAGTAGTAGTCCTCTAGTATAATAGTAGTATTACTATAGTATACTAGTAGTAGTCCTCTAGTATAATAGTAGTATTACTATAGTATAATAGTAGTAGTCCACTAGTATAATAGTAGTAGTCCTCTAGTATAATAGTAGTAGTCCTCTAGTATAATAGTAGTATTACTATAGTATAATAGTAGTAGTCCACTAGTATAATAGTAGTAGTCCTCTAGTATAATAGTAGTATTACTATAGTATAATAGTAGTAGTCCACTAGTATAATAGTAGTAGTCCTCTAGTATAATAGTAGTATTACTATAGTATAATAGTAGTAGTCCTCTAGTATAATAGTAGTATTACTATAGTATAATAGTAGTAGTCCTCTAGTATAATAGTAGTAGTCCTCTAGTATAATAGTAGTATTACTATAGTATAATAGTAGTAGTCCTCTAGTATAATAGTAGTAGTCCTCTAGTATAATAGTAGTATTACTATAGTATACTAGTAGTAGTCCTCTAGTATAATAGTAGTATTACTATAGTATAATAGTAGTAGTCCACTAGTATAATAGTAGTAGTCCTCTAGTATAATAGTAGTAGTCCTCTAGTATAATAGTAGTATTACTATAGTATAATAGTAGTAGTCCACTAGTATAATAGTAGTAGTCCTCTAGTATAATAGTAGTATTACTATAGTATAATAGTAGTAGTCCTCTAGTATAATAGTAGTATTACTATAGTATAATAGTAGTAGTCCTCTAGTATAATAGTAGTATTACTATAGTATAATAGTAGTAGTCCTCTAGTATAATAGTAGTAGTCCTCTAGTATAATAGTAGTAGTCCTCTAGTATAATAGTAGTATTACTATAGTATAATAGTAGTAGTCCACTAGTATAATAGTAGTAGTCCTCTAGTATAATAGTAGTATTACTATAGTATAATAGTAATAGTAAACTCAATAAACTCAATAAATAGTCGATTAGTTTAGTGTTTGTACGAGACTCACGGGTTGGTCTTGCTGAGACAGAAGAAGGCGCTACCCTCTGGGATTGGTGTAACCTTCTCCTTGGGAGGGAGGATGTCTGCTACGTTCAGCTGGATGCCTACTGCCGCCTCTGAGAGAGAGAAACACATAGTCTGTCTGACAAACAGCCACCTGATAGCATCCAGTGTTTCCTAAACCTCTCCATCAGAACCTCCAGCCACTTCCACATATTTTACATGTTACAGTACTTCCAGTCCAAGCTCACCTGATTCATCTGATTCATCTGATACAATTGATTCACATGATTCAACTGATTCAACTGATTCACATGATTCAACTGATTCACCTAGACACCTGATTCACCTGATTCACATGGTCACCTGATTCAACTGATTCACCTGGACACCTGATTCACCTGATTCAACTGATTCACCTGATTCACATGATCACCTGATTCAACTGATTCACCTGGATACCTGATTCACCTGATTCACATGATTCACATGATCACCTGATTCAACTGATTCACCTGGTCACCTGATTCAACTGGTCAACTGGTCAACCAATCACTCATCACTAAGCCCTTGCTATTTGTTACTTTACTCAACGTGCCAAATACAACAGGTGTAGACTTTACCATGAAATGCTTACTTTCTAGCCCTTTCCCAACAATGCAGAGTTCAAAAGCTGGGGCTTCTGAGGAGAAGGTTGGACTGGCTGGGGGTTCTGAGGAGAAGGTTGGACTGGCTTGGGGTTCTGAGGAGAAGGTTGGACTGGCTTGGGGTTCTGAGGAGATGGTTGGACTGGCTGGGGGTTCTGAGGAGAAGGTTGGACTAGCTGGGGGTTCTGAGGAGAAGGTTGGACTGGCTGGGGGTTCTGAGGAGAAGGTTGGACTAGCTGGGGGTTCTGAGGAGAGTGTTGGACTGGCTGGGGGTTCTGAGAAGAAGGTTGGACTGGCTGGGGGTTCTGAGGAGAAGGTTGGACTGGCTGGGGGTTCTGAGGAGAAGGTTGGACTGGCTGGGGGTTCTGAGGAGATGGTTGGACTGGCTGGGGGTTCTGAGGAGAAGGTTGGACTGGCTGGGGGTTCTGAGGAGAAGGTTGGACTGGCTGGGGGTTCTGAGGAGAAGGTTGGACTGGCTGGGGGTTCTGAGGAGAAGGTTGGACTAGCTGGGGTTCTGAGGAGAGTGTTGGACTGGCTGGGGTTCTGAGAAGAAGGTTGGACTGGCTGGGGGTTCTGAGGAGAAGGTTGGACTGGCTGGGGGTTCTGAGGAGAAGGTTGGACTGGCTGGGGTTCTGAGGAGATGGTTGGACTGGCTGGGGGTTCTGAGGAGAAGGTTGGACTGGCTGGGGGTTCTGAGGAGAAGGTTGGACTGGCTGGGGGTTCTGAGGAGAAGGTTGGACTGGCTGGGGGTTCTGAGGAGAAGGTTGGACTGGTTGGGGGTTCTGAGGAGAGGGTTGAGGAAACACTGATCTGAGGAACATTCAGTTTGATCTAAATGACTGAGTCACTGGGTCGGGGTGTTACGAGTGTGACTGGCGTAATCACACTGTGTCTCTCTATTTAACTCTATTTCCATCCATCTTAAAAAAGAATGATGCCCTTCCCGAATGATTACGTTGAATCAACGAACTGGTTGATTCAACGTAATTTATCAATGTATTGTGACATGGAATCTACTTGGAAAATACATTATATTTGCAAAAATGTATCAACGTAAAATGTGGTTAATACACATCTCAATCAAAAGTTAAAGATTCGGACTAAATCAAATCAAACTATATTTAAAGTGCATTTAAAGTCTGATTTAATTTGATTTAGTCCTAATTCTTTAACTTTTGATTGAGACTTGAATGAACCACATTTTACGCTTTTTGTTTGAGATGAAGACGTGAATCCAATAATATCAATAATACATTTTTTTGGGGGGCTGATGTTACTGCAGCTATAAATGTCTTCTGTAATCACAGAAAGTGTGCATGTTCAAGACAGCATGCAAAGGTTACAGGTCTGTGGAGATCTTTAGCATTACTATAACAATCTGAAGAATCTCCAACAGCATTAATCACTTGCACCATGTACTTTTAATGGAATCTCATCTGTAATCCAGGTCATTTGGTTTTGCTATTAGATGAAGCACAGTGATAACGCATCAAGTTGTTGTATAAATACAAAATATCTGACATTGTATTCCCATTTGAATGTTGTTGTGATTTTAGATGGTTGAAAGCATATTGATAGACCTGGAAAAAGGTTGCCATTTTACGCGCTACAATTTTTTTTGTTGCTATTTATTTATTTATTTATTATATTTTTTTTGTATTTTATTTTGTACATAATGTTGCTGCTATCGTCTCCTATGACCAAAAAGAGCTTCTGGATATCAGAACAAATATGATTTATCTTGAACTGGATGAAGAGTTTTTTTTCTTTAATAAGTGCAACTCAAAGTGTTTACTGTTTCCCCGACAACAGGGCCAAATCCCCGTCATTTGCGTGAAGAGGTCGGGGTGCCTTGTGAGAATTCGTCAGCTAGTGGGTAAACCACTGTCAAGGAGGTGTGTAAACAAAACTCCTTAAAAAAATTGGGCAAGATAAGAAGTTGGGTTATGGGGGCAACAAAATACTGGTACCTACACATAAAACCTTTTTGCTTGACCCAAGTAGGGACTGTTCACATTGGAATTTTCTTAACCTCTTGAAACTAGGGGGCACTATTTTCATTTTTGGAAAAAGAACATTCCCAAAGTAAACGGGATATTTTGTCAGGACAAGATGCTAGAATATGCATATAATTGATAGCTTAGGATAGAAAACACTCTAAAGTTTCCAAAACTGTAAAAATATTGTCTGTGAGTGTAACAGAACTGATATTGCAGGTGAAAGCCTAAGAAAAATCCAATCAGGAAGGGACTCTTTTTAGAAGGCTCTGAGTTCCTATTGAGCAGTGAATGGGATATCAACCAGATGCCTTTTTCTATGGCTTCCCTAATGTGTCTATTGTCACAATACATACAAGAAACTGCCACTTATTAATGAATAGGAATGGCATTGTTTGCCATATTTCATCTGTGTCCTATTGGCCAATGTGCAATCACTGGAGAATAGACTGGATGATCTACGATCAAGGCTATCCTACCAACGGTACAATCTTATGTTTCAGCGAGTCGTGGCTGAACGATGACACGGATAATATAGAGCTGGCTGGGTTTTCCGTGCATCGGCAGGCCAGAGCAGCTACGTCTGGTAAGATAAGGGGTGGGGATGTGTGTCTATTTGTCAATAACAGCTGGTGCGCGATGTCCAATATTAAGGAAGTCTCGTGGTATTGCTCGCCTGAGGTAGAGTACCTAATGAAAAACTGTAGACAAAACTATATACTGAGAGAGTTCTCATCTATTTTATTCGTAGCCATCTATTTACCACCACAAACCGATGCTGGCACTAAGACCGCACTCCACCAGCTGTATAAGGCCAAAGCTGTATAAGGCCAAAAGCAAACAAGACAATGCTCATCCAGAAACGGGTGGCCGGGGACTTTAAGCAGGCAAACTTAAATCCGTTTTACCTCATTTCTACAGCATGTCACATGTGCAACCAGAGGGGAAAAAAACTCTAGACCACCTTTACTTCACACACACAAACGCATACAAAGCTCTCCCTCCATTTGGCAAATCTGACCATAAATCTATCCTCCTGTTTACAATTAAAAGCTAAAGCAGGAAGTACCAGTGACTTGCTCAATATGGAAGTGGTCAGAGGATGCGGATGCTACCCCACAGTGACCGTACGTACATATCCCAACCAGAAGCCATGGATAACAGGCAACATCCACACCAAGCTAAAGGCTAGAGCTGCAATCAGTTGTATTTTGACAAGGTAGGTGTGGTATACAGAAGATAGCCCTATTTGGTAAAAGACCAAGTCCATATTATGGCAAGAACAGCTCAAATAAGCAAAGAGAAACGACAGTCCATCATTACTTTAAGACATGATGGTCAGTCAATCCTGAAAATTTCAAGTACTTTTAAAGTTTCTTTAAGTGCAGTTGCAAAAACCATCAAGTGCTATGATGAAACTGGCTCTCATGAGGATCGCCACAGGAAAGGAAGACCGAGAGTTACCTCTGCTGCAGAGGATAAGTTCATTAAAGTTAATTGCACCCCAGATTGCAGCCCAAATAAATGCTTCACAGAGTAAGAGACACATCTCAACATCAACTGTTCAGAGGAGACTGCGTGAATCAGGCCTTCATGGTTGAATTGCTGCAAAGAAACGACTACTAAAGGACACCAATAATAAAAAGAGACTTGCTTGAGCCAAGAAACATGAGCAATGGACACTAGACATGTGGAAATCTGTCCTTTGGTCTGATGAGTCCAAATTTACGATTTTTGGTTCCAAACACTGTCTTTGTGAGACGGGGTGTGGGTGAACGGATGATCTCCGCATGTGTAGTTCCCACCATGAAGCATGGAGGAGGAGGTGTGATGGTGTGGATGTGCTTTGCTGGTGACACTGCCTGTGATTTATTTAGAATTCAAGGCACACTTAACCAGCATGGCTATCAAAACATTCTGTAGTGATACGCCATCCCATCTGGTTTGCTCTTAGTGGGACTATCATTTGTTTTTCAACAGTACCAAAACACACCTCCAGGCAGTGTAAGGGCTATTTGACCAAGGATAGTGATGGAGTGCTGCATCAGATGACCTGGCCTCCACAATCACCCGACCTCAACCCAATTGAGACGGTTTGGGCTGAGTTGGACCACAGGGTGAAGGAAAAGCAGCCAACAAGTGCTCAGCATATGTGGGAACTCCTTCAAGACTGTTGGAAAAACATTTCTCATGCAGCTGGTTGAGAGAATGCCAAGAGTTTGCAAAGCTGTCATCAAGGCAAAGGGTGGCTACTTTGAAGAATCTAAAATATATTTTGATTTGTTTAACACTTTTTTGGTTACTACATGATTCCATATGTGCTATTTCACAGTTTTGATGACTTCACTATTATTCTTCAACGTAGAAAATGAAAAAGAATAAAGAAAAACTCTTGAATGAGTAGGTGTGTCCAAACTTTTGACTGGTACTGAATATACTAGGCGGTGTCAGAGGAAGACCCCAAAAAATGTCAAAGACTCCAGTCACCCAAGTCATAGACTGTTCTCTCTGCTACCTCACAGCAAGCGGTACTGGAGCGCCAAGTCTAGGTCCAAACAGTTCCTTATTAACATATTTTAACCCCAAGCCATAACATTTACATTTAAGTCATTTAGCAGACGCTCTTATCCAGAGCGACTTACAAATTGGTGCATTCACCTTATGACATCCAGTGGAACAGTAGTGCATCTAAATCTATAAGACTGCAGAACAATTAATCAAATGGCCACCCGGACTGTTTACATTCACCCCCTTTGTTTTTACACCACTTCAACTCTGTGTTTATTATCTATGTCACTTTACCCCTGCCTACATGTACAAATGACCTCAATTACCTCGACTAAGCTGTACCCCGGTATATTGACTCGGTATCGGTACCCCCTGTATATAGCCTCATTATTGTTATTTTATTGTGTATCTTTTTATTACATTTTTACTTCAGTTTATTCAGTAAATATTTTCTTACGTCTATTTCTTGAATTACATTGTTGGTTAAGGGCTTGTAAGTAAGCATTTCACGGTATTTCACCTGTTGTATTCGGTACATGTTTCAAATAAAATTTGATTTAATTGTCATTGGAAATTCAACAAACGTCTGGCTGTCTTTTTGAGTTGGCTGAATAAAGGTTGAAATGTCATTGATCAAGGTCTCTACCAAATATCATCACAATGTCCACGTTGAAACGACGTGGTGTGCTCAGTGGGCTGTGTGGGCTCAGTGGCCTGGGCTGTGTGGGCTGTGGGCTGTGTGGGCTCAGTGGGCTGTGTGGGCTGTGGGCTGTGTGACACCAAAGCCCTTCTGCAGTCCTGGGGTTACAGAGGAGAATTCTGGAATAGCCTTAAACTCTCAGGAAAAAGGGTTTCAAAAGGGTTCTTCGACTGTCCCTATAGGCAAAACTGTTTTAGTTCCAGTTAGAACCCTTTTGGATTCCAGGTAGAACCCTTTTGGTCCCAGGTAGAACCCTTTTAGTTCCAGTTAGAACCCTTTTGGGTTCCAGATAGAACCCTTTTGGGTTCCAGGTAGAACCCTTTTGGGTCCCATGTAGCACCCTTTTAGTTCCAGTTAGAACCCTTTTGGGTTCCAGGTAGAACCCTTTTGGGTTCCAGATAGAACCCTTTTGGGTTCCAGGTAGAACCCTTTTGGGTTCCATGTAGCACCCTTTATACAGAGGGTTCTCCCTGGAACCCAAAATGGTTCTCATACACGGACAGCCAAAGAACCATTTTGGGTTCCTTTTCCCCCCAGAAAGTGTACAGTATATGCTAGGATGGATACTTGGGTCAACAGCATTACTTTCGTCCCGCTTCTTGCCCCCGAACCCGGGCTTGAACCAGGGACCATCTGAACACATCAACAACTGTCCACCATCTAGCATCGTTAACTGTCACTTCACAAAGATCACGGTCTTTACAGAGCAATGGAAACAACTATTACAAAGTCTCGTAGTGGGTAACATCACAGACTGAACGCCACTAGCGCGCACCGCTAACTAGCTAGTCATTTCACATCGGCGTTAGCCAATGTGGTTGGATTGATGAACAGACTTGGATCAAATGCATATTTTATGAGGTGTGCTTGATTAAGCTTGTCGAGTTTAGACTGTTAGGACCACTGGTTCCATACTGTCTGAACAAATAAACCAAGCACACAAATATTGAAAGTATTTGAACTATGCATTTGACCCTGGTCTGAAGGACTTATCCTCACCTACTACTGCATGCTCCTCACCTCCTTCTGTTGCATGCTCCTCACCTTTTGTTTTGACAGGGATCACGTACAATTAAAACATAAAATCTCACAAGAAATGTGATGCATTGCACTAGATTTATGCATTATACTAGATAAACTATTTCAGGGCTCTCCAACCCTGTTCCTGGAGAGCTACCTTCCTGTAGGTTTTAACTCCAACCCTGTTCCTGGAGAGCTACTTTCCTGTAGGTTTTAACTCCAACCCTGTTCCTGGAGAGCTACCTTCCTGTAGGTTTTTAACTCCAACCTTGTTCCTGGAGAGCTACCTTCCTGTAGGTTTTAATTCCAACCCTGTTCCTGGAGAGCTACCTTCCTGTAGGTTTTAACTCCAACCCTGTTCCTGGAGAGCTACTTTCCTGTAGGTTTTAACTCCAACCCTGTTCCTGGAGAGCTACCTTCCTGTAGGTTTTAACTCCAACCCTGTTCCTGGAGAGCTACCTTCCTGTAGGTTTTAACTCCAACCCTGTTCCTGGAGAGCTACCTTCCTGTAGGTTTTAATTCCAACCCTGTTCCTGGAGAGCTACCTTCTGTAGGTTTTAACTCCAACCCTGTTCCTGGAGAGCTACCTTCCTGTAGGTTTTAACTCCAACCCTGTTCCTGGAGAGCTACTGTCCTCTAGGGTTTCATTCTAACCCTGTTCCTGGAGAGCTACTGTCCTGTAGGTTTTAACTCCAACCCTGTTCCTGGAGAGCTACTGTCCTCTAGGGTTTCATTCCAACCCTGTTCCTGGAGAGCTACTGTCCTCTAGGTTTTAACTCCAACCCTGTTCCTGGAGAGCTACTGTCCTCTAGGTTTTATCTCCAACCCTGTTCCTGGAGAGCTACTGTCCTGTAGGTTTTAACTCCAACCCTGTTCCTGGAGAGCTACTGTCCTCTAGGGTTTCATTCCAACCCTGTTCCTGGAGAGCTACTGTCCTCTAGGTTTTAACTCCAACCCTGTTCCTGGAGAGCTACTGTCCTCTAGGTTTTAACTCCAACCCTGTTCCTGGAGAGCTACTGTCCTCTAGGGTTTCATTCCAAACCTGTTCCTGGAGAGCTACTGTCCTCTACGTTTTCATTCCAACACTATTCTAGTACACCTTGATTCCAATTATTAAGTGGTTGATAAGCTGAATCAGGTTAGTTACAACTGGGGTTGGAGAGAAAACCTCCAGGAGGGTAGCTCTTCAGGAACAGGGTTGGAGAGAAAAGCTCCAGGAGGGTAGCTCTTCAGGAACAGGGTTGGAGAGAAAACCTCCAGGAGGGTAGCTCTCCAGGAACAGGTATGGAGAGCCCTGTATTAGATGTATGCATTACACTAGATTAAGACAAATAGCTCATTTACATCTCCTGTCCCTGGCCATGTGTGTAATACAATAATGTAGCTTATAGACATTTCAAAGACACACAACAGACATTTCAAAGACATACAACAGACATTTCAAAGACACAATTGCTATTTCAAAGACACAGGACACAATGCATACCATTTATAAAATCATAAAATACCAAAGAGCTACTGTACCAAAGTGGTCAGATATTGTACATATTCTGGTACTGCTATTTAAAAGAACATGATAGTATAATATATAATAGTACTAATATTGCAAGCTCCTCCTCACCTTCTGTCTGTTCAGGCTCCTCCTCTTCCTCATACTCAGTCTCATCATCAACGTCAATCTGAGAAAAAGAGTAGATCAAGTACATTCAGTATGAAACAACTACACCAACACCACCATCAACACCACCAACAACTACACCACCAACAACGACAACAACGACACATTTAACAACACCACCAACAATGACACCAACAACAACTACACCAACAACAACACCACCAACAACTACACCAACAACACCACCAACAACACCAACAACACCACCAACAACACCACCAACAACTACACCAACAACACCACCAACAACACCAACAACACCACCAACAATGACAACCAACAACAACAACCAACAATGACACCAACAACAACACCACCAACAACTACACCAACAACACCAACTACACCACCAACAACGACAACAACGACACCAACAACACCACCAACAATGACACCAACAACACCACCAACAATGACACCAACAACAACAACAACAATGACACCAACAACAACTACACCAACACCACCAACAACTACATCAACACCATCAACAACACCACCAACAACTACAACAACACCAACAACTACACAAACAACACCACCAACAACTACACCATCAACAACAACACCACCAACAACACCAACACCACCAACAACTACATCAACCACCATCAACAACACCACCAACAACTACAACAACACCAACAACTACACAAACAACACCACCAACAACTACACCATCAACAACAACACCACCAACAACACCAACACCACCAACAACTACACCAACAACACCATCAACAACAACACCATCAAAAACAATACCACCAACAACTACACCACCAACAACAACACCACCAACAACACCATCAACAACAACACCACCAACAACAATGACACCAACAACAACAACAACAATGACACCAACAACAACAACAACTACACCAACAACAACTACACCAACAACACCACCAACAACACCACCAACAACACCACCAACAACACCACCACCAACAACAACAACCAACAACACCACCAACAACAACACCATCAAAACAATACCACCAACAACTACACCACCAACAACAACACCACCAACAACTACACCAACAACACCACCAACAACAACACCATCAAAAACAATACCACCAACAACTACACCACCAACAACAACACCACCAACAACACCATCAACAACAACACCACCAACAACTACACCACCAACAACACCATCAACAACAACACCACCAACAACAACACCACCAACAATGACACCAACAACAACAACAACTACACCAACAACAACTACACCAACAACAACACACCAAACAACTAACACCAACAACACCAACTACACCACCAACAACACCATCAACAACGACACCCAACACCACCAACAATGACACCAACAACAACAACATCACCAACAACAACTACACCAACACCACCAACAACTACATCAACACCACCAACAATGACACCAACAACAACAACATCACCAACAACAACACACCAACACCACACAACAACTACACCATCAACAACCAACAACTACACAAACAACTACACCACCAACAACACCACCAACACCTACACCATCAACAACAACACCACCAACAACTACACCACCAACAACAACACCAACAACTACACAAACAACTACACCAACACCATCATCAACGACACCACCAACAACACCACCAACAACTACACCACATCAACAACAACACCAACAACTACACCAACAACACCACCAACAACTACACCACCAACAACACCATCAACAACTATACCATCAACAACAACACCACCAACAACTACACCACCAACAACAACAACACCACCAACAACTACACCACCAACAACAACAACACCAACAACACCATCAACAACAACACCACCAACAACAACACCACCAACAACACCAAAAAACACCCACCAACAACTACACCAACAACACCATCAACAACAACACCATCAAAAACAATACCACCAACAACAACACCACCAACAACACCACCGACAACTACACCACCGACAACACCACCGACAACACCACCAACAACTACACCACCAACAACACCACCAACAACAACACCACCAACAACACCATCAACAACAACACCACCAACAACTACACCATCAACAACAACACCACCAACAACACACCATCAACAACAACACCAACAACTACAACACCACAACAACACCACAACACCATCAACAACAACACCACCAACAACTACACCATCAACAACAACACCACCAACAACTACACCATCAACAACAACCAACAACACCACCAACAACACCATCAAAAACTACACCATCAACAACAACACCAACAACAACAACTACACCATCAACACCACCAACACTACACCAAACAACAACCCAACACCACCAACAACTACACCAACAACAACTACCATCAACAACAACACCATCAACAACAACACCACCAACAACTACACCATCAACAACAACACCACCAACAACACCACCAACAACACCACCAACAACACCAACAACACCACCAACAACTACACCATCAACAACAACACCACCAACAAACCACCAACAACTACACCATCATCAACAACACCACCAACATCAACATCAACAACAACTACACCAACACCATCATCAACGACACCACCAACAACACCACCAACAACTATACCATCAACAACAACACCACCAACAACTACACCACCAACAACAACAACATCAAACAACAACAACACCATCAACAACAACAACACCATCAACAACAACTACACCACCAACAACAACACCAACAACACCACCACCAACAACTACACCATCAACAACAACACCCCCAACAACACCACCAACAACACCACCACCAACAACTACACCATCAACAACAACACCACCA
>NC_088402.1:92862564-92865064 GCF_034236695.1 Oncorhynchus nerka | reverse complement strand
AGAAAGAAAGAAAGAAAGAAAGAAAGAAAGAGTGAGAGAGAGAGAGAGAGAGAGAGAGAGAGAGAGAGAGAGAGAGAGAGAGAGAGAGAGTGAGAGAAAGAAAGAAAGAATGAAAGAAAGAGTGAGAGAGAGAGAGAGAGAGAGAGAGAAGAGAGAGAAAAAGAAAATAAAGAAAGAAAGAAAGAAAGAGAGAGAGAGAGAGAGACGGAGAGAGACAAGGGATGGAGAGGGGGAAGAGAGAGAGAGACGGGGGGGAGGGAGGGAGGGAGGAGCGAGCGAGAGAGAGAGACACGGAGAGAGACAAGGGATGGAAAGGGGGAAGAAAGAGAGGGAGGGAGGGAGGAAGACGAAGAGAGACACGGGATGGAGAGGGAGGAAGAGAGAGAGAGATGGGGGGGAGGGAGGACGAGAGGGAGGGAGAGAGAGAGAGAGAGATGGGGGAGGGAGGGAGAGACACGGGATGGAGAGGGGGGAAGAGAGAGAGAGATGGGGGAGGGAGGGAAAGAGAGAGAGACGGGGAGAGACGAAGAGATGGGGGAGGGAGGGAGAGACGGGGAGGGAGGGAGGGAGCGTCACCAAGATTTCCAATTTATTATATGTGCTCAGAGCCACTCAGCTGTGTGTGTGTGTGTGTGTGTGTGTGTGTGTGTGTGTGTGTGTGTGTGTGTGTGTGTGTGTGTGTGAGAGTGTGTGAGAGTGTGTGAGAGTGTGTGAGAGTGTTACCTACCCTGGACCTCTGTGAGCCAATCTGGTTGGTCGTAGTGTTCCGAGGCGCTGCAGATGGTGTTGAGGAACACCAGAAACAGAACTAACCAATAGAACGTCACCGACTTGACCGCCACGCGGCAGTTCCTCCGACACACCCGGTTCCACCGCCGCAACGTTCGACTAAAGACACCAGGAGATCATGTTAAAACTGGTTCTTCTTACAAAGACACGTGTATTCCCCTTTAATTACATTGGTATTCATTCTGGACTCTTGGTAGCACTATCACAATTAAGGCAGATCATCCCTGACAGAGTGGACTGAGACAGAGTCAGAGAGACAGACAGACAGAGACAGACAGACAGACAGACAGACAGACAGACAGACAGACAGACAGACAGACAGACAGACAGACAGACAGACAGACAGACAGACAGACAGACAGACAGACAGACAGACAAAGCCAAAGGCAGACGCAAAGAGAAAGACAGAGACAGACCGAGGCAGAGAGAGAGAGAGAGAGAGAGAGAGAGAGAGAGAGAGAGACAGAGACAGACCGAGGCAGAGAGAGATAGAGACAGAGAGACAGAGACAGACCGAGGCAGAGAGAGACAGAGACAGCCCGAGGCAGAGATAAAGACAAAGACAGACGAAGGCAGAGAGAGAGACAGAGACAGACAGACAGAGACAGTCCAAGGCAGAGATAAAGACAGAGACAGACCAAGGCAGAGAGAGAGAGAGACACAGGGGCAGAGAAAGACAGACAGAAACAGACAGAGGCAGAGACAGAGACAGACAGAGGCAGAGACAGAGACAGAGACAGACAGAGGCAGAGACAGAGAGAGACAGACAGAGGCAGAGAGACAGACAGAGAAACAGACAGAGGCAGAGAGAAAGAGAGAGAGAGAGACAGGGGCAGAGAGAGAGAGAGAGAGACAGAGACAGACAGAGACAGAGACAGAGACAGACAGAGACAGAGACGACTCACCAGCAGCTGTTATTGATCATTCGAGCGCTGATATCAACATGACAAAGAGACAGACCAGACAGAGGCAGAGACAGAGACAGACAGAGACAGAGAGACAGAGACAGACAGAGGCAGAGACAGAGACAGACAGAGGCAGAGAGAGAGAGACAGAGAGACAGAAACAGACAGAGACAGAGACAGACAAAGACAGACAGAGAGACAGACAGACAGACAGAGACAGACAGAGGCAGAGACAGAGACAGACAGAGACGACTCACCAGCAGCTGTTATTCATCATTCGAGCGCTGATATCAACATGACAAAGAGACAGACCAGACAACAGCAGGTTTTAATGATACCGTAATGACATAACAACAACCACAATAATTCAAACTGAAACCAGGGTTCAGCTGTGTGCCCACTGTGTCACCATCAGGACAAATTGGACACATCCCCATAGGACGAGTTCCTGCTGTACTATTTAACACGCTTGCCAAATATCAGAACTTAAAACCAAACTGATCATGCAATATTATGTGCTTTTGATGTAAACTCAGCAAAACAATAAATGTCCTCTCACTGTCAACTGCGTTTATTTTTCAGCAAACTTAACATGTGTAAATATTTGTACGAACATAACAAGATTCAACAACTGAGACATAAACCCCACCTGAACAATAAAGTTCCTTCAAAAGACATGATGACTATTGTAAAGTGGCTGTTCCAGAAATGGAATAATGTGTCCCTGAACAAAATGGAAATTTAAATGGGGTGACTAACAGAAATTGAATAATGTGTCCCTGAACAAAGGGAGGGGGGTCAAAATC
>NC_088402.1:92850064-92857564 GCF_034236695.1 Oncorhynchus nerka | reverse complement strand
CCTAACCCAGTCCATATAACAACCCTAACCCAGTCCATTCTGTTATAACAACCCTAACCCAGTCCATATAACAACCCTAACCCAGTCCATTCTGTTATAACGACCCTAACCCAGTCCATTCTGTTATAACAACCCTAACCCAGTCCATTCTGTTATAACAACCCTAACCCAGTCCATTCTGTTATAACAACCCTAACCCAGTCCATTCTGTTATAACAACCCTAACCCAGTCCATATAACAACCCTAACCCAGTCCATTCTGTTATAACAACCCTAACCCAGTCCATTCTGTTATAACAACCCTAACCCAGTCCATATAACAACCCTAACCCAGTCCATATAACAACCCTAACCCAGTCCATATAACAACCCTAACCCAGTCCATATAACAACCCTAACCCAGTTCATTCTGTTATAACAACCCTAACTCAGTTCATTCTGTTATAACGACCCTAACCCAGTCCATTCTGTTATAACAACCCTAACCCAGTCCATATAACAACCCTAACCCAGTCCATATAACAACCCTAACCCAGTCCATATAACAACCCTAACCCAGTCCATATAACAACCCTAACCCAGTTCATTATGTTATAACAACCCTAACCCAATTCATTCTGTTATAACAACCCTAACCCAGTCCATTCTGTTATAAAAACCCTAACCCAGTCCATATACCAACCCTAACCCAATCCATATAACAACCCTAACCCAGTCCATATAACAACCCTAAACCAGTCCATATAACAACCCTAACCCAGTCCATATAACAACCCTAACCCAGTCCATTCTGTTATAACAACCCTAACCCAGTCCATATAACAACACTAACCCAGTCCATTCTGTTATAACAACCCTAACCCAGTCCATATAACAACCCTAACCCAGTCCATATAACAACCCTAACCCAGTCCATATAACAACCCTAACCCAGTCCATTCTGTTATAACAACCCTAACCCAGTCCATATAACAACCCTAACCCAGTCCATATAACAACACTAACCCAGTCCATTCTGTTATAACAACCCTAACCCAGTCCATATAACAACCCTAACCCAGTCCATTCTGTTATACCTAAAGACAGTGACGGATTTCATTAGAATTTGTAGATCCCCAATTGAAAGCTGGAATTCTTAATGGTGAAACTGCCACGTCTGTTCGTGAAATATTACAACGATCAAGAAGTTACTGTAAACAACACCGTTCCCCCCCCCCGTCCCCCGTCCCCCCGTCCCTCTGACATCATTGAACAGATGATGCACGACGCTCCTTTGTCAACAAAACAAAAAAACAACAGCCGTGGGGCGGACAGTGGCACTGTTTCCCCTTCTGCGGATTACATCTTTAAAAGAAGTACAACTTATAAAGGCTTCATAAAGCATACATTAAGGTTTCATATAGTATATATTAAGGCTTCATATAGTATACATTAAGACTTCATGAAGCATAAAGCATACATTAAGGCTTCATAAAGCATACATTAAGGCTTCATATAGTATACATTAAGGCTTCATATAGTATACATTAAGGCTTCATATAGCATACATTAAGGCTTCATAAAGTATACATTAAGGCTTCATATAGTATACATTAAGGCTTCATATAGTATACATTAAGGCTTCATAAAGCATACATTAAGGCTTCATATAGTATACATTAAGGCTTCATATAGTATACATTAAGGCTTCATATAGTATACATTAAGGCTTCATATAGTATACATTAAGGCTTCATATAGTATACATTTAAGGCTTTATAAAGGTCTGGGTTAGGGTTTATATTAGGTCTTCATAAAGCATTCCTTGAGGCATCTTAAGTACTTCATAAAAAACATCTAAAATCCTACGTCATAATCTATAAATGGTGCATAGTGTTATGTCACGTTTGGCAATTCACCCTACAGTGGGAATGGTTATGTGCCCCGTTAGACACACACGGTACTCACGTCTGTTACCGTCCTCGTCAAACTCATCCATGTCCTCAGCCTGTGTGATCCAGTCCATGTATCCAGACAGGTCCTCCTCCATCTGCTGCTTCTCCCTCAGCTTCTGGAAGTCCCCTCGCGCCTGGGCCTTCTCTCTCTCCTTGGAGAACTCTCTGTAGGATCATAACACATAATGTCAGGCACGTACACACACACACGCACACGCACACACACACACACACACACACACACACACACACACACACACACACACACACACACACACACAGTAGCACACACAAACTAGTGCACACACACTAGAACACACACACTAGAACACACACACTAGAACACACACACTAGAACACACACTAGTGCACACACACTAGAACACACACTAGTGCACACACACTAATTCACACACACTAATACACAAATTAATACACATGCAATAGTACATACAAACTAATACACACACTTGTACACACACACACTGGTACACACACACACTAGTACATACAAACTAATACACACACACTGGTACACACACACACTAGTACATACAAACTAATACACACGCACTTGTACACACACACACACACACACACACACTAGTACATACAAACTAATACACACTCACTTGTACACACACACACTGGTACACACACACACTAGTACATACAAACTAATACACACGCACTTGTACACACACACACACACACACACACACTAGTACATACAAACTAATACACACTCACTTGTACACACACACACACACACACACACACGCACACACACACACACACGAGTACATACAAACTAATACACACGCACTAGTACATACAAACTAATGCACACGCACTAGTACACACACCCACTAGTACATACAAACTAATACACACACACTAGTACACACACCCACTAGTACATACAAACTAATACACACACACTATTACACACACCCACTAGTACATACACACACGCTAGTACACACATGCACTAGTACACACACACACACTAGGACACACACACACACTAGTACACACATGCACTGGTACACACACACACACTAGTACACACACACTAGTACACACACACACACTAGTACACACACACACTAGTACACACACTAGGACACACACACACTAGTACACACATGCACTAGTACACACACACACTAGTACACACACACACTAGTACACACACACACACTAGTACACACACACACACTAGTACACACACACACACTAGTACACACACACACTAGTACATACAAACTAATACATACCCACTAGTACACACACACACACACACACACACTAGAACACACATGCACTAGTACACACACGCACTAGTACACACACACGCACTAGTACACACATGCACTAGTACACACACACACTAGTACACACACACACTAGTACACACACACACACTAGTACTCACACACACTAGTACACACACGCACTAGTACACACATGCACTAGTACACACACACACACACTAGTACACACATGTACTAGTACACACATGCACTAGTACACACATGCACTAGTACACACACATACACATGCACTAGTACACACACACACTAGTACACACACACACACACACTAGTACACACACGCACGAGTACATACAAACTAATACACACGCACTTGTACACACACACACACACTAGTACACACACACACTAGTACATACAAACGAATACACACACACTAGTACATACAAACTAATACACACACACTAGTACATACACACACTAGTACATACAAACTAATACACACACACTAGTACACACACACACTAGTACATACAAACGAATACACACACACTAGTACATACAAACGAATACACACACACTAGTACATACAAACTAATACACACACACTAGTACACACACCCACTAGTACATACAAACTAATACACACACACTATTACACACACCCACTAGTACATACACACACGCTAGTACACACATGCACTAGTACACACACACACACTAGGACACACACACACACTAGTACACACACCCACTAGTACATACAAACTAATACACACCCACTAGTACATACAAACTAATACACACGCACTTGTACACACACCCACTAGTACATACAAACTAATACACACACACTATTACACACACCCACTAGTACATACACACACGCTAGTACACACATGCACTAGTACACACACACACACTAGGACACACACACACACTAGTACACACACCCACTAGTACATACAAACTAATACACACCCACTAGTACATACAAACTAATACACACGCACTTGTACACACACACACACACTAGTACATACACCCACTAGTACATACAAACTACAGTGCCCTGCAAAAGTATTCATCCCCATTTTGTTGCATTACAACCTGTAATTGAAATAGATTTTTATGTAATAGACTGTCACGTCCTGACCATAGAGAGCCTTTATTTTCTATGGTAGAGTAGGTCAGGGCGTGACTGAGGGATTAGTCTAGTTTATATTTTCTATGTGGGGTTCTAGCTTGTTTTTTCTATGTTGGCGTGTTTGGTATGATTCCCAATTAGAGGCAGCTGGCTATCGTTGTCTCTAATTGGGGATCACAGTTAAGTAGCATTTTGTCCACCTGTGGGTTATGGGATATTGTTATGGGATATTGTTATGGGATATTGCTATGGGATATTGTTATGGGATATTGCTATGGGATATTGTTATGGGATATTGCTATGGGATATTGTTCAACACGGTTCGTTGTTTGTTATTTTATTGTTTAGGCTAAAGTTTCACTTCTTTAATTAAATTATGTGGAACTCATCGTACGCTGCGCCTTGGTCCGACATTCATTATAACGAACGTGACATGGACATACAAAAAATAGTCCAAACTGGTGAAATGAAAAATATATTGTTGAAAAACAACAACATATAAAAAAAAAATGGAAAAGTATTGAGTGCATATGTATTCACCCCCTTAGAATATGTATTCACCCCCTCTGAATATGTATTCACCCCCTCTGAATATGTATTCACCCCCTCTGAATATGTATTCACCCCCTCTGAATATGTATTCACCCCCTCTGAATATGTATTCACCCCCTCTGAATATGTATTCACCCCCTCTGAATATGTATTCACACCCTCTGAATATGTATTCACCCCCTCTGAATATGTATTCACCCCTCTGAATATGTATTCACCTCCTCTGAATATGTATTCACCCCTCTGAATATGTATTCACCCCCTCTGAATATGTATTCACCCCTCTGAATATGTATTCACACCCTCTGAATATGTATTCACCCCTCTGAATATGTATTCACCCCCTCTGAATATGTATTCACCCCTCTGAATATGTATTCACCCCCTCTGAATATGTATTCACACCCTCTGAATATGTATTCACACCCTCTGAATATGTATTCACACCCTCTGCATATGTATTCACCCCCTCTGCATATGTATTCACACCCTCTGCATATGTATTCACCCCCTCTGAATATGTATTCACACCCTCTGCATATGTATTCACCCCTCTGAATATGTATTCACCCCCTCTGAATATGTATTCACCCCTCTGAATATGTATTCACCCCCTCTGAATATGTATTCACCCCCTCTGAATATGTATTCACACCCTCTGAATATGTATTCACACCCTCTGAATATGTATTCACCCCCTCTGAATATGTATTCACCCCCTCTGAATATGTGTTCACCCCTCTGCATATGTATTCACACCCTCTGCATATGTATTCACCCCCTCTGCATATGTATTCACACCCTCTGCATATGTATTCACACCCTCTGCATATGTATTCACCCCCTCTGAATATGTATTCACACCCTCTGCATATGTATTCACCCCCTCTGAATATGTATTCACCCCCTCTGAATATGTATTCACCCCCTCTGAATATGTATTCACCCCTCTGCATATGTATTCACCCCCTCTGCATATGTATTCACCCCCTCTGAATATGTATTCACCCCCTCTGCATATGTATTCACCCCCTCTGAATATGTATTCACCCCTCTGAATATGTATTCACACCCTCTGCATATGTATTCACCCCCTCTGCATATGTATTCACACCCTCTGCATATGTATTCACACCCTCTGCATATGTATTCACCCCCTCTGAATATGTATTCACCCCCTTTGCTATGAAGCCCCTAAATAAGATCTGGTGCAACCAATTACCTTCAGAAGTCACATTATTAGTTAAATAAAGTCCACCTGTGTGCAATCTAAGTGTCACATGATCTGTCACATGATCTCAGTGATCTCACCTGTTCTGGTTTGCACCAGAGTCTGCAACACCACTAAGCAAGGGGCACCACCATGAAGACCAAGGAGCTCTCCAAACAGGTCAGGGACAAAGTTGTGAAGAGGTACAGATCAGGGTTGGGTTATAAAAAAATATCAGAAACTTTGAACATCCCACGGAGCACCATTAAATCCATTTTTAAAAAATGGAAAGAATATGGCACCACAACAAACCTGCCAAGAGATGGCCGCCCACCAAAACTCACTGACCAGGCAAGGAAGGAATTAATCAGAGAGGCAACAAAGAGACCAAAGATAACCCTGAAGGAGCTGCAAAGCTCCACAGCGGAGATTGGAGTATCTGTCCATAGGACCACTTTAAGTCGTGCAATCCACAGAGCTGGGATTTACGGAAGAGTGGCCAGAAAAAAGCCATTGCTTTAACTTAAGGATGCCCCCCTTTCTTTTCAATTTTCGCCGAAAATGACATACCCAAATCTAACTGCCTGTAGCTCAGGCCCTGAAGCAAGGATATGCATATTATTGGTACTATTTGAAAGGAAACACTGACGTTTGTAGAAATGTGAAAGGAATGTAGGAGAATAAAACACATTAGATCTGGTGAAAGATAATACATAGAATAAACAAACCGTTCTTTTGTATTTTTCATTTACCATCATCTTTGAAATGCAAGAGAAATGCCATAATGTAATTTTCCAGCCCAGGTGCAATATAAATGTTGGCCACTAGATGACAGCAGTGTATGTGCAAAGTTGTAGACTGATCCAATGAACCATTGCATTTCTGTTCAAAATGTTGTGTCAAGACTGCCCACATCTGCCTAATTTGTTTATTAAAAACTTATTATGTTCACAATTGTGCACTCTCCTCAAACAATAGCAATGGTATTCTTTCACTGTAATAGCTACTGTAAATTAGACAGTGCAGTTAGATTAACCGAATTTAAGCTTTCTGCCAATATCAGATATGTCTATGTCCTGGGACATTTTCTAGTTACTGTAACGGTTTTCCTCCTGTTCTGAGGAGGAGTAGGAGAGATCGGACCAATATGCAGCGTGGTACGTGTCCATGTTAATATTTATTTAAACAGAACACAAAAACAAAATAACAATGGAGAATGAAACGAAACAGTTCTGTCTGGTGCAGACACACAGAGACAGAAAATAACTACCCACAAATCACAGTGGGAAAACAGGCTGCCTAAGTATGGTTCTCAATCAGAGACAACGATTGACAGCTGCCTCTGATTGGGAACCATACCAGGCCAAACACAGAAATACA
>NC_088402.1:92700064-92845064 GCF_034236695.1 Oncorhynchus nerka | reverse complement strand
GAGTACAGTAGAGTACAGTAGAATACAGTAGAGTACAGTAGAGTACAGTAGAGTACAGTAGAGTACAGTAGAATACGGTACAGTAGAGTACAGTAGAGTACAGTAGAATACAGTAGAGTACAGTAGAGTACAGTAGAGTACAGTAGAATACGGTACAGTAGAGTACAGTAGAGTACAGTAGAATACAGTAGAGTACAGTAGAGTACAGTAGAGTACAGTAGAATACGGTACAGTAGAGTACAGTAGAGTACAGTAGAATACAGTAGAGTACAGTAGAGTACAGTAGAGTACAGTAGAATACGGTAGAGTACAGTAGAGTACAGTAGAGTACAGTAGAGTACGGTAGAGTACAGTAGAGTACAGTAGAGTACAGTAGAGTACAGTAGAATACAGTAGAGTACAGTAGAGTACAGTAGAATACAGTAGAGTACAGTAGAGTACAGTAGAGTACAGTAGAATACAGTAGAGTACAGTAGAGTACAGTAGAATACAGTAGAGTACAGTAGAGTACAGTAGAGGACAGTAGAGTACAGTAGAGTACAGTAGAGTACAGTAGAATACAGTAGAGTACAGTAGAGTACAGTAGAGTACGGTACAGTAGAGTACAGTAGAGTACAGTAGAGTACAGTAGAGTACGGTAGAGTACAGTAGAGTACAGTAGAGTACAGTAGAGTACAGTAGAATACAGTAGAGTACAGTAGAGTACAGTAGAATACAGTAGAGTACAGTAGAGTACAGTAGAGTACAGTAGAGTACAGTAGAATACAGTAGAGTACAGTAGCCTGCCAAGGTTAAATGCTGATTGTACAGTAGAGTACATTGTAGGGTACAGTAGAGTACAGTAGAGTACAGTAGAGTACAGTAGAGTACGGTAGAGTACAGTAGAGTACAGTAGAATACAGTAGAGTACAGTAGAGTACAGTAGAATACAGTAGAGTACAGTAGAGTACAGTAGAGTACAGTAGAGTACAGTAGAATACAGTAGAGTACAGTAGAATACAGTAGAGTACAGTAGAGTACAGTAGAATACAGTAGAGTACAGTAGAGTACAGTAGAGTACAGTAGAGGACAGTAGAGTACAGTAGAGTACAGTAGAGTACAGTAGAGTACGGTACAGTAGAGTACAGTAGAGTACAGTAGAGTACAGTAGAATACAGTAGAGTACAGTAGAGTACAGTAGAGTACAGTAGAGTACGGTACAGTAGAGTACAGTAGAGTACAGTAGAGTACAGTAGAGTACGGTACAGTAGAGTACAGTAGAGTACAGTAGAGTACAGTAGAGTACAGTAGAATACGGTACAGTAGAGTACAGTAGAGTACAGTAGAGTACAGTAGAGTACAGTAGAATACGGTACAGTAGAGTACAGTACGGTACAGTAGAGTACAGTAGAGTACAGTAGAGTACGGTACAGTAGAGTACAGTAGAGTACAGTAGAGTACAGTAGAGTACAGTAGAGTACGGTACAGTAGAGTACAGTAGAGTACAGTAGAATACAGTAGAGTACAGTAGAGTAGTACAGTAGAGTACAGTAGAATACAGTAGAGTACAGTAGAGTACAGTAGAGTACAGTAGAATACAGTAGAGTACAGTAGAATACAGTAGAGTACAGTAGAGTACAGTAGAGTACAGTAGAATACAGTAGAGTACAGTAGAGTACAGTAGAATACAGTAGAGTACAGTAGAATACAGTAGAGTACAGTAGAATACAGTAGAGTACAGTAGAGTACAGTAGAGTACAGTAGAGTACAGTAGAGTACAGTAGAATACAGTAGAGTACAGTAGAATACAGTAGAGTACAGTAGAGTACAGTAGAGTACAGTAGAATACAGTAGAGTACAGTAGAGTACAGTAGAATACAGTAGAGTACAGTAGAGTACAGTAGAATACAGTAGAGTACAGTAGAATACAGTAGAATACAGTAGAGTACAGTAGAATACAGTAGAATACAGTACAGTAGAATACAGTAGAATACAGTACAGTAGAATACAGTAGAATACAGTAGAATACAGTAGAGTACGGTACAGTAGAGTACAGTAGAGTACAGTAGATTACAGTAGAGTAGAGCAATTACTTTTACAATATGTTGTCTTATGAAATGCTGATTGTTAGCCTGCCAAGGTTAAATGCTGATTGTTAGCCTGCCAAGGTTAAATGCTGATTGTTAGCCTGCCAAGGTTAAATGCTGATTGTTAGCCTGCCAAGGTTAAATGCTGATTGTTAGCCTGCCAAGGTTAAATGCTGATTGTTAGCCTGCCAAGGTTAAATGCTGATTGTTAGCCTGCCAAGGTTAAATGCTGATTGTTAGCCTGCCAAGGTTAAATGCTGATTGTTAGCCTGCCAAGGTTAAATGTACAGTTGAAGTCGGAAGTTTACACGTACCTTAGCCAAATACATTTAAACTCAATTCCTGATATTTAATCCCAGTAAAAATGCCATGTTTTAGGTCAGTTAGGGTGACCACTTTATTTTAAGAATGTGAAATGTCAGAATAATAGTAGAGAGAATGATTTATTTAGCCCTTATTTCTTTAATCACATTCCCAGTGGGTCAGAACAGTTCTATTTTTGTTTCATCAGACCAGAGGACATTTCTCCAAAAAGTACGATCTTTGTCCCCATGTGCAGTTGCAAACCGTACTCTGGATTTTTTTATGGCGGTTTTGGAGCAGTGGCTTCTTCCTTGCTGAGCGGCCTTTCAGGTTACGTCGATATAGGACTCGTTTTACTGTGGATATAGATACTTATGTACCTGTTTCCTCCTGCAGCTTCACAAGGTCCTTTGCTGTTGTTCTGGGATTGATTTGCACTATTCACACCAAAGTGCATTCATCTCTAGGAGACAGAACGTGTCTCCTTCCTGAGTGGTATGGCGGCTGCATGGTCCCGTGGTGTTTATACTTTTTTTTTTTACTATTGTTTGTACAGATGAACAAAGTACCTTCAGGTGTTTGGAAATTGCTCCCAAGGATGAACCAGACATGAGGAGGTCTACAATATCTTTTTGAGGTCTTGGCTGATTTCTTTTGGTTTTACCATGATGTCAAGCAAAGAGGCACTGAGTTTGAAAATAGGCTTGAAATATATCCACAGGCAAACCTACAATTGACTCAAATTATGTCACTTAGCCTATCAGAAGCTTCTAAAACAATGACATATTTTTCTGGTTAATTTCCAAGCTGTGCATTTGAGTTCTTACCCAGTAGAGTAAAGTAGAGTCGTTACCCAGTAGAGTACAGTATAATTCTTACCCAGTAGAGTACAGTATAATTCTTACCCAGTAGAGTAAAGTAGAGTTCTTACCCAGTAGAGTACAGTATAGTTCTTACCCAGTAGAGTACAGTATAATTCTTACCCAGTAGAGTAAACAGTAGTTCTTACCCAGTAGAGTAAACCCAGTAGAGTCAGTTAATTCTTATCCCAGTAGTAGTTCAGTATAATTCTTACCCAGTAGAGTACAGTATAATTCTTACCCAGTAGAGTAAAGTAGAGTTCTTACCCAGTAGAGTAAAGTAGAGTTCTTACCCAGTAGAGTAAAGTAGAGTCGTTACCCAGTAGAGTACAGTATAATTCTTACCCAGTAGAGTAAAGTAGAGTCGTTACCCAGTAGAGTAAAGTAGAGTCGTTACCCAGTAGAGTACAGTAGAGTTCCTACCCAGTAGAGTACAGTATAGTTCTTACCCAGTAGAGTACAGTATAATTCTTACCCAGTAGAGTAGAGTATAATTCTTACCCAGTAGAGTACAGTATAATTCTTACCCAGTAGAGTACAGTAGAGTTGTTACCCAGTAGAGTAGAGTATAATTCTTACCCAGTAGAGTACAGTATAATTCTTACCCAGTAGAGTACAGTAGAGTTGTTACCCAGTAGAGTAGAGTATAATTCTTACCCAGTAGAGTACAGTATAATTCTTACCCAGTAGAGTACAGTAGAGTTGTTACCCAGTAGAGTAGAGTATAATTCTTACCCAGTAGAGTACAGTATAATTCTTACCCAGTAGAGTACAGTATAATTCTTACCCAGTAGAGTACAGTAGAGTTGTTACCCAGTAGAGTACAGTATAATTCTTACCCAGTAGAGTACAGTATAATTCTTATCCAGTAGAGTACAGTATAATTCCTACCCAGTAGAGTACAGTATAATTCTTACCCAGTAGAGTACAGTATAATTCTTACCCAGTAGAGTACAGTATAATTCTTACACACTGGTCAGTAGACAGTAGACTGGTCAGTACAGTAGAGTTGTTACCCAGTAGAGTACAGTATAATTCTTACCCAGTAGAGTACAGTATAATTCTTATCCAGTAGAGTACAGTATAATTCTTACCCAGTAGAGTACAGTATAATTCTTATCCAGTAGAGTACAGTATAATTCTTACCCAGTAGAGTACAGTATAATTCTTACCCAGTAGAGTACGTCGGTCCACCCCTCCATAGTGATACACTGGAACACCGTCAGCATAGCGAAGAAGAAATTGTCAAAGTTGGTGATTCCTCCGTTGGGTCCAGCCCACTTTCCTCGACATTCAGACCCGTTCACTACACACTGACGGCCGTGACCCGCAAATGCACAGGGCACAGGGTCATCCTCTGCATAGTTGTCTGGAGGAGAGAGAGAGTGGGGGAGAGTGACAGAGAGATACAGAGATATAGAGAGACAGAGAGAGAGAGAGAGAGAGAGAGAGAGAGAGAGAGATTGAGAGAGAGAGAGATTGAGAGAGAGAGAGAGAGAGAGAGAGAGAGAGAGAGAGAGAGAGAGAGAGACAGAGAGAGAGAGAGAGAGAGAAAGGAGGAGAGAGAGACAAAGAGAGAGAGTGGGGGAGAGTGACAGAGAGATACAGAGATATAGAGAGACACAGAGAGAGAGAGAGAGAGAGAGAGAGAGAGAGAGAGAGAGAGAGATTGAGAGAGAGAGAGAGATTGAGAGAGAGAGAGAGAAAGGAGGAGAGAGAGACAAAGAGAGAGGGGGGAGAAAGAGAGAGAGAGAGGGAGAGAGAGAGAGAAAGAGAAAGAGAGGGAGAGATCGGGAGAAACAAAGAGAGAGGGGGGGAGAGAGAGAGAGAGAGAAAGGAGGAGAGAGAGACAAAGAGAGAGGGGGGAGAGAGAGAAGGACATGGACATACAATTCTGATCTCCACAACAATTTACAACTTCTCTCTCCACAGATATATATTCTGGATGTGGTAGCAAGACTGCTATAGTAGAATTACCCACAACTTCATATTTTCACCTATCTGCGTGTATACTGTCCAGTGTGTGCATGTGTGTGCGCACGTGTGTATGTGTGTGTGTGTGTGTGTGTGTTATGTCCCCTGCCTACCTGTGCCGATGTAGTAGCAGGATTTATGCATCCGTCCTATGAACAGCTCGAGGCCGATGATGGCATAGATGATGATGACAAACAGGACCAGCAGGGCGATGTGGAGCAGAGGCAGCATGGCCTTCATGATGGAGTTCAATACGATCTGAAGACCTGAAGACACACAGCACACTGGTCAACACACTGTCCAGTAGACTGGTCAACACACTGGTCAGCACACTGGTCAACACACTGGTCAACACACTGTCCAGTAGACTGGTCAACACACTGGTCAGCACACTGGTCAACACACTGGTCAGTAGACTGGTCAACACACTGGTCAGTAGACTGGTCAACACACTGGGCAGTAGACTGGTCAACACACTGGTCAACACACTGTCCAGTAGACTGGTCAACACACTGTCAACACACTGGTCAACACACTGTCCAGTAGACTGGTCAACACACTGGTCAACACACTGGTCAACACACTGGTCAACACTCTGGTCAACACACTGTCAACACACTGTCCAGTAGACTGGTCAAAACACTGGTCAGCACACTGGTCAACACACTGTTCAACACACTGGGCAGTAGACTGGTCAACACACTGGTCAGCACACTGGTCAACACACTGTTCAACACACTGTCCAGTAGACTGGTCAACACACTGGTCAACACACTGTCCAGTAGACTGGTGAACACACTGGTCAACACACTGTCCAGTAGACTGGTCAACACACTGGTCAGCACACTGGTCAGCACACTGGTCAACACACTGGTCAACACACTGGTCAGCACACTGGTCAACACACTGGTCAACACACTGTCCAGTAGACTGGTCAACACACTGTCCAGTAGACCGGTCAACACACTGGTCAGCACACTGGTCAGCACACTGGTCAACACACTGTCCAGTAGACTGGTCAACACACTGGTCAACACACTGGTCAACACACTGGTCAACACACTGTCCAGTAGACTGGTCAACACACTGGTCAACACACTGACAACACACTGGTCAACACACTGGGCAGTAGACTGGTCAACACACTGGGCAGTAGACTGGTCAACACACTGACAACACACTGGTCAACACACTGTCCAGTAGACTGGTCAACACACTGTCCAGTAGACTGGTCAACACACTGACAACACACTGGTCAACACACTGTCCAGTAGACTGGTCAACACACTGACAACACACTGGTCAACACACTGTCCAGTAGACTGGTCAACACACTGACAACACACTGGTCAACACACTGTCCAGTAGACTGGTCAACACACTGGGCAGTATACTGGTCAACACACTGGTCAGCACACTGGGCAGTATACTGGTCAACACTGGTCAGCACACTGGTCAACACACTGTCCGGTAGACTGGTCAACACACTGTCAATACACTGTCAACACACTGGGCAGTATACTGGTCAACACACTGGGCAGTACACTGGTCAACACACTGGGCAGTACACTGGTCAAAACACCGGGCAGCATACTGGTGAACACACTGGGCAGTATACTGGTGAACACACTGACAACACACTGGTCAAAACACCGGGCAGCATACTGGTGAACACACTGGGCAGTATACTGGTGAACACACTGGGCAGTATACTGGTCAACACACTGGGCAGTATACTGGTCAATACTGGTCAACACACTGGGCAGTATACTGGTCAACACACTGGGCAGTATACTGGTCAACACACTGGGCAGTACACTGGTCAACACACTGGGCAGTACACTGGTGAACACACTGGGCAGTATACTGGTCAACACACTGGGCAGTATACTGGTGAACACACTGTCAACACACTGGGCAGTATACTGGTCAACACACTGGGCAGTACACTGGTCAACACACTGGGCAGTACACTGGTGAAAACACCGGGCAGCATACTGGTGAACACACTGGGCAGTATACTGGTGAACACACTGACAACACACTGGTCAAAACACCGGGCAGCATACTGGTGAACACACTGGGCAGTATACTGGTGAACACACTGGGCAGTATACTGGTGAACACACTGACAACACACTGGTCAACACACTGGGCAGTATACTGGTGAACACACTGGGCAGTATACTGGTGAACACACTGACAACACACTGGTCAACACACTGGGCAGTATACTGGTCAACACACTGGGCAGTATACTGGTCAACACACTGGGCAGTATACTGGTCAATACTGGTCAACACACTGGGCAGTATACTGGTCAACACACTGACAACACACTGGTCAACACACTGGGCAGTATACTGGTCAAAACACCCGGCAGCATACTGGTGAACACACTGGGCAGTATACTGGTGAACACACTGGGCAGTATACTGGTGAACACACTGACAACACACTGGGCAGTATACTGGTGAACACACTGACAACACACTGGGCAGTATACTGGTGAACACACTGGGCAGTATACTGGTGAACACACTGACAACACACTGGGCAGTATACTGGTGAACACACTGACAACACACTGGGCAGTATACTGGTCAACACACTGGGCAGTATACTGGTCAACACACTGACAACACACTGGTCAACACACTGGGCAGTATACTGGTCAACACACTGGGCAGCATACTGGTCAACACACTGGGCAGTATACTGGTCAACACACTGGGCAGTATACTGGTCAACACACTGGGCAGTATACTGGTCAACACACTGGGCAGTATACTGGTCAACACACTAGTCAACACACTGTCCAGTAGACTGGTCAACACACTGGGCAGTATACTGTCAACACACTGGTCAACATACTGGGCAGTATACTGTCAACACACTGGTCAACACTCTGTCCAGTAGACTGGTCAACACACTGGGCAGTATACTGTCAACACACTGGTCAACACACTGTCCAGTAGACTGGTCAACACACTGGGCAGTATACTGTCAACACACTAGTCAACACACTGTCCAGTAGACTGGTCAACACACTGGGCAGTATACTGTCAACACACTGGTCAACACACTGGGCAGTATACTGTCAACACACTGTCCAGTAGACTGGTCAACACACTAGTCAACACACTGTCCAGTCCACTGGTCAACACACTGGTCAACACTCTGTCCAGTAGACTGGTCAACACACTAGTCAACACACTGTCCAGTCCACTGGTCAACACACTGGTCAACACACTGGTCAACACTCTGTCCAGTAGACTGGTCAACACACTGTCAACACACTGGTCAACACACTGGTCAACACTCTGTCCAGTAGACTGGTCAACACACTGGTCAACACACTGTCAACACACTGGTCAACACACTGGTCAACACTCTGTCCAGTAGACTGGTCAACACACTGTCAACACACTGGTCAACACACTAGTCAACATACTGGTCAACACACTAGTCAACACACTGGTCAGTCCACTGGTCAGTCCACTGGTCAGTCCACTAGTCAACACACTGGTCAACACACTAGTCAACATACTGGTCAACACACTAGTCAACATACTGGTCAACACACTAGTCAACACACTGGTCAGTCCACTGGTCAGTCCACTGGTCAGTCCACTGGTCAGTCCACTGGTCAGTCCACTGGTCAACACACTGGTCAACACACTAGTCAACACACTGGTCAGTCCACTGGTCAGTCCACTGGTCAGTCCACTGGTCAGTCCACTGGTCAACACACTGGTCAACACACTGGTCAACACACTGGTCAACACACTGGTCAGTCCACTGGTCAGTAGACTAGTCAACACACTGGTCAGTCCACTGGTCAGTAGACTAGTCAACACACTGGTCAACACACTGGTCAACACACTGGTCAACACTGGTCAGTCCACTAGTCAACACACTGGTCAGTCCACTGGTCAGCACACTGGTCAGTCCACTGGTCAGTCCACTGGTCAGTCCACTGGTCAGTCAACACACTGGTCAGTCCACTGGTCAGTCCACTGGTCAGTCCACTGGTCAGCACACTGGTCAGTCCACTGGTCAGTCCACTGGTCAGTCCACTGGTCAGTCCACTGGTCAGTCCACTGGTCAGTCAACTAGTCAACACACTGGTCAGTCCACTGGTCAGTAGACACACACAGGAATAAATCATGTCCTTAAGGTCTGGGAATTGATTCTATGTATTCGATTCGATACAGCAATTTGAGAAATATGAGAGAAATAGTTTTGATCAGTCGTGGAAATAAAAGTGCAGAAAACATTTAAAAAGAAGATGGAGAACAAGAGCTACAGGATAGAAAATATCAGAGTTTTGGCGCAGGCACAGCCAACAAGCGCTAGCTAACGCATTCTTGTGTGGGATGAGCACACACTTCTACACACACCCATATACACACACACAAAGTGGAGCAGGGGCAGCATGGCCTTCATCATGGAGTTCAATACGATCTCCAGACCTTCAGAGCAAGATGTTTTACTCAAAGGCTACAACACACACACACACACACACACACACACACACACACACACACACACACACACACACACACACACACACACACACACACACACACACACACACACACAATTCAAAGAAGTACAAAGCAGTCATTTGTGAGTCAACATTATTTTGATAATGAGAGATTGTAGTTGTTCAAACTTCTGTCATCACTTCCTGGTCCTCTCTACATGTGTCTGTCATCACTTCCTGGTCCTCTCTACATGTGTCTGTCATCACCTCCTGGTCCTCTCTACATGTGTCTGTCATCACCTCCTGGTCCTCTCTACATGTGTCTGTCATCACCTCCTGGTCCTCTCTAGGTATGTCTGTCATCACCTCCTGGTCCTCTCTAGGTGTGTCTGTCATCACCTCCTCTACATGGTCATCACCTCCTCCTCTCTAGGTGTGTCTGTCATCACCTCCTGGTCCACCTCCTGGTCCTCTCTACGTGTGTCTGTCATCACCTCCTGGTCCTCTCTAGGTGTGTCTGTCATCACCGCCTGGTCCTCTCTAGGTGTGTCTGTCATCACCTCCTGGTCCTCTCTATGTGTGTCTGTCATCACCTCCTGGTCCTCTCTACATATGTCTGTCATCACCTCCTGGTCCTCTCTACGTGTGTCTGTGATCACCTCCTGGTCCTCTCTAGGTGTGTCTGTCATCACCTCCTGGTCCTCTCTACATATGTCTGTCATCACCTCCTGGTCCTCTCTACATATGTCTGTCATCACCTCCTGGTCCTCTCTAGGTGTGTCTGTCATCACCTCCTGGTCCTCTCTACATATGTCTGTCATCACCTCCTGGTCCTCTCTACATATGTCTGTCATCACCTCCTGGTCCTCTCTAGGTGTGTCTGTCATCACCTCCTGGTCCTCTCTAGGTGTGTCTGTCATCACCTCCTGGTCCTCTCTAGGTGTGTCTGTCATCACCTCCTGGTCCTCTCTAGGTGTGTCTGTCATCACCTCCTGGTACTCTCTAGGTGTGTCTGTCATCACCTCCTGGTCCTCTCTACGTGTGTCTGTCATCACCTCCTGGTCCTCTCTACATGTGTCTGTCATCACCTCCTGGTCCTCTCTACGTGTGTCTGTCATCACCTCCTGGTCCTCTCTACGTGTGTCTGTCATCACCTCCTGGTCCTCTCTAGGTGTGTCTGTCATCACCTCCTGGTCCTCTCTACATGTGTCTGTCATCACCTCCTGGTCCTCTCTACATGTGTCTGTCATCACCTCCTGGTCCTCTCTACATGTGTCTGTCATCACCTCCTGGTCCTCTACATGTGTCTGTCATCACCTCCCTGGTCCTATGTGTCTGTCACATGTGTCTGTCATCACCTCCTGGTCCTCTCTAGGTGTGTCTGTCATCACCTCCTGGTCCTCTCTACATGTGTCTGTCATCACCTCTTGGTCCTCTCTACGTGTGTCTGTCAATCCCTCCTGGTCCTCTCTACATGTGTCTGTCATCACCTCCTGGTCCTCTCTATATGTGTCTGTCATCACCTCCTGGTCCTCTCTAGGTGTGTCTGTCAATCCCTCCTGGTCCTCTCTACATGTGTCTGTCATCACCTCCTGGTCCTCTCTACATGTGTCTGTCATCACCTCCTGGTCCTCTCTACATGTGTCTGTCATCACCTCCTGGTCCTCTCTACATGTGTCTGTCATCACCTCCTGGTCCTCTCTACATGTGTCTGTCATCACCTCCTGGTCCTCTCTAGGTGTGTCTGTCATCACCTCCTGGTCCTCTCTAGGTGTGTCTGTCATCACCTCCTGGTCCTCTCTAGGTGTGTCTGTCATCACCTCCTGGTCCTCTCTACATGTGTCTGTCATCACCTCCTGGTCCTCTCTAGGTGTGTCTGTCATCACCTCCTGGTCCTCTCTAGGTGTGTCTGTCATCACCTCCTGGTCCTCTTTACATGTGTCTGTCATCACCTCCTGGTCCTCTCTACATGTGTCTGTCATCACCTCCTGGTCCTCTCTAGGTGTGTCTGTCATCACCTCCTGGTCCTCTCTATGTGTGTCTGTCATCACCTCCTGGTCCTCTTTACATGTGTCTGTGATCACCTCCTGTGTATGTGTGCGTGTGTCATAGCATGTTCGCGTGCATGCGTGCGTGTCCATGTGTGAGTGTCGTAGAGCCTGGTCCCTCTAAATGTTTATATAGCATGGCATGGCCTTAGGAGAGCAACATGAGTCAAGTTCTTGTGTGGGAACGAACAACAGCCAAGTCTCTGGGGGCTTTAGTTAGCAGTCAACCATGGAGAACAGATCCAACCACGCTACACAGAACTATACAGTCTTCTCTTCAGTTCCATACAACTACACAGCACTATACAGTCTCCCTTCAGCTCCATACAACTACACAGAACTATACAGTCTTCTCTTCAGTTCCATACAACTACACAGAACTATACAGTCTTCTCTTCAGTTCCATACAACTACACATAAGTGTACAGTCTTCTCTTCAGTTCCATACAACTACACAGAACTATACAGTCTTCTCTTCAGTTCCATACAACTACACAGAACTATACAGTCTTCTCTTCAACTACACACAACTACACAGAACTATACAGTCTTCTCTTCAGTTCCATACAACCACACAGAACTATACAGTCTTCTCTTCAGTTCCATACAACTACACAGAACTATACAGTCTTCTCGTCAGTTCCATACAACTACACAGAACTATACAGTCTTCTCTTCAGCTCCATACAACTACACAGAACTATACAGTCTTCTCTTCAACTACACAGAACTATACAGTCTTCTCTTCAGTTCCATACAACTACACAGAACTATACAGTCTTCTCTTCAGTTCCATACAACTACACATAACTATACAGTCTTCTCTTCAGTTCCATACAACTACACAGAACTATACAGTCTTCTCTTCAACTACACAGAACTATACAGTCTTCTCTTCAGTTCCATACAACTACACAGAACTATACAGTCTTCTCTTCAGTTCCATACAACTACACAGAACTATACAGTCTCCCTTCAGCTCCATACAACTACACAGAACTATACAGTCTTCTCTTCAGTTCCATACAACTACACAGAACTATACAGTCTTCTCTTCAACTACACATAACTATACAGTCTTCTCTTCAGTTCCATACAACTACACAGAACTATACAGTCTTCTCTTCAGTTCCATACAACTACACAGAACTATACAGTCTTCTCTTCAGTTCCATACAACTACACAGAACTATACAGTCTTCTCTTCAACTCCATACAACTACACAGAACTATACAGTCTTCTCTTCAACTACACAGAACTATACAGTCTTCTCTTCAACTACACAGAACTATACAGTCTTCTCTTCAGCTCCATACAACTACACAGAACTATACAGTCTTCTCTTCAACTCCATACAACTACACAGAACTATACAGTCTTCTCTTCAACTACACAGAACTATACAGTCTTCTCTTCAACTACACACAACTACACAGAACTATACAGTCTTCTCTTCAGTTCCATACAACTACACAGAACTATACAGTCTTCTCTTCAGTTCCATACAACTACACAGAACTATACAGTCTTCTCTTCAGTTCCATACAACTACACAGAACTATACAGTCTTCTCTTCAGCTCCATACAACTTAAAGTCTTTGGTGAAGTTCTAGATTCATACCTGTTAAGAGATCAAGAAAATGCTACAACGAGGAGCTCCACAATCCCTCTCTTTAAAAGTTAGGTGGCGAATGTTCCCGTCACCGGTACGAAAGGGTAGCACCTGCGAAATTGGGATTTATCCAAACCCCAAACACCAGAAGTAATGTTGCTCCTTAGACCACGTGTCCCATTCCCGGCAGATTCTACAATACCAGTTTACGTAAATCTGTCCGTGAAAGATTACAACTACACAACCCTGCCTTTACACAAAACCAGTTCCCTTCTGCTTCTGCTATGTGATTCCACAATGTGATGGAATCACAAACACTGTAAAACATGCTTCTCCTGAAATGATCTGTTAGTTCGGAATAGTTTACACCTACAGCGCATGCATATATACAGACACGTACGTGCACAACCTTCCTCAGACTCACTCACTCACTCACTCACTCACTCACTCACTCACTCACTCACTCACTCACTCACTCACTCACTCACTCACTCACTCACTCACGCACGCACTCACTCACTCACTCACTCCGTCACTCACTCACTCACTCACTCACTCACTCACTCACTCACCACTCACTCACTCACTCACTCACTCACCACTCACTCACTCACTCACTCACCACACCACTCACTCACTCACGCACGCACTCACTCACTCACGCACGCACTCACTCACTCACTCACTCACTCACTCACTCACTCACTCACTCACTCACTCACTCACTCACTCACTCACTCACTCACTCACTCACGCACGCACTCACTCACTCACTCACTCACTCACTCACTCACTCACTCACTCACTCACGCACGCACTCACTCACTCACTCACGCACTCACTCACGCACTCACTCACTCACGCACACACTCACTCACTCACTCACTCACTCACTCACTCACTCACGCACTCACTCACTCACGCACTCACTCACTCACTCACTCACTCACTCACTCACTCACTCACTCACTCACTCACCACTCACTCACGCACGCACACTCACTCACTCACTCACCACTCACTCACTCACTCACTCACTCACTCACTCACTCACGCACTCACTCACTCACGCACTCACTCACTCACTCACCACCACTCACTCACTCACTCACTCACTCACTCACTCACTCACTCACTCACTCACTCACTCACGCACACACACACTCACTCACTCACTCACTCACTCACTCACTCACTCACTCACTCACGCACGCACGCACGCACGCACTCACTCACTCACTCACTCACTCACTCACTCACTCACTCACTCACTCACTCACTCACTCACTCACTCACGCACACACTCACGCACACACTCACTCACTCACTCACTCACTCACTCACTCACTCACTCACTCACTCACTCACTCACTCACTCACTCACTCACTCACACAACCCCCTCCCCCCTCTACTCACTAGGTACTCCTGAGACCAGCCGTAGGGGCCTCAGTACTCTGAAGGCTCGGAGAGCTTTGACGTCCAGACCTCCAGGCTTCCCTGGCACATGGTGGGTCGACGCAGCCTCCCCAGTGGCCTTATGGGTCATCGTCTCCAGGACGACACTGAACAGCCTGGAACACACATCATCAGCCGAGTTAGATGGCCTACAGTATAACACATCATCATCGCCATCATCATCATCATCATCATCATCATCACCACCAACATCACCTGAGTTAGATGGCCTACTGAGTAACAGATACTCTTCATCACCATCATCATCACCTGAGTTAGATGGCCTACTGAATAACACATATTCAACACCATTACCTAGGAAAAATTACAGCCCAGTAAAGTGGTGGTCAAGTATAGCCTGGTAGTCAAGTATAGCCTGGTAGTCAAGTATAGCCTGGTAGTCAAGTATAGCCTGGTAGTCAAGTATTGTCTGGTAGTCAAGTATAGCCTGGTAGTCAAGTATAGTCTGGTAGTCAAGTATAGCCTGGTAGTCAAGTATAGCCTGGTAGTCAAGTATAGCCTGGTAGTCATGTATAGCCTGGTAGTCAAGTATAGCCTGGTAGTCAAGTATAGCCTGGTAGTCAAGTATAGCCTGGTAGTCAAGTATAGCCTGGTGGTCAAGTCAGCTCGTGCTTTAGCCAACACCTTGACATAACACACATCAAGACTGAGATCAGGAGGAGTTGTCTACCCCAGACTGAGATCAGGAGGAGTTGTCTACCCCAGACTGAGATCAGGAGGAGTTGTCTACCCCAGACTGAGATCAGGAGGAGTTGTCTACCCCAGACTGAGATCAGGAGGAGTTGTCTACCCCAGACTGAGATCAGAAGGAGTTGTCTACCCCAGACTGAGATCAGGAGGAGTTGTCTACCCCAGACTGAGATCAGGAGGAGTTGTCTACCCCAGACTGAGATCAGGAGGAGTTGTCTACCCCAGACTGAGATCAGGAGGAGTTGTCTACCCCAGACTGAGATCAGGAGGAGTTGTCTACCCCAGACTGAGATCAGGAGGAGTTGTCTACCCCAGACTGAGATCAGGAGGAGTTGTCTACCCCAGACTGAGATCAGAAGGAGTTGTCTACCCCAGACTGAGATCAGGAGGAGTTGTCTACCCCAGACTGAGATCAGGAGGAGTTGTCTACCCCAGACTGAGATCAGGAGGAGTTGTCTACCCCAGACTGAGATCAGGAGGAGTTGTCTACCCCAGACTGAGATCAGGAGGAGTTGTCTACCCCAGACTGAGATCAGGAGGAGTTGTCTACCCCAGACTGAGATCAGGAGGAGTTGTCTACCCCAGACTGAGATCAGGATAGCCTGCTTCATAGGGCCGTATTGTACAATGGTATTTTTATTTGTTATTGCTTTGTTGTTGTGCCCTATAGTGTTTTTGCAATTGTAGACTGATTCCCATCAACATGTATCCACTAAGGAGCTTTAAGCCCACTGATAGACAAAGAGAGAGAGGAGAAGAGATAGTGAGAGAGCAAGAGAGAGAAAGAGAGAGAGAGAGAGAGAGAGAGAGAGAGAGAGAGAGAGAGAGAGAGAGAGAAAGAGAGGGAGGAGAAGAGATAGTGAGAGAGCAAGAGAGAGAGAAAGAGAGCGAGAGAGAGAGAGAGAAAGAGAGAGAGAGAGGGAGGAGAAGAGATAGAGCGAGAGAGAAAGAGAGAAAGAGAGAAAGAGAGAGAGAGAGAGAGAGAGAGAGAGAGAGAGAGAGAGAGAGAGAGAGAGAAAGAGAGAGCGAGAGAGGGAGGAGAGGAAAGCCAAGGGAGTCTGGGTCAGATTAAGAGACAAACAGGGACAGGGGAGGGAGAAAGAGAGGCAGTGAGATGGGAGAGAAAGAGAAAGGGAGGGGGGATGGGTTTGTGTACCAGAGACTGCCCGATCATTCTAGATCCAGATTAACCATAAGCAGGAGAGAGAGCAAAGGGAAGAGATGGAGGAGATGAGGGGGGTTGGAGGAGAGGAGGAGAGATGGAGGGCTTGATGAGAAAGGGAGGGATGGAGAAGAGGGGCAAAGATGGAGGGATGAAGGAGAGGAGCAGAGATGGAGGAGAGGAGCAGAGATGGAGGGATGAAGGAGAGGAGCAGAGATGGAGGAGAGGAGGAGAGGAGCAGAGATGGAGGGATGAAGGAGAGGAGCAGAGATGGAGGGATGAAGGAGAGGAGCAGAGATGGAGGGATGGAGAAGAGGAGCAGAGATGGAGGGATGAAGGAGAGGAGCAAAGATGGAGGGATGAAGGAGAGGAGCAGAGATGGAGGGATGGAGAAGAGGAGCAAAGATGGAGGGATGAAGGAGAGGAGCAGAGATGGAGGGATGAAGGAGAGGAGCAGAGATGGAGGGATGAAGGAGAGGAGCAGAGATGGAGGGATGAAGGAGAGGAGCAGAGATGGAGGGATGGAGAAGAGGAGCAGAGATGGAGGGATGAAGGAGAGGAGCAGAGATGGAGGGATGAAGGAGAGGAGCAGAGATGGAGGAGAGGAGGAGAGGAGCAGAGATGGAGGGATGAAGGAGAGGAGCAGAGATGGAGGGATGAAGGAGAGGAGCAGAGATGGAGGGATGAAGGAGAGGAGCAGAGATGGAGGGATGGAGGAGAGGAGCAGAGATGGAGGGATGGAGAAGAGGAGCAGAGATGGAGGGATGAAGGAGAGGAGCAGAGATGGAGGAGAGGAGGAGAGGAGCAGAGATGGAGGGATGAAGGAGAGGAGCAGAGATGGAGGGATGGAGAAGAGGAGCAGAGATGGAGGGATGAAGGAGAGGAGCAGAGATGGAGGGATGAAGGAGAGGAGCAGAGATGGAGGAGAGGAGGAGAGGAGCAGAGATGGAGGGATGGAGAAGAGGAGCAAAGATGGAGGGATGAAGGAGAGGAGCAGAGATGGAGGGATGAAGGAGAGGAGCAGAGATGGAGGGATGAAGGAGAGGAGCAGAGATGGAGGGATGGAGGAGAGGAGCAGAGATGGAGGGATGGAGAAGAGGAGCAGGAATGGAGGAGAGGAGGAGAGGAGCAGAGATGGAGGAGAGATACATGGGGAAGTCAACTTGATGATATTCTATGTGATAATGATAGAGGGAATAGTGAGAAGAGATTAAGTTAATAAATAAACAAGGAACAGTTGAGACAGAGAAGAGAGATGGAGGAGAGATGGAGGAGAGAGATGGAGGAGAGATGGAGGAGAGATGGAGGAGAGATGGAGGAGAGATGGAGGAGAGATGGAGGAGAGATGGAGGAGAGAGATGGAGGAGAGAGATGGAGGAGAGATGGAGGAGAGATTGAGGAGAGATGGAGAAGAGAGATGGAGGAGAGATGGAGAAGAGAGATGGAGGAGAGATGGAGGAGAGATGGAGGAGAGAGATGGAGGAGAGATGGAGGAGAGATGGAGGAGAGATGGAGAAGAGAGATGGAGGAGAGATGGAGAAGAGAGATGGAGGAGAGAGATGGAGGAGAGAGATGGAGGAGAGATGGAGGAGAGAGAGGAGAGAGATGGAGGAGAGAGATGGAGGAGAGATGGAGGAGAGATTGAGGAGAGATGGAGAAGAGAGATGGAGGAGAGATGGAGAAGAGAGATGGAGGAGAGATGGAGGAGAGATGGAGGAGAGAGATGGAGGAGAGAGATGGAGGAGAGATGGAGGAGAGATGGAGGAGAGAGATGGAGGAGAGATTGAGGAGAGAGATGGAGGAGAGATGGAGGAGAGAGATGGAGGAGAGATGGAGGAGAGAGATGGAGGAGAGAGATGGAGGAGAGATTGAGGAGAGATGGAGAAGAGAGATGGAGAGATGGAGGAGAGATGGAGGAGAGAGATGGAGGAGAGAGATGGAGGAGAGATGGAGGAGAGATGGAGAAGAGAGATGGAGGAGAGATGGAGGAGAGATGGAGGAGAGATGGAGGAGAGATGGAGGAGAGAGATGGAGGAGAGAGATGGAGGAGAGATGGAGGAGAGATGGAGGAGAGAGATGGAGGAGAGAGATGGAGGAGAGAGATGGAGGAGAGAGATGGAGGAGAAAGATGGAGGAGAGAGATTGAGGAGAGAGATGGAGGAGAGAGATGGAGGAGAGATGGAGGAGAGATGGAGGAGAGATGGAGAAGAGAGATGGAGGAGAGATGGAGGAGAGAGATGGAGGAGAAAGATGGAGGAGAGAGATGGAGGAGAAAGATGGAGGAGAGAGATGGAGGAGAGAGATGGAGGAGAGATGGAGGAGAGATGGAGGAGAGATGGAGGAGAGAGATGGAGGAGAGATGGAGGAGAGAGATTGAGGAGAGATGGAGGAGAGAGATGGAGGAGAGAGATGGAGGAGAGAGATGGAGGAGAGATGGAGGAGAGATGGTGGAGAGATGGAGGAGTGATAGAGGAGAGATGGAGGAGAGGGATGGAGGAGAGAGATGGAGGAGAGATGGTGGAGAGATTGAGGAGAGAGATGGAGGAGAGATGGAGGAGAGAGATGGAGGAGAGATGGTGGAGAGATTGAGGAGAGAGATGGAGGAGAGATTGAGGAGAGAGATTGAGGAGCGAGATTGAGGAGAGAGATTGAGGAGCGAGATGGGGGAGACATGGAGGAGAGGGATGGAGGAGAGATTGAGGAGAGATATGGAGGAGAGATGGAGGAAAGATGGAGTAGAGATGGAGGAGTGATAGAGGAGAGATGGAGGAGAGGGATGGAGGAGAGAGATGGAGGAGAGATGGTGGAGAGAGATGGAGGAGACATTGAGGAGAGATGGAGGAGAGATTGAGGAGAGGGATGGAGGAGAGAGATGGAGGAGAGATGGAGGAGAGTTGGAGGAGAGATGGAGGAGACATTGAGGAGAGATGGAGGAGAGATGGAGGAGAGATGGAGGAGAGAGATGGAGGAGAGATGGAGGAGAGATGGAGGAGAGATGGAGGAGACATTGAGGAGAGATGGAGGAGACATTGAGGAGAGATGGAGGAGAGATGGAGGAGACATTGAGGAGAGACGGAGGAGAGATAGAGGAGAGATGGAGGAGAGATGGAGGAGACATTGAGGAGAGATGGAGGAGACATTGAGGAGAGATGGAGGAGAGATGGAGGAGACATTGAGGAGAGACGGAGGAGAGATAGAGGAGACATTGAGGAGAGATGGAGGAGAGATAGAGGAGACATTGAGGAGAGATGGAGGAGAGATGGAGGAGACATTGAGGAGAGACGGAGGAGAGATAGAGGAGACATTGAGGAGAGACGGAGGAGAGATAGAGGAGACATTGAGGAGAGATGGAGGAGAGATGGAGGAGAGATAGAGGAGACATTGAGGAGAGATGGAGGAGAGATAGAACGTGGTAGAAATGAAAAGGGGAGAAGACAACCTTAAGAGGTAGTGGGCGATTCTAACAATGGGAGTTGGAGCAGGTAAAATGACCATTCTGTTTTACCCGACGATGACAATGACAAAGTCCAACAAGTTCCATCCGTTGCGAATGTAGGAGCTGGGGTGCATCACTAAGCCATAAGCCAAGATCTTCAGAAAGGTCTCAATGGTGAAGATAATCAGAAACACATATTCCACTTGTTCCTGGAGAAATAAGAGACAAAAAAACAAAGAAACAATATCAGACGTTACATCTGTGAATTCAACATTTCCACCAGGCGGGAAATGAACAACATACTTATTATTATTTTTTTTAAAGTACGACGAGAGTGTATGTTAAATTACGCAACTGTAAAAAGTGAAAGGACCAATGAGAGGGGGTTTGTGAGAGATCTGGCTGAAAGGACCAGTCTATGAGAGGGGGTTTGTGAGAGATCTGGCTGAAAGGACCAGTCTATGAGAGGGGGTTTGTGAGAGATCTGGCTCAAAAGGACCAGTCTATGAGAGGGGCTTTGTGAGAGATCTGGCTGAAAGGAACAGTCTATGAGAGGGGGTTTGTGAGAGATCCGGCTGAAAGGACCAGTCTATGAGAGGGGGTTTGTGAGAGATCTGGCTGAAAGGACCAGTCTATGAGAGGGGGTTTGTGAGAGATCTGGCTGAAAGGACCAGTCTATGAGAGGGGGTTTGTGAGAGATCTGGCTGAAAGGACCAGTCTATGAAAGGGGGTTTGTGAGAGATCTGGCTGAAAGGACCAGTCTATGAGAGGGGGTTTGTGAGAGATCCGGCTGAAAGGACCAGTCTATGAGAGGGGGTTTGTGAGAGATCTGGCTGAAAGGACCAGTCTATGAAAGGGGGTTTGTGAGAGATCTGGCTGAAAGGACCAGTCTATGAGAGGGGGTTTGTGAGAGATCTGGCTCAAAAGGACCAGTCTATGAGAGGGGCTTTGTGAGAGATCTGGCTGAAAGGACCAGTCTATGAGAGGGGGTTTGTGAGAGAGCGTGTGAGGTAGTTTCTACATATTTTTACTGAATATTATTAGACAGTAGACAGTACAGTTAGTCTTGAGCCAACCCAGAGAGAGGACTGTAGAATGTGTTTGGTATTAGAGGAGAGGACTGTAGAATGTGTTTGGTATTAGAGGAGAGGACTGTAGAATGTGTTTGGTATTAGAAGAGAGGACTGTGGAATATGTTTGCTAGTAGAGGACTGTAGAATATGTTTGCTAGTAGAGGACTGTAGAATGTGTTTGGTATTAGAGGAGAGGACTGTAGAATATGTTTGGTATTAGAGGAGAGGACTGTAGAATATGTTTGGTATTAGAGGACTGTAGAATATGTTTGCTAGTAGAGGAGAGGACTGTAGAATATGTTTGCTAGTAGAGGACTGTAGAATATGTTTGCTAGTAGAGGACTGTAGAATGTGTTTGGTATTAGAGGAGAGGACTGTAGAATGTGTTTGCTAGTAGAGGAGAGGACTGTAGAATATGTTTGCTAGTAGAGGACTGTAGAATATGTTTGGTAGTAGAGGAGAGGACTGTAGAATATGTTTGCTAGTAGAGGAGAGGACTGTAGAATATGTTTGCTAGTAGAGGAGAGGACTGTAGAATATGTTTGGTAGTAGAGGAGAGGACTGTAGAATATGTTTGCTAGTAGAGGAGAGGACTGTAGAATATGTTTGGTAGTAGAGGAGAGGACTGTAGAATATGTTTGCTAGTAGAGGAGAGGACTGTAGAATATGTTTGCTAGTAGAGGAGAGGACTGTAGAATATGTTTGCTCGTAGACAAAGGAGTTAGTGAGCCTTTCACAGGATTACCAGTCTACCATTATCCCTCTCTCTGTCTCTCCGTGACTCTTTGTCTGGATGGATTGGCACACACACTGCCCAGACCTGACACACACACATTGCCCAGACCTGACACACACACACACACACACACACACACACGGATACATACACACACAGAGACACTGCCTCACACATACACACACACTGGCCTGGCCTGCTACTACAAACACATATGTGCGCATTTGCACACATACACAGAGACAGGCAAACACACACACACACACACACACACACACACACACACACGTCCCTCCCTCACATACAGTCACTATTGACTCTTCTAGAGTGACACACACACACACACACACACACACACACACACACACACACACGTCCCTCCCTCACATACAGTCACTATTGACTCTTCTAGAGTGACACACACACACACACACACACACACACACACACACACACACACACACACGTCCCTCATATACATTGTGATACAGGGGCTTCAGACCCCTTGACTTCTCCCACATGTTGTAACGTTACAGCCTTATTCTGAAATACATGAAATAAAAACATTTCCTCTGCAATCTACACACGATACCCCGATAAGGACAAAGCGAAAACAGTTTTTAGAAACGTTTGCAAATGTATTAAAAATGAAAAACAATAATACCTTATTTAAGTATTCAGACCCTTTGCTATGATATTTAAAATTGATCTCAGGTGCTTCCTGTTTCCATTGATCATCCTTGAGATGTTTCTACAACTTGATTGGAGTCCACCTGTGGTAAATTCAATTGATTGGACATGATTTGGAAAGGCTCACACCTGTCTATATAAGGTCCCACAGTTGACAGTGTATGTCAAGTCAAAGCAAAAACCAAGCCATGAGATCGAAGGAATTGTCTGTAGAGCTCCGAGACAGGATTGTGTCGAGGCACAGATCTGGGGAAGGGTACCAAAACATTTCTGCAGCATTGAAGGTCTCCAAGAACACAGTGGCCTCCATCATTCTTAAACGGAAGAAGTTTGGAACCAACAAGACCGAGAGATATTTGGGTGATACAACCTTCCCAGATCTGCAGATTTTGCGGTGAAGAGGCAGAGTCATTAGATCATGTATTTTGGTACTGTCCATATGTAGCTTGTTTTTTGGTCACAGGTCCGTGAATGGCGGAAGAATTGTAACATTTACCTGGAGCTAACCTTGCAGGTAGCACTACCAGGTGATCTGAAAAGTCATAGTCTTATGTTATAATCTCCACCCGGCACAGCCAGAAGAGGACTGGCCACCCCACATAGCCTGGTTCCTCTCTAGGTTTCTTCCTTAGGTTCTGGCCTTTCTAGGGAGTTTTTCCTAGCCACTGTGCTTCTACACCTGCATTGCTTGCTGTTTGTGGTTTTAGGCTGGGTTTCTGTACAGCACTTTGTGACATCAGCTGATGTACGAAGGGCTTTTATAAATACATTTGATTTGATTTGATTTGATTTGATTTGATTTGATTCGATTCGATTCGATTTGATTCGATTCGATTTGATTTGATTTGATTCGATTCGATTCGATTGGATTGGATTGGATTTGATTTGATTTGATTTGATAGTCAATCGATCAATAATATAATAATACTTTTGGCAACAAAAACATAATATTTTTATTCTGGGAATAGAAAGGTTCAGAACGTTTATGAAACAGTTCAAACATAACGACTGTAACGACTTTCTTCCTGGGAAGGAGAGGCGGACCAAAACGCAGCGTGGTTAGAGTTCATGTTAATTAAGGTATAAGGTAACTCAACATGAACAGGATACAAAAAACAATAAACGTGGACACTGAAACAGTCCGAACTGGTGCAGAAAACACAACGACAACCAAAATCCACAACACAAAACAGGCTACCTAAATATGGTTCCCAATCAGAGACAATGACTAACACCTGCCTCTGATTGAGAACCATATCAGGCCAAACATAGAAATAGACACACTAGACACACAACATAGAATGCCCACCCGGCTCACGTCCTGAACAACACTAAAACAAGGAAAACACACAAGAACTAAGGTCAGAACGTGACAATGACAAGTAGAAATTCAACATGGATGGTGGGAAAGATGGGTTGAACGGAGCTGAAGATTACGAATACTAACAACTAATAACAACTAGATGACTAAAACAAAAACGTAAAACGTTACCGTGTCGGTAAAACGTATGTAGGTTCAGAACGTTTAGTGAAAGAAATAGATGGTTGAGATTAGAGGAAGGACAGGAGGAAAAACAAAACAAAATATATAACTATTAAAATAGACTGTAATGTCTGCAAAATGTATATAGTTTGTATAAGCAGGAAGTAGAAGCCTCAGTGTTGTTGTTCATTGGTTTACTCCGATTAGGTGAGTGGTGGTAGGGTTAGAAAATAATAAAGGAAAATGTCATAAAAAAAAATGTGTATTTATATGTATGTATGTGTATAGCATCATGCTGTGGGGATGTTTTTCAGAGGCAGGGACTGGGAGACTAGTCAGGATGGAGGGAAAGATGAACGGAGCAAAGACAGGACCTCAGACTGGGGTGAAGGTTCACCTTCCAACAGGACAACGACCCTAAGCACACAGCCAAGACAACGCAGGAGTGGCTTTGTGACACCGTCGTGGTATCGGCTTGTGCTATAACCGAAGAGAAATCTCTCGGGAGGTAATACAGTCAACATTTGATTGTGAGGTTGGGTTAACAAAATGACTTGTTATCTCAATCACACCATGAGCAGTTAATCATGAAACATACACCAACACCTTTCTTCTTCCCAAAGAGGTCTTTATTCCTGTCTGTGTGATGAACTGTGAATCCAGATGGCTGTATGATGGGGACAGTATATCTGGAGAGAGCCATGATTCTGTGAAACAGAGTATGTTACAGTCCCTGATGTCGCTCTGGAAAGAGATCCTCGCCCTGAGCTCATCTACTTTATTGTCCAGGGACCGAACAATAGCGAGTAATATACTCGGAAGCGGTGGATGGTGTTCACGCCTCCTGAGTCGGACTAGAAGTGCACTCCAAATACCTCTTCTCCGCCTGCAGCATCTTAGAGCAGCCTCTGGGAGGTACGGATAGTCTCTGGGATAAATATAACTGCCCTAGGGTGTACAAACAAAGGATCCAATTCGGGAAAGTCGTATCTCTGGTCGTAATGCTGGTGAGTTACCGCCGCTCTGATATCCAAAAGTTATTTCTGGCTGTATGTAGTAATACAAAAGTCTTCATGGGATAATAATGTAAGAAATAACACACTAAAAAAAGAAAAATACTGCAAAGTTGCTTTGGAGCTAGAAGCAGAGCTGTCTGTCGGCACCATCTAGACTGAAATGTTTTCCAACAATGCAGACTTAAAAAAATAACAGTAACAAGAAAAAATATATTTGATTTATGTATTATTATTATTATATTATTATTATTATATTATTATTATTATTATTATTATATTATTATTATTATATTATTATATTATTATATTATTATTATTATTATATTATTATTATTATTATTATTATATTATTATTATTATATTATTATTATTATTATATTATTATATTATTATTATTATTATTATTATTATTATTACTATTATTATATTATTATTATTATTATTATTATTATTATATTATTATTATTATTAATATTATTATATTATTATTATTATATTATTATTATTATATTATATTATTATTATTATTATTATTATTATTATTATTATTTTATTATTATTATTATTATATTATTATTATTATTATTATTATTATTATTATTATTATTATTATTATTATTATATTATTATATTATTATTATTATATTATTATTATTATTATTATTATATTATTATATTATTATTATTATTATATTATAATATTATTATATTATTATATTATTATATTATTATTATTATTATTATATTATTATATTATTATTATTATTATATTATTATATTATTATATTATTATTATTATTATATTATTATTATTATTATTATATTATTATTATTATATTATTATTATTATATTATTATTATTATTATGATTATTATTATGATTATTATATTATTATTATTATTATTATTATATTATTATTATATTATTATATTATTATTATATTATTATATTATTATTGTTATTGTATTAATATTATTATTATTATTATTATTGTAATATTATTATATTATTATTATTATTATTATTATATTATTATTATTATTATTATTATTATTATTATTATTATTATTATTATTATATTATTATTATTATTATTATTATTATTATTATTATATTATTATTATATTATTATATTATTATATTATTATTATTATTATTATTATATTATTATATTATTATTATTATATTATTATTATTATATTATTATTATATTATTATTATTATTGTAATATTATTATTATTATTATTATTATTATTATTATATTATTATTATATTATTATTATATTATTATTATTATATTATTATTATTATTATATTATTATTATATTATTATTATATTATTATTATTATATTATTATTATTATTATTATTATTATTATATTATTATTATATTATTATTATTATTATTATATTATTATATTATTATATTATTATTATTATTATTTATATTATTATTATTATATTATTATTATTTATTATTATTATTATTATTATTATTATTATATTATATTATTATTATTATTATTATATTATTATATTATTATATTATTATTATTATTATATTATTATTATATTATTATTATTATTATATTATTATATTATTATTATTATTATATTATTATATTATTATATTATTATTATTATTATATTATTATTATTATTATTATATTATTATTATTATTATTATTATTATTATATTATTATTATTATTATGATTATTATTATTATTATTATATTATTATTATTATTATTATTATATTATTATTATATTATTATATTATTATTATATTATTATATTATTATTGTTATTGTATTAATATTATTATTATTATTATTATTATTAATATTATTATATTATTATTATTATTGTAATATTATTATTATTATTATTATTATTATTATTATATTATTATTATATTATTATTATATTATTATTATTATATTATTATTATATTATTATTATATTATTATTATATTATTATTATTATATTATTATTATATTATTATTATTATATTATTATTATTATTATTATATTATTATTATTATTATTATATTATTATTATTATTATTATATTATTATATTATTATTATATTATTATTATATTATTATTATATTATTATATTATTATATTATTATTATTATTATTGTATTATTATTATATCATATCAATATTTAATTATTGTTGTTTTAAAAAAACAGATTGTTTGTTTTTCATTTCAATTACAAAACCAAATGTTTTAGAATAATTCACGGTTCTTGGCATTGTGAGACCCTCCGTGGCTTCGTGAAACCATCTGTGGCCAAAGACAGTCTCACAAAGCCATGGGCAGTCCCGTTGGCTTGTTTTTCATTTTGATTACCAAAACAAACTTAATAGAATAGTCCACCGATCAGGTTTTGTCCATTGCAAAAAAAATAGCCAAAGACATTGTCAAAGCCAAGGACGGTGAATTAATCTAATAAAAAATGTTCGTAAACAAAATGAAAAACAAACTGTTTTATTTTTAAACAACCATTTTTAAATAGGATGGGGTCAGAAGCATGATATCCTCATATCTCTCGTTCCATGAGCACACGCCACTGTGTGCACATGGAGGCCCAAATGTCATAACATTTGCATACAAAATATTAGGTTCTTGTGTCAAGACAATTGGATCATTGTCTAGAAGGCATTCTCAACAAGCAAGATACATCAGCCGTTGATATATGGGCGGCAGGGTAGCCTAGTGGTTAGAGCGTAGGGGCGGCAGGGTAGCCTAGTGGTTAGAGTGTAGAGGTGGCAGGTAGCCTAGTGGTTAGAGTGTAGAGGTGGCAGGTAGCCTAGTGGTTCGAGTGTAGGGGTGGCAGGTAGCCTAGTGGTTAGAGTGTAGGGGCGGCAGGGTAGCCTAGTGGTTAGAGTGTAGAGGTGGCAGGTAGCCTAGTGGTTAGAGTGTAGAGGTGGCAGGTAGCCTAGTGGTTCGAGTGTAGGGGTGGCAGGTAGCCTAGTGGTTAGAGTGTAGGGGTGGCAGGGTAGCCTAGTGGTTAGAGCGTAGGGGCGGCAGGGTAGCCTAGTGGTTAGAGCGTTGGACTAGTAACCGAAAGGTTGCAAGATTGAATCCCTGAGCTGACAAGGCAAAAAATCTGTTGTTAACTGCCCCTGAACAGGCAGTGAACCTGTTGTTCCTAGGCCGTCATTGTACATAAGAATTTGTTCTTAATCTTAACTGACTTGCTTGGTTAAAATTATATATTTTTTAATGGCATCACAGGATGTCTGAATAGTTCAGAGTAGTGTTGTATTCGGTAGGCTCAACGGAGAGCTCTTTGAAGATGGCGATGGATAGCCTACTTGAACAAGCTAAATCAAGTATACAGGTATGTAAATCATGGAAAAAGACACACATATGTGAAGCTGCTCAACCAGGTAAATTGGGGGAAAATTATTTTTTAATTTTATTTATGTTTACGCGGTTCACTGGCACGTCTCTTATTCCCGAGGGGACCGTCACGGCTGCGGCTGGATAGGCTGCTCTCAACATCCACGTCATTACCAACTGCGTCACCGTTAAGACCAGCGGTTTGGTCGCTCTTATTAAATATCTGCAGTTGCACTGACCGAAATGAGCACATTGGCACATGTTTTAAAAGACTCACCTCAAATATATCCAACCCTCCCATCCCAGCCTCAGCCCTAGACCCAGTCCCAGTCCCTGTCCCAGCCTCAGCCCTAGACCCAGTCCCAGTCCCTGTCCCAGCCTCAGCACTAGACCCAGTCCCAGTCCCAGTCTCAGCCCTAGACCCAGTCCCAATCCCTGTCCCAGCCTCAGCCCCTGCCAGTCCCAGCCTCAGCCCTAGACCCAGTCCCCCTGTCCCAGCCCCTGTCCCAGTCCCTGTCCCAGCCCCAGTCCCTGTCCCAGCCCCAGTCCCTGCCTCAGCCCTAGACCCAGTTCCAGCCCCAGTCTCAGCCCTAGACCCAGTCCCAGTCTCAGCCCTAGACCCAGTCCCAATCCCTGTCCCAGCCTCAGCCCCTGCCAGTCCCAGCCTCAGCCCTAGACCCAGTCCCTGTCCCAGCCCCAGCACCAGCCTCAGCCCTAGACCCGGTCCCTGTCCCAGCCCCAGCACCAGCACCAGCCTCAGCCCTAGACCCAGTCCCAATCCCTGTCCCAGCCTCAGCCCCTGCCAGCCTCAGCCCTAGACCCAGTCCCAGTCCCTGTCCCAGTCCCAGCCCCTGTCCCAGCCTCAGCCACTCCCAGCCCTAGACCCAGTCCCAGTCCCTGTCCCAGTCCCAGCCTCAGCCCCTGCCAGTCTCAGCCCCAGCCCTAACCTCTGCCCCTACACTATCCAAATGTGTTTTTACTACTCATCACACACACTATTGTGAGGAGAGGGGGAGGGGAGAAAGAGAGAGCAAAATAGCACGAAAGAGTGAGGGGGTAGGGATGGAGGGATGGAGAGAGTGAAGGGGGGAGGAGACAGGGAGGAGAGAGAGAGTAAGCTGCTTATCAGGACATAGAGCATTTAGAGCTGTCAAACGAACAAAAAGTCTCTGTCTCTCAGTCAAACAGACAGTGTCTCTGCCAAACTAACAGACAGTATCTCTGTCTCTCTGTCAAACGACCAGGCAGTCTCTCTGTATCTCTGTCAAATGAACAGAGTCTTTCTGCGAAACGAACAGACAGTCTCTCTCTCTCTCTCTGCGAAACGAACAGACAGTCTCTCTCCCTCTTCCAAAGAAACAGACATTCTATGTCTCTCTGACAAACGAACAGACAGTCTGTCTCTCTGTTAAACAAACAGACAGTCCCTCTGTCAAACAAACAGACAGTCCCTCTGTCAAACAAACAGACAGTCCCTCTGTCAAACAAACAGACAGTCCCTCTGTCTCACTGACAAACAAACAGGCAGTCCCTCTGTCAAACAAACAGACAGTCCCTCTGCCAAACAAACAGACAGTCCCTCTGTCTCACTGACAAACAAACAGACAGTCTCTCTGTCTCCTTCAAACAAACAGACAGTCACTGTCTCTCTGTCAAATGAACAAACAGTCACCGTCCCTCTGTCAAACGAACAGACAGTCCCTCTGTCTCTCTGCCAAACAAATAGACCATCTCTGTCTCTGTCAAATGAACAGACAGTCTCTCTGTCTCTCTGCCAAAACGAACAGACCGTCTCTCTGTCTCTCAGCCAAACGAACAGACCGTCTCTCTGTCTCTCTGCCAAACGAACAGACCGTCTCTCTGTCTCTCTGCCTAACGAACAGACCGTCTCTCTGTCTCTCTGCCAAACGAACAGACCGTCTCTCTGTCTCTCAGCCAAACGAACAGACCGTTTCTCTGTCTCTCAGCCAAACGAATAGACAGTCTCTCTGTCTCCTTCAAATGAACAAACAGCCACTGTCTCTCTGACAAATGAACATACAGTCTTTCTCTCTGCCAAAATGAACAAAACAGCTCTCTGCACACGCAGTAGTCCATTCACTGCATTGCGTGGCAGTGGTGGCGCTGTCCATGGTGCTGAATCTCATTCAACTCAATGAGACCATGTTAAAGTTGACTAAAAAGGTTCACTCAGCGACATCAGCGACATCCAGAAAAATCTTAAAAGGGCCAATCTGCAGTCTTCAGACGTCAGATAAAATTAATGATATAAAAGTCTTAGAACACCTACTCATTCAAGGGTTTTTCTTATTTTTTTTACTATTTTCTACATTGCAGAATTATAGTTAATACATCAAAACTATGAAATAACACATATGGAATCATGTAGTAAACAAAAAAGTGTTAAACAAATAAAAATATATTTTATATTTGAGATTCTTCAAAGTAGCCACCCTTTGCCTTGATGACAGCTTTGCACACTCTTGGCATTCTCTCAACCAGTTTCATGACGTAGTCACCTGGAATGCATTTAAACTAATTAACAGTTATGTCATTAAATGAATAATATATATCCATTTATTCTTGAAGAATATAACTTTTTTTTTAATGCCTTACGCGCTTAGTTCAACTGTCACACCCCATCCAAACCCAATATATAAAGCTTGTTTTATTAAATGTAAACAAACACTGTATAGCCTCAAAACAAGTTTAAATGATAAAATTGATATCATGGATGGTCAGGTCTTGCATACATAGCTCAGTCTATGAATTGGAGAGTGGTTACATTTCTCCAAGGCCACATCCCTTGTAACCAAAACAGAGGCGGATGACTGCTTTGTTAGTCTTTCAACTTCTGTATTGGCCCTTCAAATGGCACCTTTTCATCTATTTATTTCTATGTACTGCAGATACTTCATTGTAATTCAGCCTGCATCACTTAGAATACAATTACCATTAAGGTCAACCAGCTCAGACGGACCACAACAAGGCTTGGACATGCATTCTAATTAGTGTGATGTAGTTAGTTGTTTGTTGTTGGGGTCTTTAAGCAGGATTCGTCTGGTTGTTAGGGTCTTTATAAGCAGGATCTGTCTGGTTGTTAGGGTCTTTATAAGCAGGATCTGTCCGGTTGTTGGGTCTTTATAAGCAGGATCTCTCTGGTTGTTAGGGTCTTTATAAGCGGGATCTGTCTGGTTGTTAGGGTCTTTATAAGCAGGATCTGTCTGGTTGTTAGGGTCTTTATAAGCAGGATCTGTCTGGTTGTTAAGGCCTTTAAGCAGGATCTGTCTGGTTGTTAGGGTCTTTATAAGCAGGATCTGTCTGGTTGTTAGGGTCTTTATAAGCAGGATCTGTCTGGTTGTTGGGTCTTTAAGCAGGATCTCTCTGGTTGTTAGGGTCTTTATAAGCAGGATCTGTCTGGTTGTTAGGGTCTTTATAAGCAGGATCTGTCTGGTTGTTAGGGTCTTTATAAGCAGGATCTGTCTGGTTGTTGGGTCTTTATAAGCAGGATCTCTCTGGTTGTTAGGGTCTTTATAAGCGGGATCTGTCTGGTTGTTAGGGTCTTTATAAGCAGGATCTGTCTGGTTGTTAGGGTCTTTATAAGCAGGATCTGTCTGGTTGTTAAGGCCTTTAAGCAGGATCTGTCTGGTTGTTAGGGTCTTTATAAGCAGGATCTGTCTGGTTGTTAGGGTCTTTATAAGCAGGATCTGTCTGGTTGTTGGGTCTTTAAGCAGGATCTCTCTGGTTGTTAGGGTCTTTATAAGCAGGATCTGTCTGGTTGTTAGGGTCTTTATAAGCAGGATCTGTCTGGTTGTTAGGGTCTTTATAAGCAGGATCTGTCTGGTTGTTAAGGTATTTAAGCAGGATCTGTCTGGTTGTTAGAGTCTTTATAAGCAGGATCTGTCTGGTTGTTAAGGTCTTTAAGCAGGATCTGTCTGGTTGTTAGGGTCTTTATAAGCAGGATCTGTCTGGTTGTTAGGGTCTTTATAAGCAGGATCTGTCTGGTTGTTAGGGTCTTTATAAGCAGGATCTGTCTGGTTGTTAGGGTCTTTAAGCAGGATCTGTCTGGTTGTTAGGGTCTTTATGCAGGATGTTAGAGCTTGTAAAACCAAATGCTCTGTCAGTTGGCCAAATACCATAGTAATGCTAGGACTGATGAAATACCATAGTAACACAGACAAGGCCATAGTAACACAGACAAGGCCATAGTAACACAGACAAGGCCATAGTAACACAGACATCTCCATAGTAACTCAGAGAATACCATAGTAACACAGAGAATACCATAGTAACACAGAGAATACCATAGTAACACAGAGAACACCATAGTAACACAGAGAACACCATAGTAACACAGAGAACACCATAGTAACACAGAGAACACCATAGTAACACAGAGAATACCATAGTAACACAGAGAATACCATAGTAACACAGAGAATACCATAGTAACACAGAGAATACCATAGTAACACATACATCACCATAGTAACTCAGAGAATACCATAGTAACACAGAGAATACCATAGTAACACAGAGAATACCATAGTAACACAGACATCACCATAGTAACTCAGAGAATACCATAGTAACACAGAGAATACCATAGTAACACAGAGAACACCATAGTAACACAGAGAATACCATAGTAACACAGAGAATACCATAGTAACACAGAGAACACCATAGTAACACAGAGAATACCATAGTAACTCAGAGAATACCATAGTAACACAGAGAATACCATAGTAACACAGAGAATACCATAGTAACACAGAGAATACCATAGTAACACAGAGAATACCATAGTAACACAGACATCACCATAGTAACTCAGAGAATACCATAGTAACACAGAGAATACCATAGTAACACAGAGAATACCATAGTAACACAGAGAATACCATAGTAACACAGAGAATACCATAGTAACACAGACATCACCATAGTAACTCAGAGAATACCATAGTAACACAGAGAATACCATAGTAACACAGAGAACACCATAGTAACACAGAGAACACCATAGTAACACAGAGAATACCATAGTAACACAGAGAATACCATAGTAACACAGAGAACACCATAGTAACACAGAGAATACCATAGTAACACAGAGAACACCATAGTAACACAGAGAACACCATAGTAACACAGAGAATACCATAATAACACAGAGAATACCATAGTAACACAGAGAACACCATAGTAACACAGAGAATACCATAGTAACACAGAGAATACCATAGTAACACAGACATCACCATAGTAACACAGAGAATACCATAGTAACACAGAGAACACCATAGTAACACAGAGAATACCATAGTAACTCAGAGAATACCATAGTAACACAGAGAATACCATTGTAACACAGAGAACACCATAGTAACACAGAGAATACCATAGTAACACAGAGAATACCATAGTAACACAGAGAATACCATAGTAACACAGACATCACCATAGTAACTCAGAGAATACCATAGTAACACAGAGAATACCATAGTAACACAGAGAATACCATAGTAACACAGACATCACCATAGTAACTCAGAGAATACCATAGTAACACAGAGAATACCATAGTAACACAGAGAACACCATAGTAACACAGAGAATACCATAGTAACACAGAGAATACCATAGTAACACAGAGAACACCATAGTAACACAGAGAATACCATAGTAACACAGAGAATACCATAGTAACACAGACATCACCATAGTAACTCAGAGAATACCATAGTAACACAGAGAATACCATAGTAACACAGAGAACACCATAGTAACACAGAGAATACCATAGTAACACAGAGAATACCATAGTAACACAGACATCACCATAGTAACTCAGAGAATACCATAGTAACACAGAGAATACCATAGTAACACAGAGAACACCATAGTAACACAGAGAATACCATAGTAACACAGAGAATACCATAGTAACACAGACATCACCATAGTAACACAGAGAATACCATAGTAACACAGAGAATACCATAGTAACTCAGAGAATACCATAGTAACACAGAGAATACCATAGTAACACAGAGAATACCATAGTAACACAGAGAATACCATAGTAACACAGAGAATACCATAGTAAAACAGACATCACCATAGTAACTCAGAGAATACCATAGTAACACAGAGAATACCATAGTAACACAGAGAACACCATAGTAACACAGAGAATACCATAGTAACACAGAGAATACCATAGTAACACAGAGAACACCATAGTAACACAGAGAATACCATAGTAACACAGAGAATACCATAGTAACACAGACATCACCATAGTAACACAGAGAATACCATAGTAACACAGAGAACACCATAGTAACACAGAGAATAACATAGTAACTCAGAGAATACCATAGTAACACAGAGAATACCATAGTAACACAGAGAACACCATAGTAACACAGAGAATACCATAGTAACACAGAGAATACCATAGTAACACAGAGAACACCATAGTAACACAGAGAATACCATAGTAACACAGAGAATACCATAGTAACACAGAGAATACCATAGTAACACAGAGAACACCACAGTAACACAGAGAATACCATAGTAACACAGAGAATACCATAGTAACACAGACATCACCATAGTAACTCAGAGAATACCATAGTAACACAGAGAATACCATAGTAACACAGAGAACACCATAGTAACACAGAGAACACCATAGTAACACAGAGAACACCATAGTAACACAGAGAATACCATAGTAACACAGAGAATACCATAGTAACACAGAGAATACCATAGTAACACAGACATCACCATAGTAACTCAGAGAATACCATAGTAACACAGAGAATACCATAGTAACACAGAGAATACCATAGTAACACAGACATCACCATAGTAACTCAGAGAATACCATAGTAACACAGAGAATACCATAGTAACACAGAGAACACCATAGTAACACAGAGAATACCATAGTAACACAGAGAATACCATAGTAACACAGAGAACACCATAGTAACACAGAGAATACCATAGTAACACAGAGAATACCATAGTAACACAGACATCACCATAGTAACTCAGAGAATACCATAGTAACACAGAGAATACCATAGTAACACAGAGAACACCATAGTAACACAGATAACACCATAGTAACACAGAGCATACCATAGTAACACAGAGAATACCATAGTAACACAGAGAATACCATAGTAACACAGACATCACCATAGTAACTCAGAGAATACCATAGTAACACAGAGATACCATAGTAACACAGAGAACACCATAGTAACACAGAGAATACCATAGTAACACAGAGAATACCATAGTAACACAGAGAACACCATAGTAACACAGAGAATACCATAGTAACACAGAGAATACCATAGTAACACAGACATCACCATAGTAACACAGAGAATACCATAGTAACACAGAGAACACCATAGTAACACAGAGAATACCATAGTAACTCAGAGAATACCATAGTAACACAGAGAATACCATAGTAACACAGAGAACACCATAGTAACACAGAGAATACCATAGTAACACAGACATCACCATAGTAACTCAGAGAATACCATAGTAACACAGAGAATACCATAGTAACACAGAGAACACCATAGTAACACAGAGAATACCATAGTAACACAGAGAATACCATAGTAACACAGAGAACACCATAGTAACACAGAGAATACCATAGTAACACAGAGAATACCATAGTAACACAGACATCACCATAGTAACACAGAGAATACCATAGTAACACAGAGAACACCATAGTAACACAGAGAATACCATAGTAACTCAGAGAATACCATAGTAACACAGAGAACACCATAGTAACACAGAGAATACCATAGTAACACAGAGAATACCATAGTAACACAGAGAACACCATAGTAACACAGAGAATACCATAGTAACACAGAGAATACCATAGTAACACAGACATCACCATAGTAACTCAGAGAATACCATAGTAACACAGAGAATACCATAGTAACACAGAGAATACCATAGTAACACAGAGAATACCATAGTAACACAGACATCACCATAGTAACTCAGAGAATACCATAATAACACAGATAATACCATAGTAACACAGAGAATACCATAGTAACACAGAGAATACCATAGTAACACAGACATCACCATAGTAACTCAGAGAATACCATAGTAACACAGAGAATACCATAGTAACACAGAGAACACCATAGTAACACAGAGAATACCATAGTAACACAGAGAATACCATAGTAACACAGAGAACACCATAGTAACACAGAGAATACCATAGTAACACAGAGAATACCATAGTAACACAGACATCACCATAGTAACTCAGAGAATACCATAGTAACACAGAGAATACCATAGTAACACAGAGAACACCATAGTAACACAGAGAACACCATAGTAACACAGAGAATACCATAGTAACACAGAGAATACCATAGTAACACAGAGAATACCATAGTAACACAGACATCACCATAGTAACTCAGAGAATACCATAGTAACACAGAGAATACCATAGTAACACAGACATCACCATAGTAACTCATAGAATACCATAGTAACACAGATAATACCATAGTAACACAGACATCACCATAGTAACTCAGAGAATACCATAGTAACACAGAGAATACCATAGTAACACAGAGAACACCATAGTAACACAGAGAACACCATAGTAACACAGAGAATACCATAGTAACACAGAGAATACCATAGTAACACAGAGAATACCATAGTAACACAGAGAATACCATAGTAACACAGACATCACCATAGTAACTCAGAGAATACCATAGTAACACAGAGAATACCATAGTAACACAGAGAATACCATAGTAACACAGAGAATACCATAGTAACACAGACATCACCATAGTAACTCAGAGAATACCATAGTAACACAGAGAATACCATAGTAACACAGAGAATACCATAGTAACACAGAGAATACCATAGTAACACAGACATCACCATAGTAACTCAGAGAATACCATAGTAACACAGATAATACCATAGTAACACAGAGAATACCATAGTAACACAGAGAATACCATAGTAACACAGAGAATACCATAGTAACACAGACATCACCATAGTAACTCAGAGAATACCATAGTAACACAGAGAATACCATAGTAACACAGAGAACACCATAGTAACACAGAGAATACCATAGTAACACAGAGAATACCATAGTAACACAGAGAACACCATAGTAACACAGAGAATACCATAGTAACACAGAGAATACCATAGTAACACAGACATCACCATAGTAACTCAGAGAATACCATAGTAACACAGAGAATACCATAGTAACACAGAGAACACCATAGTAACACAGAGAACACCATAGTAACACAGAGAATACCATAGTAACACAGAGAATACCATAGTAACACAGAGAATACCATAGTAACACAGAGAATACCATAGTAACACAGAGAATACCATAGTAACACAGAGAACACCATAGTAACACAGAGAATACCATAGTAACACAGAGAACACCATAGTAACACAGAGAATACCATAGTAACACAGAGAACACCATAGTAACACAGAGAACACCATAGTAACACAGACATCACCATAGTAACACAGAGAATACCATAGTAACACAGAGAATACCATAGTAACACAGACATCACCATAGTAACACAGAGAATACCATAGTAACACAGAGAATACCATAGTAACACAGACATCACCATAGTAACACAGAGAATACCATAGTAACACAGAGAATACCATAGTAACACAGACATCACCATAGTAACACAGAGAATACCATAGTAACACAGACATCACCATAGTAACACAGAGAATACCATAGTAACACAGACATCACCATAGTAATGGGCTGATGGAGAGAACGATTACAATCTTTTTATCGGATCAAATCTGAAGGAAGCACTCAGAGCGATTATAATCTCCTGGGGTGGCACGGCAACGGGCTGTGTGTCACAGGGCAACGGCATATATAATACAAACGCTGCTGCCTTCACACTGGATAACCGCCAGGACACAGAATGAGCCATTTGACAGAAAAAATTACACTCATAACATGGATCTTATGCACATTCAACCCCTTCCAAATGCATTCATACAACATGGCTGTGACTCCAGACCTGACGGAATTGAAAACCATTTCCCCCTTCCTCTGTTTTGTGTCACACAATGTTCAACTGATCTCAGTCCATGATGGGACCAATGTTCAACTGATCTCAGTCCATGATGGGACCAATGTTCAACTGATCTCAGTCCATGATGGGATCAATGTTCAACTGATCTCAGTCCCAGATGGGTCCAATGTTCAGCTGATCTCAGTCCATGATGGGACCAATGTTCAACTGATCTCAGTCCATGATGGGACCAATGTTCAACTGATCTCAGTCCATGATGGGACCAATGTTCAACTGATCTCAGTCCATGATGGGACCAATGTTCAACTGATCTCAGTCCCAGATGGGTCCAATGTTCAGCTGATCTCAGTCCCAGATGGGACCAATGTTCAACTGATCTCAGTCCCAGATGGGACCAATGTTCAACTGATCTCAGTCCATGATGGGACCAATGTTCAGCTGAACTCAGTCCCAGATGGGACCAATTTGCCATACTGCATCTCACGAGTGCTAAATTATCGCTGGGTAAAAGTGGTTGTAAAACAGTAGCCTCACTCTTCTGGTAAATTAAGGAATAAAAGTCATTCTCCTAACATACCTTATGCCCTTTCCACAATACTGAGCCAATCCAAGCCAGACCAAGCTGTACTGAGCTGGCCCAGTTACACACTACAGTTGAAACTGTTCTTGAAAGGACAAAGGAAGCACAGTATGGTCTGGGTCGGTAAAATAGGATGAAATGGGTCAGTACATATTTGATCAGAAGGATCCACATTTGATCTACTAAACAGTACTGGCATCCAGGGACCAGAAATTGGTCTGGGTATTTCCAAAACACCAGCCCATGTTTTCCCTCGAAAGCCACCGGCCTGTTTCCCTTGAGGCCCCTACATCGGCCTGTTTCCATTGAGGCCCCCACATCGGCCTGTGTTTCCCTTGAGGCCCCCACATCGGTCTGTGTTTCCCTTGAGGCCCCCACATCGGCCTGTGTTTCCCTTGAGGCCCCTACATCGGCCTGTTTCCCTTGAGGCCCCCACATCGGCCTGTGTTTCCCTTGAGGCCCCCACATCGGCCTGTGTTTCCCTTGAGGCCCCTACATCGGCCTGTTTCCCTTGAGGCCCCCACATCGGCCTGTTTCCCTTGAGGCCCCTACATCGGCCTGTTTCCATTGAGGCCCCCACATCGGCCTGTGTTTCCCTTGAGGCCCCCACATCGGCCTGTGTTTCCCTTGAGGCCCCCACATCGGCCTGTGTTTCCCTTGAGGCCCCTACATCGGCCTGTTTCCCTTGAGGCCCCTACATCGGCCTGTGTTTCCCTTGAGGCCCCCACATCGGCCTGTGTTTCCCTTGAGGCCCCTACATCGGCCTGTTTCCCTTGAGGCCCCCACATCGGCCTGTTTCCCTTGAGGCCCCTACATTTGCCTGTTTCCCTTGAGGCCCCCACATCGGCCTGTGTTTCCCTTGAGGCCCCCACATCGGCCTGTGTTTCCCTTGAGGCCCCCACATCGGCCTGTGTTTCCCTTGAGGCCCCCGCATCGGCCTGTTTCCCTTGAGGCCCCCGCATCGGCCTGTGTTTCCCTTGAGGCTCCCACATCGGCCTGTTTCCCTTGAGGCCCCCGCATCGGCCTGTGTTTCCCATGAGGCCCCCACATCGGCCTGTGTTTCCCTTGAGGCCCCCGCATCGGCCTGTTTCCCTTGAGGCCCCCGCATCGGCCTGTTTCCCTTGAGGCCCCCGCATCGGCCTGTTTCCCTTGAGGCCCAAGCATCGGCCTGTTTCCATTGAGGCCCCCGCATCGGCCTGTTTCCATTGAGGCCCCCACATCGGCCTGTTTCCATTGAGGCCCCTACATCGGCCTGTGTTTCCCTTGAGGCCCCCACATCGGCCTGTGTTTCCCTTGAGGCCCCTACATCGGCCTGTTTCCATTGAGGCCCCCACATCGGCCTGTTTCCATTGAGGCCCCTACATCGGCCTGTGTTTCCCTTGAGGCCCCCACATCGGCCGGTGTTTCCCTTGAGGCCCCTACATCGGCCTGTGTTTCCCTTGAGGCCCCTACATCGGCCTGTTTCCATTGAGGCCCCTACATCGGCCTGTTTCCATTGAGGCCCCCACATCGGCCTGTTTCCCTTGAGGCCCCCACATCGGCCTGTGTTTCCCTTGAGGCCCCTACATCGGCCTGTTTCCCTTGAGGCCCCCACATCGGCCTGTTTCCCTTGAGGCCCCTACATCGGCCTGTTTCCCTTGAGGCCCCCACATCGGCCTGTGTTTCCCTTGAGGCCCCTACATCGGCCTGTTTCCCTTGAGGCCCCCACATCGGCCTGTGTTTCCATTGAGGCCCCTACATCGGCCTGTGTTTCCATTGAGGCCCCTACATCGGCCTGTGTTTCCATTGAGGCCCCCACATCGGCCTGTGTTTCCATTGAGGCGCCCACACCGGCCTATATTTTCCTCGAGGCTCCCCATTACTAGCCAAATAGTTATTATTTTGAGCAACAGAATACATTTTTTTTAGACTGGCCCACTGGGCTTAAAATGGATCAGCCCATTTGCCAGAACGGTCCTATGGCCCAGTCCACCCCTACTGGCATCAGTGACATGACAGCACCTGAGACCTCTTTAGGGTCACTGTGTAACCTACATTATACTGCAATCTCTGTTTCCTTGTTGTGTTATTGGCAAAACAATGTTGACTTCTCAGGTCTTCCTCAGGACTCTTTGTCAGTCTTCGGTCAGCGTCACATCCCAGCCTGCCTGCCTGCCTGCCTGCCTGCCTGCCTGCCTGCCTGCCTGCCTGCCTACCTATATACAGTATGTACCTACCTTCCTATATATGTACCTACCTACTGTACCTAGTTACCTACCTAGTGCCAGGAAATAAGAAAAACACGACAAAGTAAGTAAGCACATTGCATATAGAGTCGATTCCAGTAACTACTGACCTAACTAACTGTCTGATTGACTGACTAGCTAACTGACTGAGTACCTGGCTGACTGACTGACTAACTGACTGGTTGGCATTGAGATTTCCTTATTATAATGCATCTAGATGACACTACAACATTATATGGCAGCCATGTTTGCTCCCATTAACATTACATGAGAAATATTTCACAATGCCATTATTATTTAACATAATGTCTAGAATTAGAACGATATTTAAAATTCTAAAAGTTGTCTCTTTAAATATAGGGCTCTGGTCGGGACTCGTAGTCAGATATCGGTCAGAGCCACGTCCATCCCTCCCTCTCTCTCCAGTGCCACACTGTCTGATGGTTACATAAGACTGGGGTTAAAGAGGGAAATCCCTTCTCTTTGCAAAACAACAGACGTGTGAAACTCACTGTTAGAATCAGGCCTGTCCTTCCCTCCATCCATCCATCCATCCATCCAACCTTCCATCCATACCTCCATCCCTCCATCCATACCTCCATCCCTCCATCCATACCTCCATCCCTCCATCCATCCATCCATCCATCTATCCATCCAACCTTCCATCCATACCTCCATCCATCCATCCATCCATCCATCCATCCAAACCTTCCATCCATACCTCCATCCCTCCATCCATCCTTCCATCCCTCCATCCATCCCTCCATCCATACCTCCATCCATACCTCCATCCCTCCATCCATACCTCCATCCATACCTCCATCCCTCCATCCATTTGTCCATTAACAGGATATGCCTGTACTGTTTGGGTTCTCTAGTGTTACAGCTGACTGACAGACTGACTGGATGGCTAACTGCCAAGCTGGCTGGCTGACTGGATGGCTAACTGCCAAGCTGGCTGGCTGACTGGATGGCTAAATGCCTAGCTGGCTGGCTGACTGGATGGCTGACTGCCTAGCTGGCTGGCTGACTGGATGGCTGACTGCCTAGCTGGCTGGCTGACTGGATGGCTAATTGCCAAGCTGGCTGGCTGACTGGATGGCTAACTGCCTAGCTGGCTGGCTGACTGGATGGCTGACTGCCTAGCTGGCTGGCTGACTGGATGACTAACTGCCTAGCTGGCTGGCTGACTGGATGGCTAACTGCCTAGCTGGCTGGCTGACTGGATGGCTATCTGCCAAGCTGGCTGGCTGACTGGATGGCTAACTGCCAAGCTGGCTGGCTGACTGGATGGCTAACTGCCTAGCTGGCTGGCTGACTGGATGGCTGACTGCCTAGCTGGCTGGCTGACTGGATGGCTGACTGCCTAGCTGGCTGGCTGACTGGATGGCTAACTGCCAAGCTGGCTGGCTGACTGACTGGATGGCTAACTGCCTAGCTGGCTGGCTGACTGGATGGCTAACTGCCTAGCTGGCTGGCTGACTGGATGGCTGACTGCCTAGCTGGCTGGCTGACTGGATGGCTGACTGCCTAGCTGGCTGGCTGACTGGATGGCTAACTGCCAAGCTGGCTGGCTGACTGGATGGGTAACTGCCAAGCTGGCTGGCTGACTGGATGGCTAACTGCCTAGCTGGCTGGCTGACTGGATGGCTGACTGCCTAGCTGGCTGGCTGACTGGATGACTAACTGCCTAGCTGGCTGGCTGACTGTATGGCTAACTGCCTAGCTGGCTGGCTGACTGGATGGCTAACTGCCAAGCTGGCTGGCTGACTGGATGGCTAACTGCCAAGCTGGCTGGCTGACTGGATGGCTAACTGCCTAGCTGACTGGCTGACTGGATGGCTGACTGCCTAGCTGGCTGGCTGACTGGATGGCTGACTGCCTAGCTGGCTGGCTGACTGGATGGCTAACTGCCAAGCTGGCTGGCTGGCTGACTGGATGGCTAACTGCCTAGCTGGCTGGCTGACTGGATGGCTAACTGCCTAGCTGGCTGGCTGACTGTGAATGACAGACTCACAGGCTGACTGGTTGGCTGACTTTCCTGGTTGACTGAATGGCTGGCTGACTGGATGGATGACTGGCTGACTAGCTGGCTGACTAGCTGGCTGGCTGAATGACTGGCCAATTAACTGCCTGACTGATTGACTGACTAGCTGGCTGACTGACTGGATGGCTGACTGCCTAGCTGGCTGGCTGACTGGATGGCTAACTGCCAAGCTGGCTGGCTGGCTGACTGGATGGCTAACTGCCTAGCTGGCTGGCTGACTGGATGGCTAACTGCCTAGCTGGCTGGCTGACTGTGAATGACAGACTCACAGGCTGACTGGTTGGCTGACTTTCCTGGTTGACTGAATGGCTGGCTGACTGGATGGATGGCTGGCTGACTAGCTGGCTGACTAGCTGGCTGGCTGACTGACTGGCCAATTAACTGCCTGACTGATTGACTGACTAGCTGGCTGACTAGCTGGCTGGCTGACCGTGACTAACTGATTGACTGACTAGCTGGCTGACTGGATGGCTGACCGTGACTGACTGGATGGCTGGCTAGCTGACCGTGACTGACTGATTGACTGACTGGATGGATGGCTGGCTGACCGTGACTGACTAATTGACTGACTGACTGGCTGGCTGACTGGCTGGCTGGCCAAATAACTGACTGACTGACTGACTGGCTGGCTGGCCAATTAACTGACTGACTGACTGACTGGCCAAATAACTGACTGACTAGCTGACTGGCTGATACATAAACATGGCTTACAGCTTACTTACTAGCCACAATGATCCCTTTATCTGTCTAGGTTACATAACGTTAGGCATGGGATGGACTGGCTACAGGTAATGATTGACATAAACATATATCCCATAACCCATTTATTACTCTTCTGTAAGCATGTCATGGACGTGTTATAACAGGTCCCAACCACATTTTTGAAGGGTAATAGCCCTCTATAGCATATACATGTCATGCTATGCAAGATCCCATATTTATTTTACTAGGCAAGTCAGTTAAGAACAAATTCTTATTTTCAATGACGGCCTACATTATACTGCAATCTCTGTTTCCTTGTTGTGTGGGTTAACTGCCTGTTCAGGGGCAGAACAACAGATTTGTACCTTGTCAGCTCGGGGATTCGAACTTGCAACCTTTCGGTTACTAGTCCAACGCTCTAACCACTAGGCTACCCTGCCGCCCGAAGAATGGTCCACCATCCAAAGGACATCCAGACAACTTGACATAACTGTTGGAAGCATTGGAGTCAACATTGGGGGGTGGGGTTGACCTTTTCCACTTTTTATTACGATACAGCCTTATTATAAAATGGATTCAATTGTTTGGTTTTTTTCCTCATCAATCTGGACACAATAACCCATAATGACAAAGTGGTATGGTTAACACTTTTGAGAACAGATGGTAATGATGACACTAAACTGTCACTGTAATGATACATCTATTATGATACCTAGATATGAGCTATTGCATAGCATGACATGAATGTGCAATAGATATGCTATGGATATTAACCTTTAATAATGTGGCTAAGACAAAATCTTTACCCCAAATTCTGGTCATTTTCTCAAAATTCCATGTTTTTTTCCAATCCTGCTTGGAGGATACTGGATTTCCTGCTTGATCCCTCCTTATTCCGGGATTATTTTGTGTTGTTATGTGTTAATAACATTAAGACTACTTTACCCATGAGGCAATGTGCCACCCATGCAGGGTTGTTGAGCATATGCCTTGCATGGCTACACACAGTGATATCGCTAGCTGAAGTATCTATTTATTAAAAGTAGTTTAAGCTAATTGTCATGCATTTTTTTTTTTTACCTTTATTTTACTAGGCAAGTCAGTTAAGAACAAATTCTTATTTTCAATGACGGCCTAGGAAGAGAACGACAGATTTGTACCTTGTCGGCTCGGGGATTCGAACTTGCAACCTTTCAGTTACTAGTCCAACGCTCTAACCACTAGGCTACCCTGTCGCCCCAAGCATCAAGGAACAAACATAACATACTGTATTCTGATTGTGGAAAACCTTGGAATGTAGTGGATCTTTTCAACCCTAGCTATAGCTCTATCAGACTACTGCAACACCAGAGCAGGCTAACACTATACAGTAGATCAATGATCACCAACCGGTCAATCGCGATCGACCGTTCGATCACCAAGGCATTCCAAGTGGATCACCAAACATTTCTGTAAAAAAAAAAACTGATGATAAATCCCTTGGGTTCCATTTTGAATTATTTTATGTGTCTAAAGGTAGAACTCGGCAGGCCGAGAGAACCAATCAAGTGCAACTATAGGCCTACCGCTGGCCAATCAGATAGCTCAGATCCATAGACCTAGAACGCAGAGCAAAGTTGATACTGTGAGAATTCAAAACTTTTGCAACTATGATTAGAAAGAGACTCAACGGAAAACAGCAAAGAAGACCGTGTCCCCCTTTTCTCAGCTGTCCCCCTCCGAAGGACCTAAAGAACATCTAATTATATCAATGTCATGCACCCATCTGAGCACATCCCCCTGTCTGTTATACCAGCTAGGTCTCTGTCATTCCCCTGTCTGTTATACCAGCTAGGTCTCTGTCATTCCCCTGTCTGTTATACCAGCTAGGTCTCTGTCATTCCCCTGTCTGTTATACCAGCTAGGTCTCTGTCATTCCCCTGTCTGTTATACCAGCTAGGTCTCTGTCATTCCCCTGTCTGTTATACCAGCTAGGTCTCTGTCATTCCCCCTGACTGTTATACCAGCTAGGTCTCTGTCATTCCAGCTGTCTGTTATACCAGCTAGGTCTCTGTCATTCCCCTGTCTGTTATACCAGCTAGGTCTCTGTCATTCCCCTGTCTGTTATACCAGCTAGGTCTCTGTCATTCCCCTGTCTGTTATACCAGCTAGGTCTCTGTCATTCCCCTGTCTGTTATACCAGCTAGGTCTCTGTCATTCCAGCTGTCTGTTATACCAGCTAGGTCTCTGTCATTCCCCTGTCTGGTATTCCCCTGTCTGTCATGCTAGATATGTGTCTGTTGTTCTCTCCTGTCTTCCATGCTAGCTAGGTGTCTGTTATTCTCCTGTTGTCATGGTAGCTAGGTGTCTGTTATTCTCCTGTTGTCATGCTAGATATGTGTATGTTGTTCTCTCCTGTCTTCCATGCTAGCTAGGTGTCTGTTATTTTCCTGTCTGTCATGGTAGCTAGGGGTCTGTTATTCTCCTGTTGTCATGGTAGATATGTGTATGTTGTTCTCTCCTGTCTTCCATGCTAGCTAGGTGTCTGTTATTTTCCTGTCTGTCATGGTAGCTAGGTGTCTGGTATTCTCCTGTTGCCATGGTAGCTAGGTGTCTGTTATTCTCCTGTTGTCATGGTAGCTAGGTGTCTGTTATTCTCCTGTCTGTCATGGTAGCTAGGTGTCTGTTATTCTCCTGTTGTCATGGTAGCTAGGTGTCTGTTATTCTCCTGTTGTCATGGTAGCTAGGTGTCTGTTATTTTCCTGTCTGTCATGGTAGCTAGGTGTCTGGTATTCTCCTGTTGCCATGGTAGCTAGGTGTCTGTTATTCTCCTGTTGTCATGGTAGCTAGGTGTCTGTTATTTTCCTGTCTGTCATGGTAGCTAGGTGTCTGGTATTCTCCTGTTGCCATGGTAGCTAGGTGTCTGTTATTCTCCTGTTGTAATGCTAGATATGTGTGAATTATTCTCTGCCATTCTAGCTGTCTCTCTAACTGAGACAGTCTTTATCAACCACTACAATACTGAGACAGTCTTTATCAACCACTACACCATACAATACTGAGACAGTCTTTATCAACCACTACACCATACAATACTGAGACAGTCTTTATCAACCACTACAATACTGAGACAGTCTTTATCAACCACTACAATACTGAGACAGTCTTTATCAACCACTACACCATACAATACTGAGACAGTCTTTATCAACCACTACAATACTGAGACAGTCTTCATCAACCACTACACCATACAATACTGAGACAGTCTTTATCAACCACTACAATACTGAGACAGTCTTTATCAACCACTACACCATACAATACTGAGACAGTCTTTATCAACCACTACACCATACAATACTGAGACAGTCTTTATCAACCACTACAATACTGAGACAGTCTTTATCAACCACTACACCATACAATACTGAGCAGTCTTTATCAACCACTACAATACTGAGACAGTCTTTATCAACCACTACACCATACAATACTGAGACAGTCTTTATCAACCACTACAATACTGAGACAGTCTTTATCAACCACTACACCATACAATACTGAGACAGTCTTTATCAACCACTACAATACTGAGACAGTCTTTATCAACCACTACAATACTGAGACAGTCTTTATCAACCACTACACCATACAATACTGAGGCAGTCTTTATCAACCACTACAATACTGAGACAGTCTTTATCAACCACTACAATACTGAGACAGTCTTTATCAACCACTACACCACTACAATACTGAGACAGTCTTTATCAACCACTACAATACTGAGACAGTCTTTATCAACCACTACAATACTGAGACAGTCTTTATCAACTACTACACCATACAATACTGAGAGTCTTTATCAACCACTACAATACTGAGACAGTCTTTATCAACCACTACAATACTGAGACAGTCTTTATCAACCACTACAATACTGAGACAGTCTTTATCAACCACTACAATACTGAGACAGTCTTTATCAACCACTACACCATACAATACTGAGACAGTCTTCATCAACCACTACAATACTGAGACAGTCTTTATCAACCACTACAATACTGAGACAGTCTTTATCAACCACTACAATACTGAGACAGTCTTTATCAACCACTACACCATACAATACTGAGACAGTCTTTATCAACCACTACAATACTGAGACAGTCTTTATCAACCACTACAATACTGAGACAGTCTTTATCAACCACTACAATACTGAGACAGTCTTTATCAACCACTACACCATACAATACTGAGACAGTCTTTATCAACCACTACAATACTGAGACAGTCTTTATCAACCACTACACCATACAATACTGAGGCAGTCTTTATCAACCACTACAATACTGAGACAGTCTTTATCAACCACTACAATACTGAGACAGTCTTTATCAACCACTACAATACTGACACAGTCTTTATCAACCACTACAATACTGAGACAGTCTTTATCAACCACTACAATACTGAGACAGTCTTTATCAACCACACAATACTGAGACAGTCTTTATCAACCACTACAATACTGAGACAGTCTTTATCAACCACTACACCATACAATACTGAGACAGTCTTTATCAACCACTACAATACTGAGACAGTCTTTATCAACCACTACAATACTGAGACAGTCTTTATCAACCACTACAATACTGAGACAGTCTTTATCAACCACTACAATACTGAGACAGTCTTTATCAACCACTACACCATACAATACTGAGACAGTCTTTATCAACCACTACAATACTGAGACAGTCTTTATCAACCACTACAATACTGAGACAGTCTTTATCAACCACTACACCACTACAATACTGAGACAGTCTTTATCAACCACTACAATACTGAGACAGTCTTTATCAACCACTACACCATACAATACTGAGACAGTCTTTATCAACCACTACAATACTGAGACAGTCTTTATCAACCACTACAATACTGAGACAGTCTTTATCAACCACTACACCACTACAATACTGAGACAGTCTTTATCAACCACTACAATACTGAGACAGTCTTTATCAACCACTACACCATACAATACTGAGAGTCTTTATCAACCACTACAATACTGAGACAGTCTTTATCAACCACTACAATACTGAGACAGTCTTTATCAACCACTACACCATACAATACTGAGACAGTCTTTATCAACCACTACAATACTGAGACAGTCTTTATCAACCACTACAATACTGAGACAGTCTTTATCAACCACTACACCATACAATACTGAGGCAGTCTTTATCAACCACTACACCATACAATACTGAGGCAGTCTTTATCAACCACTACAATACTGAGACAGTCTTTATCAACCACTACAATACTGAGACAGTCTTTATCAACCACTACAATACTGAGACAGTCTTTATCAACCACTACAATACTGAGACAGTCTTTATCAACCACTACACCATACAATACTGAGACAGTCTTTATCAACCACTACACCATACAATACTGAGGCAGTCTTTATCAACCACTACAATACTGAGACAGTCTTTATCAACCACTACAATACTGAGACAGTCTTTATCAACCACTACACCATACAATACTGAGAGTCTTTATCAACCACTACAATACTGAGACAGTCTTTATCAACCACTACAATACTGAGACAGTCTTTATCAACCACTACAATACTGAGACAGTCTTTATCAACCACTACACCATACAATACTGAGACAGTCTTTATCAACCACTACAATACTGAGACAGTCTTTATCAACCACTACAATACTGAGACAGTCTTTATCAACCACTACAATACTGAGACAGTCTTTATCAACCACTACACCATACAATACTGAGAGTCTTTATCAACCACTACAATACTGAGACAGTCTTTATCAACCACTACAATACTGAGACAGTCTTTATCAACCACTACAATACTGAGACAGTCTTTATCAACCACTACACCATACAATACTGAGACAGTCTTTATCAACCACTACAATACTGAGACAGTCTTTATCAACCACTACACCATACAATACTGAGAGTCTTTATCAACCACTACAATACTGAGACAGTCTTTATCAACCACTACAATACTGAGACAGTCTTTATCAACCACTACACCATACAATACTGAGACAGTCTTTATCAACCACTACAATACTGAGACAGTCTTTATCAACCACTACAATACTGAGACAGTCTTTATCAACCACTACACCATACAATACTGAGACAGTCTTTATCAACCACTACAATACTGAGACAGTCTTTATCAACCACTACAATACTGAGACAGTCTTTATCAACCACTACACCACTACAATACTGAGACAGTCTTTATCAACCACTACAATACTGAGACAGTCTTTATCAACCACTACACCATACAATACTGAGACAGTCTTTATCAACCACTACAATACTGAGACAGTCTTTATCAACCACTACAATACTGAGACAGTCTTTATCAACCACTACACCACTACAATACTGAGACAGTCTTTATCAACCACTACAATACTGAGACAGTCTTTATCAACCACTACACCATACAATACTGAGAGTCTTTATCAACCACTACAATACTGAGACAGTCTTTATCAACCACTACAATACTGAGACAGTCTTTATCAACCACTACACCATACAATACTGAGACAGTCTTTATCAACCACTACAATACTGAGACAGTCTTTATCAACCACTACAATACTGAGACAGTCTTTATCAACCACTACACCATACAATACTGAGGCAGTCTTTATCAACCACTACACCATACAATACTGAGGCAGTCTTTATCAACCACTACAATACTGAGACAGTCTTTATCAACCACTACAATACTGAGACAGTCTTTATCAACCACTACAATACTGAGACAGTCTTTATCAACCACTACAATACTGAGACAGTCTTTATCAACCACTACACCATACAATACTGAGACAGTCTTTATCAACCACTACACCATACAATACTGAGGCACTACACCATACAATACTGAGGCAGTCTTTATCAACCACTACAATACTGAGACAGTCTTTATCAACCACTACAATACTGAGACAGTCTTTATCAACCACTACACCATACAATACTGAGAGTCTTTATCAACCACTACAATACTGAGACAGTCTTTATCAACCACTACAATACTGAGACAGTCTTTATCAACCACTACAATACTGAGACAGTCTTTATCAACCACTACAATACTGAGACAGTCTTTATCAACCACTACAATACTGAGACAGTCTTTATCAACCACTACAATACTGAGACAGTCTTTATCAACCACTACACCATACAATACTGAGAGTCTTTATCAACCACTACAATACTGAGACAGTCTTTATCAACCACTACAATACTGAGACAGTCTTTATCAACCACTACAATACTGAGACAGTCTTTATCAACCACTACACCATACAATACTGAGACAGTCTTTATCAACCACTACAATACTGAGACAGTCTTTATCAACCACTACACCATACAATACTGAGAGTCTTTATCAACCACTACAATACTGAGACAGTCTTTATCAACCACTACAATACTGAGACAGTCTTTATCAACCACTACACCATACAATACTGAGACAGTCTTTATCAACCACTACAATACTGAGACAGTCTTTATCAACCACTACAATACTGAGACAGTCTTTATCAACCACTACAATACTGAGACAGTCTTTATCAACCACTACACCATACAATACTGAGACAGTCTTTATCAACCACTACAATACTGAGACAGTCTTTATCAACCACTACAATACTGAGGCAGTCTTTATCAACCACTACAATACTGAGACAGTCTTTATCAACCACTACACCATACAATACTGAGACAGTCTTTATCAACCACTACAATACTGAGACAGTCTTCATCAACCACTACAATACTGAGACAGTCTTTATCAACCACTACACCATACAATACTGAGAGTCTTTATCAACCACTACAATACTGAGGCAGTCTTTATCAACCACTACACCATACAATACTGAGGCAGTCTTTATCAACCACTACAATACTGAGACAGTCTTTATCAACCACTACAATACTGAGACAGTCTTTATCAACCACTACACCATACAATACTGAGACAGTCTTTATCAACCACTACAATACTGAGACAGTCTTTATCAACCACTACAATACTGAGACAGTCTTTATCAACCACTACAATACTGAATACAGTCTTTATCAACCACTACACCATACAATACTGAGACAGTCTTTATCAACCACTACAATACTGAGACAGTCTTTATCAACCACTACAATACTGAGACAGTCTTTATCAACCACTACAATACTGAGACAGTCTTTATCAACCACTACAATACTGAGACAGTCTTTATCAACCACTACAATACTGAGACAGTCTTTATCAACCACTACAATACTGAGACAGTCTTTATCAACCACTACAATACTGAGACAGTCTTTATCAACCACTACAATACTGAGACAGTCTTTATCAACCACTACACCATACAATACTGAGACAGTCTTTATCAACCACTACAATACTGAGACAGTCTTTATCAACCACTACAATACTGAGACAGTCTTTATCAACCACTACACCATACAATACTGAGACAGTCTTTATCAACCACTACAATACTGAGACAGTCTTTATCAACCACTACAATACTGAGACAGTCTTTATCAACCACTACAATACTGAGACAGTCTTTATCAACCACTACACCATACAATACTGAGAGTCTTTATCAACCACTACAATACTGAGACAGTCTTTATCAACCACTACAATACTGAGAAAGTCTTTATCAACCACTACACCATACAATACTGAGACAGTCTTTATCAACCACTACAATACTGAGACAGTCTTTATCAACCACTACAATACTGAGACAGTCTTTATCAACCACTACAATACTGAGAAAGTCTTTATCAACCACTACACCATACAATACTGAGGCAGTCTTTATCAACCACTACACCATACAATACTGAGACAGTCTTTATCAACCACTACAATACTGAGACAGTCTTTATCAACCACTACAATACTGAGACAGTCTTTATCAACCACTACACCATACAATACTGAGACAGTCTTTATCAACCACTACAATACTGAGACAGTCTTTATCAACCACTACACCATACAATACTGAGGCAGTCTTTATCAACCACTACACCACACCATACAATACTGAGGCAGTCTTTATCAACCACTACAATACTGAGACAGTCTTTATCAACCACTACAATACTGAGACAGTCTTTATCAACCACTACACCATACAATACTGAGAGTCTTTATCAACCACTACAATACTGAGACAGTCTTTATCAACCACTACAATACTGAGACAGTCTTTATCAACCACTACACCATACAATACTGAGACAGTCTTTATCAACCACTACAATACTGAGACAGTCTTTATCAACCACTACAATACTGAGACAGTCTTTATCAACCACTACACCATACAATACTGAGACAGTCTTTATCAACCACTACAATACTGAGACAGTCTTTATCAACCACTACAATACTGAGACAGTCTTTATCAACCACTACACCACTACAATACTGAGACAGTCTTTATCAACCACTACAATACTGAGACAGTCTTTATCAACCACTACACCACTACAATACTGAGACAGTCTTTATCAACCACTACACCATACAATACTGAGACAGTCTTTATCAACCACTACAATACTGAGACAGTCTTTATCAACCACTACAATACTGAGACAGTCTTTATCAACCACTACACCATACAATACTGAGACAGTCTTTATCAACCACTACAATACTGAGACAGTCTTTATCAACCACTACAATACTGAGACAGTCTTTATCAACCACTACAATACTGAGACAGTCTTTATCAACCACTACACCATACAATACTGAGACAGTCTTTATCAACCACTACAATACTGAGACAGTCTTTATCAACCACTACAATACTGAGAAAGTCTTTATCAACCACTACACCATACAATACTGAGGCAGTCTTTATCAACCACTACAATACTGAGACAGTCTTTATCAACCACTACAATACTGAGACAGTCTTTATCAACCACTACAATACTGAGACAGTCTTTATCAACCACTACAATACTGAGACAGTCTTTATCAACCACTACACCATACAATACTGAGACAGTCTTTATCAACCACTACAATACTGAGACAGTCTTTATCAACCACTACAATACTGAGACAGTCTTTATCAACCACCACACCATACAATACTGAGACAGTCTTTATCAACCACTACAATACTGAGACAGTCTTTATCAACCACTACAATACTGAAACAGTCTTTATCAACCACTACAATACTGAGACAGTCTTTATCAACCACTACAATACTGAGACAGTCTTTATCAACCACTACAATACTGAGACAGTCTTTATCAACCACTACAATACTGAGACAGTCTTTATCAACCACTACAATACTGAGACAGTCTTTATCAACCACTACAATACTGAGACAGTCTTTATCAACCACTACACCATACAATACTGAGACAGTCTTTATCAACCACTACAATACTGAGACAGTCTTTATCAACCACTACACCATACAATACTGAGACAGTCTTTATCAACCACTACAATACTGAGACAGTCTTTATCAACCACTACAATACTGAAACAGTCTTTATCAACCACTACCACTTTATCAACCACTACAATACTGAGACAGTCTTTATCAACCACTACAATACTGAGACAGTCTTTATCAACCACTACAATACTGAGACAGTCTTTATCAACCACTACAATACTGAGACAGTCTTTATCAACCACTACAATACTGAGACAGTCTTTATCAACCACTACAATACTGAGACAGTCTTTATCAACCACTACACCATACAATACAATGAGACAGTCTTTATCAACCACTACAATACTGAGACAGTCTTTATCAACCACTACAATACTGAGACAGTCTTTATCATACCACTACACCACTTTACAATACTGAGACAGTCTTTATCAACCACTACAATACTGAGACAGTCTTTATCAACCACTACAATACTGAGACAGTCTTTATCAACCACTACAATACTGAGACAGTCTTTATCAACCACTACACCATACAATACTGAGACAGTCTTTATCAACCACTACAATACTGAGACAGTCTTTATCAACCACTACAATACTGAGAAAGTCTTTATCAACCACTACACCATACAATACTGAGACAGTCTTTATCAACCACTACAATACTGAGACAGTCTTTATCAACCACTACAATACTGAGACAGTCTTTATCAACCACTACAATACTGAGACAGTCTTTATCAACCACTACAATACTGAGACAGTCTTTATCAACCACTACAATACTGAGACAGTCTTTATCAACCACTACACCATACAATACTGAGACAGTCTTTATCAACCACTACAATACTGAGACAGTCTTTATCAACCACTACAATACTGAGACAGTCTTTATCAACCACCACACCATACAATACAATACTGAGACAGTCTTTATCAACCACTACAATACTGAGACAGTCTTTATCAACCACTACAATACTGAAACAGTCTTTATCAACCACTACAATACTGAGACAGTCTTTATCAACCACTACAATACTGAGACAGTCTTTATCAACCACTACAATACTGAGACAGTCTTTATCAACCACTACAATACTGAGACAGTCTTTATCAACCACTACAATACTGAGACAGTCTTTATCAACCACTACAATACTGAGACAGTCTTTATCAACCACTACACCATACAATACTGAGACAGTCTTTATCAACCACTACAATACTGAGACAGTCTTTATCAACCACCACACCATACAATACTGAGACAGTCTTTATCAACCACTACAATACTGAGACAGTCTTTATCAACCACTACAATACTGAAACAGTCTTTATCAACCACTACAATACTGAGACAGTCTTTATCAACCACTACAATACTGAGACAGTCTTTATCAACCACTACAATACTGAGACAGTCTTTATCAACCACTACAATACTGAGACAGTCTTTATCAACCACTACAATACTGAGACAGTCTTTATCAACCACTACAATACTGAGACAGTCTTTATCAACCACTACACCATACAATACTGAGACAGTCTTTATCAACCACTACAATACTGAGACAGTCTTTATCAACCACTACAATACTGAGACAGTCTTTATCAACCACTACACCACTACAATACTGAGACAGTCTTTATCAACCACTACAATACTGAGACAGTCTTTATCAACCACTACACCACTACAATACTGAGACAGTCTTTATCAACCACTACACCATACAATACTGAGACAGTCTTTATCAACCACTACAATACTGAGACAGTCTTTATCAACCACTACAATACTGAGACAGTCTTTATCAACCACTACACCATACAATACTGAGACAGTCTTTATCAACCACTACAATACTGAGACAGTCTTTATCAACCACTACAATACTGAGACAGTCTTTATCAACCACTACAATACTGAGACAGTCTTTATCAACCACTACACCATACAATACTGAGACAGTCTTTATCAACCACTACAATACTGAGACAGTCTTTATCAACCACTACAATACTGAGAAAGTCTTTATCAACCACTACACCATACAATACTGAGACAGTCTTTATCAACCACTACAATACTGAGACAGTCTTTATCAACCACTACAATACTGAGAAAACCACTACAATCTTTATCAACCACTACACCATACAATACTGAGGCAGTCTTTATCAACCACTACAATACTGAGACAGTCTTTATCAACCACTACAATACTGAGACAGTCTTTATCAACCACTACAATACTGAGACAGTCTTTATCAACCACTACAATACTGAGACAGTCTTTATCAACCACTACACCATACAATACTGAGACAGTCTTTATCAACCACTACAATACTGAGACAGTCTTTATCAACCACCAATACCATACAATACACCATGAGACAGTCTTTATCAACCACTACAATACTGAGACAGTCTTTATCAACCACTACAATACTGAAACAGTCTTTATCAACCACTACAATACTGAGACAGTCTTTATCAACCACTACAATACTGAGACAGTCTTTATCAACCACTACAATACTGAGACAGTCTTTATCAACCACTACAATACTGAGACAGTCTTTATCAACCACTACAATACTGAGACAGTCTTTATCAACCACTACAATACTGAGACAGTCTTTATCAACCACTACACCATACAATACTGAGACAGTCTTTATCAACCACTACAATACTGAGACAGTCTTTATCAACCACTACAATACTGAGACAGTCTTTATCAACCACTACACCACTTTACAACCACTACAATGAGACAGTCTTTATCAACCACTACAATACTGAGACAGTCTTTATCAACCACTACACCACTACAATACTGAGACAGTCTTTATCAACCAATACTACACCATACAATACTGAGACAGTCTTTATCAACCACTACAATACTGAGACAGTCTTTATCAACCACTACAATACTGAGACAGTCTTTATCAACCACTACACCATACAATACTGAGACAGTCTTTATCAACCACTACAATACTGAGACAGTCTTTATCAACCACTACAATACTGAGACAGTCTTTATCAACCACTACAATACTGAGACAGTCTTTATCAACCACTACACCATACAATACTGAGACAGTCTTTATCAACCACTACAATACTGAGACAGTCTTTATCAACCACTACAATACTGAGACAGTCTTTATCAACCACTACACCATACAATACTGAGACAGTCTTTATCAACCACTACAATACTGAGACAGTCTTTATCAACCACTACAATACTGAGACAGTCTTTATCAACCACTACACCATACAATACTGAGGCAGTCTTTATCAACCACTACAATACTGAGACAGTCTTTATCAACCACTACAATACTGAATACTGACAGTCTTTATCAACCACTACAATACTGAGACAGTCTTTATCAACCACTACAATACTGAGACAGTCTTTATATCAACCACTACACCATACAATACTGAGACAGTCTTTATCAACCACTACAATACTGAGACAGTCTTTATCAACCACTACAATACTGAGACAGTCTTTATCAACCACCAATACACCTTTATACAATACTGAGACAGTCTTTATCAACCACTACAATACTGAGACAGTCTTTATCAACCACTACAATACTGAGACAGTCTTTATCAACCACTACAATACTGAGACAGTCTTTATCAACCACTACAATACTGAGACAGTCTTTATCAACCACTACAATACTGAGACAGTCTTTATCAACCACTACAATACTGAGACAGTCTTTATCAACCACTACAATACTGAGACAGTCTTTATCAACCACTACAATACTGAGACAGTCTTTATCAACCACTACACCATACAATACTGAGACAGTCTTTATCAACCACTACAATACTGAGACAGTCTTTATCAACCACTACAATACTGAGACAGTCTTTATCAACCACTACAATACTGAGACAGTCTTTATCAACCACTACAATACTGAGACAGTCTTTATCAACCACTACACCATACAATACTGAGACAGTCTTTATCAACCACTACAATACTGAGACAGTCTTTATCAACCACTACAATACTGAGACAGTCTTTATCAACCACTACAATACTGAGACAGTCTTTATCAACCACTACAATACTGAGACAGTCTTTATCAACCACTACAATACTGAGACAGTCTTTATCAACCACTACAATACTGAGACAGTCTTTATCAACCACTACAATACTGAGACAGTCTTTATCAACCACTACAATACAATGAGACAGTCTTTATCAACCACTACACCATACAATACTGAGACAGTCTTTATCAACCACTACAATACTGAGACAGTCTTTATCAACCACTACAATACTGAGACAGTCTTTATCAACCACTACACCATACAATACTGAGACAGTCTTTATCAACCACTACAATACTGAGACAGTCTTTATCAACCACTACAATACTGAGACAGTCCACTACAATACTAGACAGTCTTTATCAACCACTACAATACTGAGACAGTCTTTATCAACCACTACAATACTGAGACAGTCTTTATCAACCACTACAATACTGAGACAGTCTTTATCAACCACTACAATACTGAGACAGTCTTTATCAACCACTACACCATACAATACTGAGACAGTCTTTATCAACCACTACAATACTGAGACAGTCTTTATCAACCACTACACCATACAATACTGAGACAGTCTTTATCAACCACTACAATACTGAGACAGTCTTTATCAACCACTACAATACTGAGACAGTCTTTATCAACCACTACACCATACAATACTGAGACAGTCTTTATCAACCACTACAATACTGAGACAGTCTTTATCAACCACTACAATACTGAGACAGTCTTTATCAACCACTACAATACTGAGACAGTCTTTATCAACCACTACACCATACAATACTGAGACAGTCTTTATCAACCACTACAATACTGAGACAGTCTTTATCAACCACTACAATACTGAGGCAGTCTTTATCAACCACTACAATACTGAGACAGTCTTTATCAACCACTACACCATACAATACTGAGCAGTCTTTATCAACCACTACACCATACAATACTGAGACAGTCTTTATCAACCACTACAATACTGAGACAGTCTTTATCAACCACTACAATACTGAGGCAGTCTTTATCAACCACTACAATACTGAGACAGTCTTTATCAACCACTACACCATACAATACTCAGGCAGTCTTTATCAACCACTACACCATACAATACTGAGACAGTCTTTATCAACCACTACACCATACAATACTGAGACAGTCTTTATCAACCACACAATACTGAGACAGTCTTTATCAACCACTACAATACCGAGACAGTCTTTATCAACCACTACAATACTGAGACAGTCTTTATCAACCACTACAATACTGAGACAGTCTTTATCAACCACTACAATACTGAGACAGTCTTTATCAACCACTACACCATACAATACTGAGCAGTCTTTATCAACCACTACAATACTGAGACAGTCTTTATCAACCACTACAATACTGAGACAGTCTTTATCAACCACTACAATACTGAAACAGTCTTTATCAACCACTACAATACTGAGACAGTCTTTATCAACCACTACAATACTGAGACAGTCTTTATCAACCAATACTGAGACACTTTATCATACAATACTGAGACAGTCTTTATCAACCACTACAATACTGAGACAGTCTTTATCAACCACTACACCATACAATACTGAGACAGTCTTTATCAACCACTACAATACTGAGACAGTCTTTATCAACCACTACAATACTGAGACAGTCTTTATCAACCACTACACCATACAATACTGAGACAGTCTTTATCAACCACTACAATACTGAGACAGTCTTTATCAACCACTACAATACTGAGACAGTCTTTATCAACCACTACAATACTGAGACAGTCTTTATCAACCACTACACCATACAATACTGAGACAGTCTTTATCAACCACTACAATACTGAGACAGTCTTTATCAACCACTACAATACTGAGACAGTCTTTATCAACCACTACAATACTGAGACAGTCTTTATCAACCACTACACCATCTTTACAACCACACCATACAATACTGAGACAGTCTTTATCAACCACTACACCATACAATACTGAGACAGTCTTTATCAACCACTACAATACTGAGACAGTCTTTATCAACCACTACAATACTGAGGCAGTCTTTATCAACCACTACAATACTGAGACAGTCTTTATCAACCACTACACCATAAAATACTCAGGCAGTCTTTATCAACCACTACACCATACAATACTGAGACAGTCTTTATCAACCACTACACCATACAATACTGAGACAGTCTTTATCAACCACTACAATACTGAGACAGTCTTTATCAACCACTACAATACTGAGACAGTCTTTATCAACCACTACAATACTGAGACAGTCTTTATCAACCACTACAATACTGAGACAGTCTTTATCAACCACTACAATACTGAGACAGTCTTTATCAACCACTACACCATACAATACTGAGACAGTCTTTATCAACCACTACAATACTGAGACAGTCTTTATCAACCACTACAATACTGAGACAGTCTTTATCAACCACTACAATACTGAAACAGTCTTTATCAACCACTACAATACTGAGACAGTCTTTATCAACCACTACAATACTGAGACAGTCTTTATCAACCACTACACCATACAATACTGAGACAGTCTTTATCAACCACTACAATACTGAGACAGTCTTTATCAACCACTACAATACTGAGACAGTCTTTATCAACCACTACAATACTGAGACAGTCTTTATCAACCACTACAATACTGAGACAGTCTTTATCAGTCTTTATCAACCACTACAATACTGAGACAGTCTTTATCAACCACTACAATACTGAGGCAGTCTTTATCAACCACTACACCATACAATACTGAGGCAGTCTTTATCAACCACTACAATACTGAGACAGTCTTTATCAACCACTACAATACTGAAACAGTCTTTATCAACCACTACAATACTGAGACAGTCTTTATCAACAATACTGAAACGGTACAATACTGAGACACTACACCATACAATACTGAGACAGTCTTTATCAACCACTACAATACTGAGACAGTCTTTATCAACCACTACAATACTGAGACAGTCTTTATCAACCACTACAATACTGAGACAGTCTTTATCAACCACTACAATACTGAGACAGTCTTTATCAACCACTACAATACAATACTGAGACAGTCTTTATCAACCACTACAATACTGAGACAGTCTTTATCAACCACTACAATACTGAGACAGTCTTTATCAACCACTACAATACTGAGACAGTCTTTATCAACCACTACAATACTGAGACAGTCTTTATCAACCACTACAATACTGAGACAGTCTTTATCAACCACCACACCATACAATACTGAGACAGTCTTTATCAACCACTACAATACTGAGGCAGTCTTTATCAACCACTACAATACTGAGACAGTCTTTATCAACCACTACAATACTGAGGCAGTCTTTATCAACCACTACACCATACAATACTGAGGCAGTCTTTATCAACCACTACAATACTGAAACAGTCTTTATCAACCACTACAATACTGAGACAGTCTTTATCAACCACTACAATACTGAGACAGTCTTTATCAACCACTACACCATACAATACTGAGACAGTCTTTATCAACCACTACAATACTGAGACAGTCTTTATCAACCACTACAATACTGAGACAGTACTTTATCAACCACTACAATACTGAGACAGTCTTTATCAACCACTACAATACTGAGACAGTCTTTATCAACCACTACACCATACAATACTGAGACAGTCTTTATCAACCACTACAATACTGAGACAGTCTTTATCAACCACTACAATACTGAGACAGTCTTTATCAACCACTACAATACTGAGACAGTCTTTATCAACCACTACACCATACAATACTGAGACAGTCTTTATCAACCACTACAATACTGAGACAGTCTTTATCAACCACTACAATACTGAGACAGTCTTTATCAACCACTACAATACAATACTGAGACAGTCTTTATCAACCACTACACCATACAATACTGAGACAGTCTTTATCAACCACTACACCATACAATACTGAGACAGTCTTTATCAACCACTACAATACTGAGACAGTCTTTATCAACCACTACAATACAATACTGAGACAGTCTTTATCAACCACTACAATACTGAGACAGTCTTTATCAACCACTACAATACTGAGGCAGTCTTTATCAATACTACAATACTGAGACAGTCTTTATCAACCACTACAATACAATGAGACAGTCTTTATCAACCACTACAATACAATGAGACAGTCTTTATCAACCACTACAATACTGAGACAGTCTTTATCAACCACTACAATACAATACTGAGACAGTCTTTATCAACCACTACAATACTGAGACAGTCTTTATCAACCACTACAATACTGAGACAGTCTTTATCAACCACTACAATACTGAGACAGTCTTTATCAACCACTACACCATACAATACTGAGCAGTCTTTATCAACCACTACAATACTGAGACAGTCTTTATCAACCACTACAATACTGAGACAGTCTTTATCAACCACTACAATACTGAAACAGTCTTTATCAACCACTACAATACTGAGACAGTCTTTATCAACCACTACACCATACAATACTGAGACAGTCTTTATCAACCACTACAATACTGAGACAGTCTTTATCAACCACTACAATACTGAGACAGTCTTTATCAACCACTACAATACTGAGACAGTCTTTATCAACCACTACAATACTGAGACAGTCTTTATCAACCACTACAATACTGAGACAGTCTTTATCAACCACTACAATACTGAGACAGTCTTTATCAACCACTACAATACTGAGACAGTCTTTATCAACCACTACACCATACAATACTGAGACAGTCTTTATCAACCACTACAATACTGAGACAGTCTTTATCAACCACTACAATACTGAGACAGTCTTTATCAACCACTACAATACTGAGACAGTCTTTATCAACCACTACACCATACAATACTGAGACAGTCTTTATCAACCACTACAATACTGAGACAGTCTTTATCAACCACTACAATACTGAGACAGTCTTTATCAACCACTACAATACTGAGACAGTCTTTATCAACCACTACAATACTGAGACAGTCTTTATCAACCACTACACCATACAATACTGAGACAGTCTTTATCAACCACTACAATACTGAGACAGTCTTTATCAACCACTACAATACTGAGACAGTCTTTATCAACCACTACAATACTGAGACAGTCTTTATCAACCACTACAATACTGAGACAGTCTTTATCAACCACTACAATACTGAGACAGTCTTTATCAACCACTACACACCATACAATACTGAGACAGTCTTTATCAACCACTACAATACTGAGGCAGTCTTTATCAACCACTACAATACTGAGACAGTCTTTATCAACCACTACAATACTGAGGCAGTCTTTATCAACCACTACACCATACAATACTGAGGCAGTCTTTATCAACCACTACAATACTGAGACAGTCTTTATCAACCACTACAATACAATACTGAGACAGTCTTTATCAACCACTACAATACTGAGACAGTCTTTATCAACCACTACAATACTGAGACAGTCTTTATCAACCACTACAATACTGAGACAGTCTTTATCAACCACTACACCACTACAATACTGAGACAGTCTTTATCAACCACTACAATACTGAGACAGTCTTTATCAACCACTACAATACTGAGACAGTCTTTATCAACCACTACAATACTGAGACAGTCTTTATCAACCACTACACCATACAATACTGAGACAGTCTTTATCAACCACTACAATACTGAGACAGTCTTTATCAACCACTACAATACTGAGACAGTCTTTATCAACCACTACAATACTGAGACAGTCTTTATCAACCACTACAATACTGAGACAGTCTTTATCAACCACTACAATACTGAGACAGTCTTTATCAACCACTACACCATACAATACTGAGACAGTCTTTATCAACCACTACAATACTGAGACAGTCTTTATCAACCACTACAATACTGAGACAGTCTTTATCAACCACTACAATACTGAGACAGTCTTTATCAACCACTACACCATACAATACTGAGGCAGTCTTTATCAACCACTACAATACTGAGACAGTCTTTATCAACCACTACAATACTGAGACAGTCTTTATCAACCACTACAATACTGAGACAGTCTTTATCAACCACTACAATACTGAGACAGTCTTTATCAACCACTACAATACTGAGACAGTCTTTATCAACCACTACAATACTGAGACAGTCTTTATCAACCACTACACCATACAATACTGAGACAGTCTTTATCAACCACTACAATACTGAGACAGTCTTTATCAACCACTACAATACTGAGACAGTCTTTATCAACCACCACACCATACAATACTGAGACAGTCTTTATCAACCACTACAATACTGAGACAGTCTTTATCAACCACTACAATACTGAAACAGTCTTTATCAACCACTACAATACTGAGACAGTCTTTATCAACCACTACAATACTGAGACAGTCTTTATCAACCACTACAATACTGAGACAGTCTTTATCAACCACTACACCATACAATACTGAGACAGTCTTTATCAACCACTACAATACTGAGACAGTCTTTATCAACCACTACAATACTGAGACAGTCTTTACAATACTGAGACAGTCTTTATCAACCACTACAATACTGAGACAGTCTTTATCAACCACTACAATACTGAGACAGTCTTTATCAACCACTACTACACCATACAATACTGAGACAGTCTTTATCAACCACTGACACCATACAATACTGAGACAGTCTTTATCAACCACTACAATACTGAGACAGTCTTTATCAACCACTACAATACTGAGACAGTCTTTATCAACCACTACAATACTGAGACAGTCTTTATCAACCACTACACCATACAATACTGAGACAGTCTTTATCAACCACTACAATACTGAGACAGTCTTTATCAACCACTACAATACTGAGACAGTCTTTATCAACCACTACAATACTGAGACAGTCTTTATCAACCACTACAATACTGAGACAGTCTTTATCAACCACTACAATACTGAGACAGTCTTTATCAACCACTACAATACTGAGACAGTCTTTATCAACCACTACAATACTGAGACAGTCTTTATCAACCACTACAATACTGAGACAGTCTTTATCAACCACTACACCATACAATACTGAGACAGTCTTTATCAACCACTACAATACTGAGACAGTCTTTATCAACCACTACAATACTGAGACAGTCTTTATCAACCACTACACCATACAATACTGAGACAGTCTTTATCAACCACTACAATACTGAGACAGTCTTTATCAACCACTACAATACTGAGACAGTCTTTATCAACCACTACACCATACAATACTGAGACAGTCTTTATCAACCACTACAATACTGAGACAGTCTTTATCAACCACTACAATACTGAGACAGTCTTTATCAACCACTACACCATACAATACTGAGACAGTCTTTATCAACCACTACAATACTGAGACAGTCTTTATCAACCACTACAATACTGAGACAGTCTTTATCAACCACTACACCATACAATACTGAGACAGTCTTTATCAACCACTACAATAATGAGACAGTCTTTATCAACCACTACAATACTGAGACAGTCTTTATCAACCACTACACCATACAATACTGAGACAGTCTTTATCAACCACTACAATACTGAGACAGTCTTTATCAACCACTACAATACTGAGGCAGTCTTTATCAACCACTACAATACTGAGACAGTCTTTATCAACCACTACACCATACAATACTGAGACAGTCTTTATCAACCACTACACCATACAATACTGAGACAGTCTTTATCAACCACTACAATACTGAGACAGTCTTTATCAACCACTACAATACTGAGACAGTCTTTATCAACCACTACAATACTGAGACAGTCTTTATCAACCACTACACCATACAATACTCAGGCAGTCTTTATCAACCACTACACCATACAATACTGAGACAGTCTTTATCAACCACTACACCATACAATACTGAGGCAGTCTTTATCAACCACTACAATACTGAGACAGTCTTTATCAACCACTACACCATACAATACTGAGACAGTCTTTATCAACCACACAATACTGAGACAGTCTTTATCAACCACTACAATACCGAGACAGTCTTTATCAACCACTACAATACTGAGACAGTCTTTATCAACCACTACAATACTGAGACAGTCTTTATCAACCACTACAATACTGAGACAGTCTTTATCAACCACTACACCATACAATACTGAGCAGTCTTTATCAACCACTACAATACTGAGACAGTCTTTATCAACCACTACAATACTGAGACAGTCTTTATCAACCACTACAATACTGAAACAGTCTTTATCAACCACTACAATACTGAGACAGTCTTTATCAACCACTACAATACTGAGACAGTCTTTATCAACCACTACACCATACAATACTGAGACAGTCTTTATCAACCACTACAATACTGAGACAGTCTTTATCAACCACTACAATACTGAGACAGTCTTTATCAACAACTACAATACTGAGACAGTCTTTATCAACCACTACAATACTGAGACAGTCTTTATCAACCACTACAATACTGAGGCAGTCTTTATCAACCACTACAATACTGAGACAGTCTTTATCAACCACTACAATACTGAGGCAGTCTTTATCAACCACTACACTATACAATACTGAGGCAGTCTTTATCAACCACTACAATACTGAGACAGTCTTTATCAACCACTACAATACTGAAACAGTCTTTATCAACCACTACAATACTGAGACAGTCTTTATCAACCACTACACCATACAATACTGAGACAGTCTTTATCAACCACTACAATACTGAGACAGTCTTTATCAACCACTACAATACTGAGACAGTCTTTATCAACCACTACAATACTGAGACAGTCTTTATCAACCACTACAATACTGAGACAGTCTTTATCAACCACTACACCATACAATACTGAGACAGTCTTCATCAACCACTACAATACTGAGACAGTCTTTATCAACCACTACAATACTGAGACAGTCTTTATCAACCACTACAATACTGAGACAGTCTTTATCAACCACTACAATACTGAGACAGTCTTTATCAACCACTACAATACTGAGACAGTCTTTATCAACCACCACACCATACAATACTGAGACAGTCTTTATCAACCACTACAATACTGAGGCAGTCTTTATCAACCACTACAATACTGAGACAGTCTTTATCAACCACTACAATACTGAGGCAGTCTTTATCAACCACTACACCATACAATACTGAGGCAGTCTTTATCAACCACTACAATACTGAGACAGTCTTTATCAACCACTACAATACTGAGACAGTCTTTATCAACCACTACAATACTGAGACAGTCTTTATCAACCACTACAATACTGAGACAGTCTTTATCAACCACTACAATACTGAGACAGTCTTTATCAACCACTACAATACTGAGACAGTCTTTATCAACCACTACAATACTGAGACAGTCTTTATCAACCACTACAATACTGAGACAGTCTTTATCAACCACTACAATACTGAGACAGTCTTTATCAACCACTACAATACTGAGACAGTCTTTATCAACCACTACACCATACAATACTGAGACAGTCTTCATCAACCACTACAATACTGAGACAGTCTTTATCAACCACTACAATACTGAGACAGTCTTTATCAACCACTACAATACTGAGACAGTCTTTATCAACCACTACAATACTGAGACAGTCTTTATCAACCACTACAATACTGAGACAGTCTTTATCAACCACCACACCATACAATACTGAGACAGTCTTTATCAACCACTACAATACTGAGGCAGTCTTTATCAACCACTACAATACTGAGACAGTCTTTATCAACCACTACAATACTGAGGCAGTCTTTATCAACCACTACACCATACAATACTGAGGCAGTCTTTATCAACCACTACAATACTGAGACAGTCTTTATCAACCACTACAATACTGAGACAGTCTTTATCAACCACTACAATACTGAGACAGTCTTTATCAACCACTACAATACTGAGACAGTCTTTATCAACCACTACAATACTGAGACAGTCTTTATCAACCACTACAATACTGAGACAGTCTTTATCAACCACTACAATACTGAGACAGTCTTTATCAACCACTACAATACTGAGACAGTCTTTATCAACCACTACACCATACAATACTGAGACAGTCTTTATCAACCACTACAATACTGAGACAGTCTTTATCAACCACTACAATACTGAGACAGTCTTTATCAACCACCACACCATACAATACTGACACAGTCTTTATCAACCACTACAATACTGAGACAGTCTTTATCAACCACTACAATACTGAAACAGTCTTTATCAACCACTACAATACTGAGACAGTCTTTATCAACCACTACAATACTGAGACAGTCTTTATCAACCACTACAATACTGAGACAGTCTTTATCAACCACTACAATACTGAGACAGTCTTTATCAACCACTACAATACTGAGACAGTCTTTATCAACCACTACAATACTGAGACAGTCTTTATCAACCACTACAATACTGAGACAGTCTTTATCAACCACTACAATACTGAGACAGTCTTTATCAACCACTACACCATACAATACTGAGACAGTCTTTATCAACCACTACAATACTGAGACAGTCTTTATCAACCACTACAATACTGAGACAGTCTTTATCAACCACACAATACTGAGACAGTCTTTATCAACCACTACAATACTGAAACAGTCTTTATCAACCACTACAATACTGAGACAGTCTTTATCAACCACTACAATACTGAGACAGTCTTTATCAACCACTACAATACTGAGACAGTCTTTATCAACCACTACAATACTGAGACAGTCTTTATCAACCACTACAATACTGAGCAGTCTTTATCAACCACTACAATACTGAGCAGTCTTTATCAACCACTACAATACTGAGACAGTCTTTATCAACCACTACACCATACAATACTGAGGCAGTCTTTATCAACCACTACACCATACAATACTGACAGTCTTTATCAACCACTACACCATACAATACTGAGCAGTCTTTATCAACCACTACAATACTGAGACAGTCTTTATCAACCACTACACCATACAATACTGAGACAGTCTTTATCAACCACTACAATACTGAGACAGTCTTTATCAACCACTACAATACTGAGACAGTCTTTATCAACCACTACAATACTGAGACAGTCTTTATCAACCACACAATACTGAGACAGTCTTTATCAACCACTACACCATACAATACTGAGACAGTCTTTATCAACCACTACAATACTGAGACAGTCTTTATCAACCACTACAATACTGAGACAGTCTTTATCAACCACTACAATACTGAGGCAGTCTTTATCAACCACTACAATACTGAGACAGTCTTTATCAACCACTACACCATACAATACTCAGGCAGTCTTTATCAACCACTACACCATACAATACTGAGACAGTCTTTATCAACCACTACATCATACAATACTGAGGCAGTCTTTATCAACCACTACAATACTGAGACAGTCTTTATCAACCACTACAATACTGAGACAGTCTTTATCAACCACTACAATACTGAGCAGTCTTTATCAACCACTACACCATACAATACTGAGACAGTCTTTATCAACCACACAATACTGAGACAGTCTTTATCAACCACTACAATACCGAGACAGTCTTTATCAACCACTACAATACTGAGACAGTCTTTATCAACCACTACAATATGAGACAGTCTTTATCAACCACTACAATACTGAGACAGTCTTTATCAACCACTACACCATACAATACTGAGCAGTCTTTATCAACCACTACACCATACAATACTGAGACAGTCTTTATCAACCACTACAATACTGAGACAGTCTTTATCAACCACTACAATACTGAGACAGTCTTCATCAACCACTACACCATACAATACTGAGACAGTCTTTATCAACCACTACAATACTGAGACAGTCTTTATCAACCACTACAATACTGAGACAGTCTTTATCAACCACTACAATACTGAGACAGTCTTTATCAACCACTACAATACTGAGACAGTCTTTATCAACCACTACAATACTGAGACAGTCTTTATCAACCACTACAATACTGAGACAGTCTTTATCAACCACTACAATACTGAGACAGTCTTTATCAACCACTACAATACTGAAACAGTCTTTATCAACCACTACAATACTGAGACAGTCTTTATCAACCACTACAATACTGAGACAGTCTTTATCAACCACTACACCATACAATACTGAGACAGTCTTTATCAACCACTACAATACTGAGACAGTCTTTATCAACCACTACAATACTGAGACAGTCTTTATCAACCACTACAATACTGAGACAGTCTTTATCAACCACTACAATACTGAGACAGTCTTTATCAACCACACAATACTGAGACAGTCTTTATCAACCACTACACCATACAATACTGAGACAGTCTTTATCAACCACTACAATACTGAGACAGTCTTTATCAACCATACAATACTGAGACAGTCTTTATCAACCACTACAATACTGAGACAGTCTTTATCAACCACTACAATACTGAGACAGTCTTTATCAACCACTACAATACTGAGACAGTCTTTATCAACCACTACAATACTGAGACAGTCTTTATCAACCACTACACCATACAATACTGAGACAGTCTTCATCAACCACTACAATACTGAGACAGTCTTTATCAACCACTACAATACTGAGACAGTCTTTATCAACCACTACAATACTGAGACAGTCTTTATCAACCACTACAATACTGAGACAGTCTTTATCAACCACTACAATACTGAGACAGTCTTTATCAACCACCACACCATACAATACTGAGACAGTCTTTATCAACCACTACAATACTGAGGCAGTCTTTATCAACCACTACAATACTGAGACAGTCTTTATCAACCACTACAATACTGAGGCAGTCTTTATCAACCACTACACCATACAATACTGAGGCAGTCTTTATCAACCACTACAATACTGAGACAGTCTTTATCAACCACTACAATACTGAGACAGTCTTTATCAACCACTACAATACTGAGACAGTCTTTATCAACCACTACAATACTGAGACAGTCTTTATCAACCACTACAATACTGAGACAGTCTTTATCAACCACTACAATACTGAGACAGTCTTTATCAACCACTACAATACTGAGACAGTCTTTATCAACCACTACAATACTGAGACAGTCTTTATCAACCACTACAATACTGAGACAGTCTTTATCAACCACTACAATACTGAGACAGTCTTTATCAACCACTACACCATACAATACTGAGACAGTCTTTATCAACCACTACAATACTGAGACAGTCTTTATCAACCACTACAATACTGAGACAGTCTTTATCAACCACTACAATACTGAGACAGTCTTTATCAACCACTACAATACTGAAGACAGTCTTTATCAACCACTACAATACTGAGACAGTCTTTATCAACCACCACACCATACAATACTGAGACAGTCTTTATCAACCACTACAATACTGAGGCAGTCTTTATCAACCACTACAATACTGAGACAGTCTTTATCAACCACTACAATACTGAGGCAGTCTTTATCAACCACTACACCATACAATACTGAGGCAGTCTTTATCAACCACTACAATACTGAGACAGTCTTTATCAACCACTACAATACTGAGACAGTCTTTATCAACCACTACAATACTGAGACAGTCTTTATCAACCACTACAATACTGAGACAGTCTTTATCAACCACTACAATACTGAGACAGTCTTTATCAACCACTACAATACTGAGACAGTCTTTATCAACCACTACAATACTGAGACAGTCTTTATCAACCACTACAATACTGAGACAGTCTTTATCAACCACTACACCATACAATACTGAGACAGTCTTTATCAACCACTACAATACTGAGACAGTCTTTATCAACCACTACAATACTGAGACAGTCTTTATCAACCACCACACCATACAATACTGACACAGTCTTTATCAACCACTACAATACTGAGACAGTCTTTATCAACCACTACAATACTGAAACAGTCTTTATCAACCACTACAATACTGAGACAGTCTTTATCAACCACTACAATACTGAGACAGTCTTTATCAACCACTACAATACTGAGACAGTCTTTATCAACCACTACAATACTGAGACAGTCTTTATCAACCACTACAATACTGAGACAGTCTTTATCAACCACTACAATACTGAGACAGTCTTTATCAACCACTACAATACTGAGACAGTCTTTATCAACCACTACAATACTGAGACAGTCTTTATCAACCACTACACCATACAATACTGAGACAGTCTTTATCAACCACTACAATACTGAGACAGTCTTTATCAACCACTACAATACTGAGACAGTCTTTATCAACCACACAATACTACAATACTGAGACAGTCTTTATCAACCACTACAATACTGAAACAGTCTTTATCAACCACTACAATACTGAGACAGTCTTTATCAACCACTACAATACTGAGACAGTCTTTATCAACCACTACAATACTGAGACAGTCTTTATCAACCACTACAATACTGAGACAGTCTTTATCAACCACTACAATACTGAGCAGTCTTTATCAACCACTACAATACTGAGCAGTCTTTATCAACCACTACAATACTGAGACAGTCTTTATCAACCACTACACCATACAATACTGAGGCAGTCTTTATCAACCACTACACCATACAATACTGAGACAGTCTTTATCAACCACTACACCATACAATACTGAGCAGTCTTTATCAACCACTACAATACTGAGACAGTCTTTATCAACCACTACACCATACAATACTGAGACAGTCTTTATCAACCACTACAATACTGAGACAGTCTTTATCAACCACTACAATACTGAGACAGTCTTTATCAACCACTACAATACTGAGACAGTCTTTATCAACCACACAATACTGAGACAGTCTTTATCAACCACTACACCATACAATACTGAGACAGTCTTTATCAACCACTACAATACTGAGACAGTCTTTATCAACCACTACAATACTGAGACAGTCTTTATCAACCACTACAATACTGAGGCAGTCTTTATCAACCACTACAATACTGAGACAGTCTTTATCAACCACTACACCATACAATACTCAGGCAGTCTTTATCAACCACTACACCATACAATACTGAGACAGTCTTTATCAACCACTACACCATACAATACTGAGGCAGTCTTTATCAACCACTACAATACTGAGACAGTCTTTATCAACCACTACAATACTGAGACAGTCTTTATCAACCACTACAATACTGAGCAGTCTTTATCAACCACTACACCATACAATACTGAGACAGTCTTTATCAACCACACAATACTGAGACAGTCTTTATCAACCACTACAATACCGAGACAGTCTTTATCAACCACTACAATACTGAGACAGTCTTTATCAACCACTACAATACTGAGACAGTCTTTATCAACCACTACAATACTGAGACAGTCTTTATCAACCACTACACCATACAATACTGAGCAGTCTTTATCAACCACTACACCATACAATACTGAGACAGTCTTTATCAACCACTACAATACTGAGACAGTCTTTATCAACCACTACAATACTGAGACAGTCTTCATCAACCACTACACCATACAATACTGAGACAGTCTTTATCAACCACTACAATACTGAGACAGTCTTTATCAACCACTACAATACTGAGACAGTCTTTATCAACCACTACAATACTGAGACAGTCTTTATCAACCACTACAATACTGAGACAGTCTTTATCAACCACTACAATACTGAGACAGTCTTTATCAACCACTACAATACTGAGACAGTCTTTATCAACCACTACAATACTGAGACAGTCTTTATCAACCACTACAATACTGAAACAGTCTTTATCAACCACTACAATACTGAGACAGTCTTTATCAACCACTACAATACTGAGACAGTCTTTATCAACCACTACACCATACAATACTGAGACAGTCTTTATCAACCACTACAATACTGAGACAGTCTTTATCAACCACTACAATACTGAGACAGTCTTTATCAACCACTACAATACTGAGACAGTCTTTATCAACCACTACAATACTGAGACAGTCTTTATCAACCACACAATACTGAGTCTTTACAACCACTACACCATACTGTCTTTATCAACCACTACACTGAGACAGTACAACCACTACAATACTGAAACAGTCTTTATCAACCACTACAATACTGAGACAGTCTTTATCAACCACTACAATACTGAGACAGTCTTTATCAACCACACAATACTGAGACAGTCTTTATCAACCACTACAATACTGAGACAGTCTTTATCAACCACTACAATACTGAGACAGTCTTTATCAATACTGAGACAGTCTTTATCAACCACTACAATACTGAGACAGTCTTTATCAACCACTACAATACTGAGACAGTCTTTATCAACCACTACAATACTGAGACAGTCTTTATCAACCACTACAATACTGAGACAGTCTTTATCAACCACTACAATACTGAGACAGTCTTTATCAACCACTACAATACTGAGCAGTCTTTATCAACCACTACACCATACAATACTGAGACAGTCTTTATCAACCACTACAATACTGAGACAGTCTTTATCAACCACTACAATACTGAGGCAGTCTTTATCAACCACTACAATACTGAGACAGTCTTTATCAACCACTACACCATACAATACTGAGACAGTCTTTATCAACCACTACAATACTGAGACAGTCTTTATCAACCACTACAATACTGAGGTCATCTTTATCAACCACTACAATACTGAGACAGTCTTTATCAACCACTACAATACTGAGGCAGTCTTTATCAACCACTACAATACTGAGACAGTCTTTATCAACCACTACACCATACAATACTCAGGCAGTCTTTATCAACCACTACACCATACAATACTGAGACAGTCTTTATCAACCACTACACCATACAATACTGAGGCAGTCTTTATCAACCACTACAATACTGAGACAGTCTTTATCAACCACTACAATACTGAGACAGTCTTTATCAACCACTACAATACTGAGACAGTCTTTATCAACCACTACACCATACAATACTGAGACAGTCTTTATCAACCACTACAATACTGAGACAGTCTTTATCAACCACTACAATACTGAGACAGTCTTTATCAACCACTACAATACTGAGACAGTCTTTATCAACCACTACAATACTGAGACAGTCTTTATCAACCACACAATACTGAGACAGTCTTTATCAACCACTACACCATACAATACTGAGACAGTCTTTATCAACCACTACAATACTGAGACAGTCTTTATCAACCACACAATACTGAGACAGTCTTTATCAACCACTACAATACTGAAACAGTCTTTATCAACCACTACAATACTGAGACAGTCTTTATCAACCACTACAATACTGAGACAGTCTTTATCAACCACTACAATACTGAGACAGTCTTTATCAACCACTACAATACTGAGACAGTCTTTATCAACCACTACAATACTGAGACAGTCTTTATCAACCACTACAATACTGAGCAGTCTTTATCAACCACTACACCATACAATACTGAGACAGTCTTTATCAACCACTACAATACTGAGACAGTCTTTATCAACCACTACAATACTGAGGCAGTCTTTATCAACCACTACAATACTGAGACAGTCTTTATCAACCACTACACCATACAATACTGAGCAGTCTTTATCAACCACTACAATACTGAGACAGTCTTTATCAACCACTACAATACTGAGGCAGTCTTTATCAACCACTACAATACTGAGACAGTCTTTATCAACCACTACAATACTGAGGCAGTCTTTATCAACCACTACAATACTGAGACAGTCTTTATCAACCACTACACCATACAATACTCAGGCAGTCTTTATCAACCACTACACCATACAATACTGAGACAGTCTTTATCAACCACTACACCATACAATACTGAGGCAGTCTTTATCAACCACTACAATACTGAGACAGTCTTTATCAACCACTACAATACTGAGACAGTCTTTATCAACCACTACAATACTGAGACAGTCTTTATCAACCACTACACCATACAATACTGAGACAGTCTTTATCAACCACTACAATACTGAGACAGTCTTTATCAACCACTACAATACTGAGACAGTCTTTATCAACCACTACAATACTGAGACAGTCTTTATCAACCACTACACCATACAATACTGAGGCAGTCTTTATCAACCACTACAATACTGAGACAGTCTTTATCAACCACTACACCATACAATACTGAGACAGTCTTTATCAACCACACAATACTGAGACAGTCTTTATCAACCACTACAATACCGAGACAGTCTTTATCAACCACTACAATACTGAGACAGTCTTTATCAACCACTACAATACTGAGACAGTCTTTATCAACCACTACAATACTGAGACAGTCTTTATCAACCACTACACCATACAATACTGAGACAGTCTTTATCAACCACTACAATACTGAGACAGTCTTTATCAACCACTACAATACTGAAACAGTCTTTATCAACCACTACAATACTGAGACAGTCTTTATCAACCACTACAATACTGAGACAGTCTTTATCAACCACTACACCATACAATACTGAGACAGTCTTTATCAACCACTACAATACTGAGACAGTCTTTATCAACCACTACAATACTGAGACAGTCTTTATCAACCACTACAATACTGAGACAGTCTTTATCAACCACTACAATACTGAGACAGTCTTTATCAACCACACAATACTGAGACAGTCTTTATCAACCACTACACCATACAATACTGAGACAGTCTTTATCAACCACTACAATACTGAGACAGTCTTTATCAACCACTACAATACTGAGACAGTCTTTATCAACCACTACACCATACAATACTGAGACAGTCTTTATCAACCACTACAATACTGAGACAGTCTTTATCAACCACTACACCATACAATACTGAGACAGTCTTTATCAACCACTACAATACTGAGACAGTCTTTATCAACCACTACAATACTGAGACAGTCTTCATCAACCACTACAATACTGAGACAGTCACATTCACTCTATCAGCGGTTCATTCATCGAATCATTGTGCAAATCATTTCAGATCTTATCCGTCTGACCGTTATAGGCAGTTGGGGATGAATGTATCTCAATATTAGCTGTTAAATCACAGGTTTGGAACAGACATCAATTATGGAACAGTACGGCAGTCACATCAATGTCTTCTCTATCAGAACATTGATGCAATTTAGGTGGCCCATATGGAGCCGGAATCCCTGACGTTGTAAACTGGCACGACCGTTTGGGATATTAATAAACAAAACAAACGCTGGTTTTTGTTTTCTACGTTACTGCAAAAACGAACTGTTTACCGTTGATGCTCCTCTCCATACGAACATTCCTCCGTTTAAACAACAAACAGCAATAAGAAAAGCGTGGGGGGTCGAACAGTGAGATAGAGATAACAGGCTTAATGTTGTACTCACCAGATCGTGGTTGGTAGAGTTGGAGTCTTCCTCAGGGAAAGGCTTGGACACCCCCAGCGCTATACAGTTAGCAAAGATGGCTATCAGGATGAAGATGTCAAAGGGTCTAGAGAGGAGAGTAGTCATGGAAACAACAAAAACAACCAAAAACAACAAAAACAACCAAACACAACCAAACACAACCAAAAACAACCAAACACAACCAAACACAACCAAACACAACCAAAAACAACCAAACACAACCAAACACAACCAAACACAACCAAACACAACCAAACACAACCAAACATAACCAAACACAACCAAAAACAACCAAACACAACCAAAAACAACCAAACACAACCAAAAACAACCAAACACAACCAAACACAACCAAAAAACAACCCAAAACAACCAAAAACAACCAAAAACAACCAAACACAACCAAAAACAACCAAAAACAACCAAACACAACCCAAAACAACCAAACACAACCAAAAACAACCAAAAACAACCAAACACAACCAAATACAACCAAAAACAACCCATATTGAAATGAAAAGGATGTCCTGACTCTCTGTGGTCACTAAAGATCACACCCCACTGGATACAACCTCGTTCAAACAACATTGTTGACCTAATGGGTTATGGCAGACGAAGTCAAGAGGACTGGGACGTGAAAACGTTGACGCTCAACATCTCAGAACTATGCTTTGCATAAATATAACCTTGTAGTCCCAAGGTTTTAGTAACAACTTAACAAAACATTGTTTTTTTCCCCCATTGGATTTTTTTGGTTGTGCTTTTAAAATGGTTTGAAAACATAGTACATATTAGAAATTCAACCAACTTTTGGTTGTCCTTTTTCTGAGTGGGTGAATATAGGTTGTAATCTCACTGATCGACAGCTCAACCAGAGGAGGCTGGTAGGAGGATCTATAGGAGGACAGGCTCATATTAATGACTGGAATGAGATAAATAGCATGGTATCTAACCATTACAATGAGCCCATCCTCCTATCGCTCATCCCACCAGTTTCGACCACATATCAACCCACTACGATACGTGCCATCCCACTGAGCACACCACGTCATTTTAACGTGGATCATTGGGTAATATTTGGTTAGTAATGTTAACCCCTGTGTCCAGTGTAAATTAACAATCTGGCCATCGTACCATCATGGCCACCTGATCATCACCAGCTTCTAATTGGCAAAAACAACAACCAGAACAATATTTATACAACAACAATAATACTACTACTAATAGCAGTACTACTACATCAATACTGACTGTATACTACTACTACTGCTATTACTACTACAACAACAATAATACTACTACTACTAATAGCAGTACTACTACATCAATAATGACTGTATACTACTACTACTGCTATTACTACTACAACAACAATAATACTACTACTAATAGCAGTACTACTACATCAATACTGACTGTATACTACTACTACTGCTATTACTACTACAACAACAATAATACTACTACTACTAATAGCAGTACTACTACAACAAGACTGACTGTATACTACTACTACTGCTATTACTACTACAATAACAACAATACTACTACTACTAATAGCAGTACTACTACAACAATACTGCCTGTATACTACTACTACTGCTATTACTACTACAACAACAATAATACTACTACTAATAGCAGTACTACTACAACAATACTGACTGTATACTACTACTACTGCTATTACTACTACAACAACAATACTACTACTACTACTAATAGCAGTACTACTACAACAATACTGCCTGTATACTACTACTACTGCTATTACTACTACAACAACAATAATACTACTACTACTAATAGCAGTACTACTACATCAATACTGACTGTATACTACTACTACTGCTATTACTACTACAACAACAATAATACTACTACTACTAATAGCAGTACTACTACAACAAGACTGACTGTATACTACTACTACTGCTATTACTACTACAATAACAACAATACTACTACTACTAATAGCAGTACTACTACAACAATACTGCCTGTATACTACTACTACTGCTATTACTACTACAACAACAATAATACTACTACTAATAGCAGTACTACTACAACAATACTGACTGTATACTACTACTACTGCTATTACTACTACAACAACAATACTACTACTACTACTAATAGCAGTACTACTACAACAATACTGCCTGTATACTACTACTACTGCTATTACTACTACAATAACAACAATACTACTACTACTAATAGCAGTACTACTACAACAATACTGCCTGTATACTACTACTACTGCTATTACTACTACAACAACAATAATACTACTACTACTAATAGCAGTACTACTACAACAAGACTGCCTGTATACTACTACAACAACAACAATACTACTACTAATAGGAGTACTTCAACAATACTACCTGTATACTACTACAACAATACTACTACTCATAGCAGTACTACAACAATACTGACTATATACTACTACTACAACAACAACAACAATACTACTACTACTAATAGGAGTACTACAACAAAACTGACTGTATACTACTACAACAAAAATACTTATACTACTACTAGTAGTAGCACTACTACAACAACAACAACACTTACGGTCAGGTCTATAAGTATTTGGACAGTGACAACATCATGATGTCTCTGTACGGCGCCACAATGGATTCGAAAGGAAACGATCACGATGTGCTTGAAGTGCAGACTTTCATCTTCAATTTCAGGGTTTTTTCAAAATTATTGTATGAACCGTGTAGGAATTACGACCATTTTTATACACAGCCCCCCCCACAAATACACAATTGTAGGGGCTCAAAAGTAATTGGACAAACTAACGTAATCATAAATGAAATTGTAAGTTTTAATACTTGGTTGCAAATCCTTTGCAGTCGATAACTCCCTGAAGTCTGGAACCCATAGACATCACCAGATGCTGGGTTTCTTCCCTGGTGATGCTCTGCCAGGCCTTTACTACAGCTGTCTTCAGTTCCTGCTTGTTCTTGGGGAGTTTTGCCTTCAGCAAGTGAAATGCATGCTCAATTGGATTCAGGTCAGGTGATTGACTTGGCCATTGCAGAACATTCCAATTATTTGCCTTAAAAAAAAAGGATTGGGTTGCTTTCGCAGTATTGCTTCGGGTCATTGTCCAGCTGCACTGTGAAGCGCCGTCCAATGAGTTTTGAAGCGTTTGGCAGAATCTAAGCAGATAATATCATTAGCCCTAAACACTTCAGAATGCATCCTGCTGCTTTGGTCAGCAGTCACATCATCAATAAAATACAAGGGAACCAGTTCCACTGGCAGCCATACATGTCCACGCCATAACACCACCTCCTCCATGCTTCACAGATGAGGTGGTATGCTCTGATGATGAGCAGTACCTCCCCTTCTCCATAACACCACCTCCTCCATGCTTCACAGATGAGGTGGTATGCTCTGATGATGAGCAGTACCTCCCCTTCTCCATAACACCACCTCCTCCATGCTTCACAGATGAAGTGGTATACTTTGGATCATGAACAGCTACTTCCCTTCTCCATAACACTACCTCCTCCATGCTTCACAGATGAAGTGGTATACTTTGGATCATGAACAGCTACTTCCCTTCTCCATACGCTTCTCTTCACATCATTCTGGTACCAGTTGATCTTTGCCTCATCTGTCCATAGGATGGTTGTTCCAGAACTGTACAGACATTTTTTTTTTTTAGATGTTGTTTTGGTCAACTCTAATCAGGTCTTCCTGGGTTTTTTTTAAGGCTTACCAATGGTTTACATCTTGTGATAAACCCTCTGTCTTTTATTCTGGTGAAGTCTTCTCTTGATTGTTGACATAGATACACCTGGAGGGTGTTCTTGATCTGGACAACTGTTTTTTCTTCACCAGGCAAATAATTATTATGTTATTAAATCTAAACAAAAACATTATGTGTGGCCAAATCAACTATTTGGGACGTTCTTAAAAAGAAATATGGCACTGGAGAGCTCAGAGAGCACCAAAAGGCCCGGAAGACTTCCACCAAAGTTGTTTTCCGTGGTCTTCCGGGCCTTTCTGAGCTCTCCAGTGCCTTATTTATTTTTTTAAGAACGTAGCAAATAGTTGATTTGGCCACACCTAATGTTTTTGTTTAGATTTTTCAGCCTAATGATGGCTTGCTTCACTGGCAGTGACAGATCTCTGGATTTCATGTCTGAGGGTTAACAGCAACAGATTCCAAATGCAAATGCCACAACTTGAAATTAACTCTATACCTTTTATCTAGTTACTTGTAAATGAACTAATGAGGGAATAACACACACCTGGCCATGGAACAGCTGATTAGCCAATTGTCCAATTACTTTTGGTCCCTTAAAAAAAGGGGGGGGGGCATATATAAAACGTGTTGTAATTCCTACACTGTTCACCCGATTTGGATGTAAAATACCCTCAAATTAAAGCTTTTTCAGGAACTCATGGGGATCCATAATAAACCCCAGGAAGAGTAGCTGCTGCCTTGGCAGGAACTCATGGGGATCCATAATAAACCACAGGAAGAGTAGCTGCTGCCTTGGCAGGAACTCATGGGGATCCATAATAAACCCCAGGAAGAGTAGCTGCTGCCTTGGCAGGAACTCATGGGGATCCACAATAAACCCCCAGGAAGAGTAGCTGCTGCCTTGGCAGGAACTCATGGGGATCCATAATAAACCCCCAGGAAGAGTAGCTGCTGACTTGGCAGGAACTCATGGGGATCCACAATAAACCCCCAGGAAGAGTAGCTGCTGCCTTGGAAGGAACTCATGGGGATCCACAATAAACCCCCAGGAAGAGCTGCTGCCTTGACAGGAACTCATGGGGATCCATAATAAACCCCCAGGAAGAGTAGCTGCTGCCTTGGCAGGAACTCATGGGGATCCACAATAAACCCCCAGGAAGAGTAGCTGCTGCCTTGGCAGCAACTCATGGGGATCCATAATAAACCCCAGGAAGAGCTGCTGCCTTGACAGGAACTCATGGGGATCCATAATAAACCCCAGGAAGAGTAGCTGCTGCCTTGGCAGGAACTCATGGGGATCCACAATAAACCCCCAGGAAGAGTAGCTGCTGCCTTGGCAGGAACTCATGGGGATCCATAATAAACCCCAGGAAGAGTAGCTGCTGCCTTGGCAGGAACTCATGGGGCTCCATAACAAACCCCAGGAAGAGCTGCTGCCTTGACAGGAACTCATGGGGATCCATAATAAACCCCAGGAAGAGCTGCTGCCTTGACAGGAACTCATGGGGATCCATAATAAACCCCAGGAAGAGTAGCTGCTGCCTTGGCAGGAACTCATGGGGATCCACAATAAACCCCCAGGAAGAGTAGCTGCTGCCTTGGCAGGAACTCATGGGGATCCATAATAAACCCCAGGAAGAGTAGCTGCTGCCTTGACAGGAACTCATGGGGATCCATAATAAACCCCAGGAAGAGTAGCTGCTGCCTTGGCAGGAACTCATGGGGATCCATAATAAACCGCAGGAAGAGTAGCTGCTGCCTTGGCAGGAACTCATGGGGATCCATAATAAACCACAGGAAGAGTAGCTGCTGCCTTGGCAGGAACTCATGGGGAACCATAATAAACCGCAGGAAGAGTAGCTGCTGCCTTGACAGGAACTAATGGGGATCCATAATAAACCACAGGAAGAGTAGCTGCTGCCTTGACAGGAACTCATGGGGATCCATAATAAACCCCAGGAAGAGTAGCTGCTGCCTTGGCAGGAACTAATGGGGACCCATAATAAACCCCAGGAAGAGTAGCTGCTGCCTTGGCAGGAACTAATGGGGATCCATAATAAACCCCAGGAAGAGTAGCTGCTGCCTTGGCAGGAACTCATGGGGATCCATAATAAACCGCAGGAAGAGTAGCTGCTGCCTTGGCAGGAACTCATGGGGATCCATAATAAACCACAGGAAGAGTAGCTGCTGCCTTGGCAGGAACTCATGGGGATCCATAATAAACCGCAGGAAGAGTAGCTGCTGCCTTGGCAGGAACTCATGGGGATCCACAATAAACCCCCAGGAAGAGTAGCTGCTGCCTTGGCAGGAACTCATGGGGATCCATAACAAACCCCAGGAAGAGCTGCTGCCTTGACAGGAACTCATGGGGATCCATAATAAACCCCAGGAAGAGTAGCTGCTGCCTTGGCAGGAACTAATGGGGATCCATAATAAACCCCAGGAAGAGTAGCTGCTGCCTTGGCAGGAACTCATGGGGATCCATAATAAACCACAGGAAGAGTAGCTGCTGCCTTGGCAGGAACTCATGGGGATCCATAATAAACCACAGGAAGAGTAGCTGCTGCCTTGGCAGGAATTCATGGGGATCCACAATAAACCCCCAGGAAGAGTAGCTGCTGCCTTGGCAGGAACTCATGGGGATCCACAATAAACCCCCAGGAAGAGTAGCTGCTGCCTTGGCAGGAACTCATGGGGATCCATAATAAACCCCAGGAAGAGTAGCTGCTGCCTTGACAGGAACTCATGGGGATCCACAATAAACCCCCAGGAAGAGTAGCTGCTGCCTTGGCAGGAACTCATGGGGATCCATAATAAACCCCAGGAAGAGTAGCTGCTGCCTTGACAGGAACTCATGGGGATCCATAATAAACCCCAGGAAGAGTAGCTGCTGCCTTGGCAGGAACTCATGGGGATCCACAATAAACCCCCAGGAAGAGTAGCTGCTGCCTTGGCAGGAACTCATGGGGATCCATAATAAACCCCAGGAAGAGTAGCTGCTGCCTTGACAGGAACTCATGGGGATCCATAATAAACCCCAGGAAGAGTAGCTGCTGCCTTGGCAGGAACTCATGGGGATCCATAATAAACCCCAGGAAGAGTAGCTGCTGCCTTGGCAGGAACTAATGGGGACCCATAATAAACCCCAGGAAGAGTAGCTGCTGCCTTGGCAGGAACTAATGGGGATCCATAATAAACCCCAGGAAGAGTAGCTGCTGCCTTGGCAGGAACTCATGGGGATCCATAATAAACCCCAGGGAGAGTAGCTGCTGCCTTGGAAGGAACTAATGGGGATCCATAATAAACCCCAGGAAGAGTAGCTGCTGCCTTGGCAGGAACTAATGGGGATCCATAATAAACCCCAGGAAGAGTAGCTGTTGCCTTGGCAGGAACTAATGGGGATCCATAATAAACCCCAGGAAGAGTAGCTGTTGCCTTGGCAGGAACTAATGGGGATCCTTAATAAACCCCAGGAAGAGTAGCTGCTGCCTTGGCAGGAACTAATGGGGATCCATAATAAACCCCAGGAAGAGTAGCTGCTGCCTTGGCAGGAACTAATGGGGATCCATAATAAACCCCAGGAAGAGTAGCTGCTGCCTTGGCAGGAACTAATGGGGATCCATAATAAACCCCAGGAAGAGTAGCTGCTGCCTTGACAGGAACTCATGGGGATCCATAATAAACCCCAGGAAGAGTAGCTGCTGCCTTGGCAGGAACTAATGGGGATCCATAATAAACCCCAGGAAGAGTAGCTGCTGACTTGGCAGGAACTAATGGGGATCCATAATAAACCCCAGGAAGAGTAGCTGCTGCTACTCAAATACAACAACATCAATACTACTACTTCTACTTGGACTACTACTACAACAACAACCACAACAATACGTTTCCTACAACAACCACAACAATGTTTATACTACAACAACAACAATCCTTAAACTACAACATCAAAAACAATAATTATACTACTACTACTACTACAACAACAACAATACTTATACTACAACAACAACAATAACAACAACATACACTAGACCAGTGTTTCTCAACCTCTGATAAAGTCCTCATCACTCTCTGTCCTCTCACACAGGCCTTTTCTCATTTGGGAATAAAATCTTTCCTCCATCTTCTCTCCTCCATCCTCTCTCCTCCGTCCTCTCTCCTCCATCTTCTCTCCTCCGTCCTCTCTCCTCCGTCCTCTCTCCTCCGTCCTCTCTCCTCCGTCCTCTCTCCTCTGTCCTCTCTCCTCCGTCCTCTCTCCTCCGTCCTCTCTCCTCCGTCCTCTCTCCTCCGTCCTCTCTCCTCCATCCTCTCTCCTCCATCCTCTCTCCTCCATCCTCTCTCCTCCACTTTAGACATTTATTTAGCGATCCACCTCTGTGAACTTCATTTGCCCGATGACGCGCAAGTGAAGAAGGAGTCTCATTTCATACAAATGCATTTTTTGTACACATTCGGCGCCTCTCCTCAATGACCTTTTACCTTTTTCAAAAGGAGGCTGTAGAGGATGGAGGAGAAAGGACACAGGAGCTGAGAAAATTCAATTGACAAAAGGCCACACTCGCTTCCTCTCTCTCATCTCTCTCTCCACCCCTCTCTCTCTCTCATCTCTCTCTCCACCTCTCTTTCTCCCCTCTCTGTCTCCCTCTTTCTCCCTCTGTCTCTCTAGCTAACCAACCGGCCCCTCAGGTAGTTGTCTTCTCTATTAACTCGGACTGAACTAGAACTCACCTTTAGAATACTAAGTGGTTTGAATCTGGGTCGTCTTCATGCCACATGGCAACTCAGACTGGTATCATGGACTAGACGTAACATTGTAAATGTAAAGTATGATACATTATGTTTGGTATGGTTACATAAGACAGAAGGTTACTTAAGACATGAACGAAAAAATGGCAGTTGGTTGTGGTGGATGGGTGGGCGTAGATAACGCCTAGCAACCCAAGGGTTGTTTGAATCTCATCACGGACAACTTTAGCATTTTAGCTAATTAGCAACTTTGTACCTACTTACTACGTTTTAGCTACTTTGCAACTACTTAGCATGTTAGCTAACCCTTCTCCAAACACTCCAAACACTAACATGAACCGTTTTAGCTAACCCTTCCCCAAACTTAACCAATTAATCTAATCCTAACCCTAACCATTAGCCCCTAAATCCTAGATAAGCTAGCGTTAGCCAGCTAGCTAATGTTACTGTTAGCCACCTAGCCACCCATAGCTAACATTAGCCACGACAAATTGGAACATACAAAATGGATAATGGACATCCACAAATGAATACATACCATACGTAACATATCATACTACATGAAGTGTCTCGGTTTTACGTAGAGAATAATACAAAATGCTCTGAGACCAGGTTGGGTAACTTGGTCTACTTTTCTATGTATTGTGTGTCTGTTAAGTAAGTTAGCTCTAGTGAGTGTCAATGTTTTCCCCACTGGTAATAATTTCAATGTGGAAATGTGGGTAATGTTTGGTTGAAATGTTGATCAACCTTTATTCACCCACTCAAAAAAACAGCCGAAGAATACCTAATGTTTATCACTATGCTTTCAGCCTGTCACACCCTGATCTGTTTCACCTGTCTTTGTGCTTGTCTCCACCCCCCTCTCCAGGTGTCGCCCATCTTCCCCATTATCCCCAGTGTATTTATACCCGTGTCCTCTGTTTGTCTGTTGCCAGTTCGTCTTGTTTTGTCAAGTCAACCAGTGTGTTTTTTTCGTGCTCCTGTTTATCCTATTCTGTGTTTTTCTAGTCCTCCCGGTTCTGACCTTAGCCTGCCCTGACACTGAGTCCGCCTACCTGACCATTCAGCCTGCCCTGACCTCGAGCCTGCCTGCCACTCTGTTCCGCCTGGACTCTGACCTGGTTTTTGATATTTTGCCTGTCCACGAACTGTCTCTCGCCCCTTTGTTTATAATAAATATCATAGACTAGAACCATCTGCCTCCCAGCTGCATCTGGGTCTCGCCGTTTATCGTTATACAACCATCTAAAAGCATAACCAAATTCCAATGGGTAAATACATCAACTCTCCAGTAGGAGGTGCTGTAAATACATAAACTCTAAAAGCATAACCAAATTCCAATGGGAAAAAAAGTCAGATTTTTGGTTTAGCTGCATCAAATCAGACTTTATTTAACGTGCATTTAAAGTTTGACTAAGTCCTATTCTTCAACTTCGATTTTTTTTGGTTGAGATGGAACGTAAAATCCAACAAATCAATTATTTGTTTGTATTAATCATTCATTTGTATTATTCAACTGGAATTAGATCCAGACTAAGTCAGTGGCACAGACGCAACTCTCCAATCAGAACATCTCCTTCAAATGTTAATATTTGGTTGCCTTGACAACCAAACTCAATTCAACATCTAGTTTGTCTAAAAAGGAGGAGTAGGAGTAGCTGGAGATAGATCAACTCTCCAGTAGGAGGTGCTGTAGATAGATCAACTCTCCAGTAGGAGGAGCTGGAGATAGATCAACTCTCCAGTAGGAGGTGCTGTAGATAGACCAACTCTCCAGTAGGAGGTGCTGTTCCAAGTGCTACTGCAAACCAATCAGCTGTCCCAAGTGCTACTGCAAACCAATCAGCTGTCCCAAGTGCTACTGCAAACCAATCAGCTGTTCCAAGTGCTACTGCAAACCAATCAGCTGTCCCAAGTGCTACTGCAAACCAATCAGCTGTTCCAAGTGCTACTGCAAACCAATCTTAGTAGGTAAAGGATACTTCCACTCTACGATGGAGAGCGCGGCCCTGCGTATGGGGTTGTTGAGTTTGAGGCAGTAAAGGGCTCTGGGCGCTCTCTGGACCTTGTCAGAACCCTGTATCACTTTCTTATTATGATGGCTCTTCTTCCTCTGGGTCCCCGTGGAACTGGTCGTAGAGTGGAGTGTGTCCGTCCTCGTCATCTTCACTCCTCCGTTTTCGGCCATACCGTCCTCCGTCCACTCCGCGTCTCCTTTCGTCTCCCCTCCCTCATCCCCCTCTCCTCCCTCCTCCTCCTCCTCCTCCTCTTCTCCCTCTTCTCCCTCTCCTCCACCCTCCTCTCCTTCGTCTGTGTTGGTGTACTCGTTCCGGCCATTGTCTGAGGAAGAGGAGGAAGAGAAGGAAGAGGAGAGAGTTAGACCAATATCAGGAGAACTTGACTCCTTCATGGGTTAGGTTACTCCCAGTAGAGATAGTTCAATGTAAAGAGTTATTAAATCAATAGTACCATGTTCCTCTCTGTTCTGTGTTTGTGTTTCTGAAAACTGTAAAACCCAGTTAACCCCAATCCCCCACCTCAACCTTAAACCTAACCCTTAAAAAACACCTTTTGTTTAAGTGTGTCTTGATCATGTTCAGTCAGTGGACTGAAGAAACTGAAGAAAAAAAAACATTATTGTAATGAGTTTGTATCAGTCCAGTCATTTTTACAAGAGCTTTGGTAGACCTTACATTGAAATCAAGACGATCTTGTTTTCCTCATAACCTGACGGATCACATAATACCTTACAGCAGCATGCTGAATCTTGAGAACTTGAAGAACTCAGATAGATAAATACATTTGTATGCTCTGAAGGATGGGGTGTCGCTCAACGCGTGAGACTCCACAGTAAGCAAGGCTATAAGCAGGGTTAGAATGGTAATACAGAGTAGTTAATAGGTGAAAACAACCATATTGTAGAGAACAGCTGTGACCTATTTCTCCGGAGCCGAAGCAGAGCAGAGCAGAGAGGAGCAGAGAGGAGCAGAGAGAAGCAGAGAGGAGCAGAGAGGAGCAGATAGGAGCAGAGAGAAGAGAGGAGCAGAGAGGAGCAGAGAGGAGCAGAGAGAAGAGAGGAGCAGAGAGGAGCAGAGAGGAGCAGAGAGGAGCAGATAGGAGCAGAGAGAAGAGAGGAGCAGAGAGGAGCAGAGAGGAGCAGAGAGAAGAGAGGAGCAGAGAGAAGAGAGGAGCAGAGAGAAGAGAGGAGCAGAGAGGAGAAGAGAGAAGAGAGGAGCAGAGAGAAGAGAGGAGCAGAGAGGAGCAGAGAGAAGATAGGAGCAGAGAGAAGAGAGGAGCAGAGGGAAGAGGGGAGCAGAGAGGAGACGAGAGGAGAGGAGAGAAGAGAGGAGCAGACAGGAGCTGAGAGAAGAGAGGAACAGAGAGAAGAGAGGAGTAGAGAGAAGAGAGGAGTAGAGAGGAGCAGAGAGGAGTAGAGAGGAGTAGAGAGAAGAGAGGAGTAGAGAGGAGCAGAGAGGAGTAGAGAGGAGCAGAGAGGAACAGAGAGAAGAGAGGAGCAGAGAGAAGAGAGGAGTAGAGAGAAGAGAGGAACAGAGAGGAGCAGAGAGGAGTAGAGAGAAGAGAGGAGTAGAGAGAAGAGAGGAGTAGAGAGGAGTAGAGAGAAGAGAGGAGCAGAGAGGAGTAGAGAGAAGAGAGGAGTAGAGAGAAGAGAGGAGCAGAGAGGAGTAGAGAGAAGAGAGGAGTAGAGAGAAGAGCAAAACAGAGAGGAGCAGAGAGGAGTAGAGAGAAGAGAGGAGTAGAGAGAAGAGAGGAGTAGAGAGAAGAGAGGAGTAGAGAGGAGTAGAGAGAAGAGAGGAGCAGAGAGGAGTAAAGAGAAGAGAGTAACAGAGAGGAGCAGAGAGGAGTAGAGAGAAGAGAGGAGTAGAGAGAAGAGCAGAACAGAGAGGAGCAGAGAGGAGTAGAGAGAAGAGAGGAGTAGAGAGAAGAGAGGAGTAGAGAGAAGAGAGGAGTAGAGAGGAGTAGAGAGAAGAGAGGAACAGAGAGGAACAGAGAGGAGTAGAGAGAAGAGAGGAGTAGAGAGAAGAGAGGAATAGAGAGGGGCAGAGAGGAGTAGAGAGAAGAGAGGAGTAGAGAGGAGCAGAGAGAAGAGAGGAACAGAAAGGAGCAGAGAAAAGAGAGAGAGTCAGAGTGTGTGAGGGAGAGAGAGATTCAAAGTACGTGAGAGAGGGAGAGAGAGAGTCAGAGTGCGTGAGGGAGGGAGAGAGAGAGTCAGAGTGTGTGAGGGAGGGAGAGTGGAACATGCACTAATAGCTTATATGAATCATATTTTTATCATGATGGTTCCTGGGCTGCAGTGAGATTGAGGGAATCCTAACAGACGTTGATAACACTGTTCTCAGTAAAACCTGTCAAGGAGCATTAAATTGAGCCAAAAGCAGTGGGAGAAACTCCTGTAAAAAGTTCAATAGGTATTAGGTTAAGTACTCAAGACTGATAGGGAGGTCGTTTCAATGGTAATTCGCTGCTCGTTTTGGAAGATATTAACTCTGTTCATAGGAAGGATGTCAGAGTTGATGCTCCTGGTGCTACAAGGTATGTTTTAGCTGTCACACAGGAACAGGGCCTTAGCTACAGCTCTATTCATATTTATTAAGGATATTAACCCTTCCTGCCAAGGCAGCAGCTACTCCTCCTGGGGTTTATTATGGATCCCCATGAGTTCCTGCCAAGGCAGCAGCTACTCTTCCTGGGGTTTATTATGGATCCCCATGAGTTCCTGCCAAGGCAGCAGCTACTCTTCCTGGGATTTATTATGGATCCCCATGAGTACCTGCCAAGGCAGCAGCTACTCTTCCTGGGGTTTATTAAGGATCCCCATGAGTTCCTGCCAAGGCAGCAGCTACTCTTCCTGGGGTTTATTAAGGATCCCCATGAGTTCCTGCCAAGGCAGCAGCTATTCTTCCTGGGGTTTATTATGGATCCCCATGAGTTCCTGCCAAGGCAGCAGCTACTCTTCCTGGGGTTTATTATGGATCCCCATGAGTTCCTTCCAAGGCAGCAGCTACTCTTCCTGAGGTTTATTAAGGATCCCCATGAGTTTCTTCCAAGGCAGCAGCTACTCTTCCTGGGGTTTATTATGGATCCCCATGAGTTCCTTCCAAGGCAGCAGCTACTCTTCCTGGGGTTTATTATGGATCCCCATGAGTTCCTTCCAAGGCAGCAGCTACTCTTCCTGAGGTCTATTAAGGATCCCCATGAGTTCCTTCCAAGGCAGCAGCTACTCTTCCTGGGGTTTATTATGGATCCCCATGAGTTCCTGCAGCTACTCTTCCTGCAGTCCAGCAACATAAAAACTTCTTCAGGCTAGGGTCTATTTTTCTCAATTTCCGCCTGACTTACGTGCCCAAAGTAAACTGCCTGTTGCACAGGCCCTGAAGCCAGGATATACATATAATTGGTACCATTGGAAAGAAAACACACTGAAGTTTGTAGAAATGTTAAAATAATGTAAGAGACTATAACACAATAGATATGGTAGGAGAAAATCCAAAGAAAACCAACCAGAATTTTTTTGGGAGAGAGCCCATGCTCTTCCAATGGAACATTTTAGGAAATCATTCAATCTAGCTCCCAGTGTGCAATTCCAATGGCTTCCACTGGGAGTCAGTAGTCTTTGTTCAAGGTTTCAGGCTTGTTTCTTCCAAAACGAGGAAGAATAATGATTTTTTTTGTACAGGGACACAGACTTGGAAATTAGTGTATATGTGCGCAACGAAGAGGACACAGACCTCCTAATATTCTTTTCCTTTTGAACATATTTCTTTCCGTATTCAATATTATAGTTTAATTACATTTTAGGGTATCTGAGGATTAAATATAAACGTATTTTGCTTTGTTTTAACAAAGTTTAGCGGTAGCTTTATGGATTCCTTTCTCTGCAGGTTGAACGAGTGGATTACTCAAATCAATGGCGCCAACTAAACAGACTTTATGGGATATAAAGGAAGATTTTATCTAACAAAACGACGCTACATGTTATAGCTGGGACCCTTTGGATGACAAATCAGAGGAAGACTTTCAAGACATAACCCTAACCCTGTTGAAGACATATCCCTAACCCTGTTGAAGACATATCCCTAACCCTGTTGAAGACATAACCCTGACCCCGTTGAAGACATAACCCTGACCCTGTTGAAGACATAACCCTGACCCTGTTGAAGACATAACCCTAACCCTGTTGATGACATAACCCTAACCCTGTTGAAGACATAACCATAACCCTGTTGAAGACATGACCCTAACCCTGTTGAAGACATGACCCTAACCCTGTTGAAGACATAACCATAACCCTGTTGAAGACATGACCCTAACCCTGTTGAAGCCATATCCCTAACCCTGTTGAAGACATAACCATAACCCTGTTGAAGACATGACCCTAACCCTGTTGAAGACATGACCCTAACCCTGTTGAAGACATAACCATAACCCTGTTGAAGACATGACCCTAACCCTGTTGAAGCCATATCCCTAACCCTGTTGAAGACATAACCATAACCCTGTTGAAGACATGACCCTAACCCTGTTGAAGACATAACCCTAACCCTGTTGATGACATAACCCTAACCCTGTTGAAGACATAACCCTAACCCTGTTGAAGACATATCCCTAACCCTGTTGAAGACATAACCCTGACCCTGTTGAAGACATAACCCTGACCCTGTTGAAGACATAACCCTAACCCTGTTGATGACATAACCCTAACCCTGTTGAAGACATAACCATAACCCTGTTGAAGACATGACCCTAACCCTGTTGAAGACATGACCCTAACCCTGTTGAAGACATAACCATAACCCTGTTGAAGACATGACCCTAACCCTGTTGAAGCCATATCCCTAACCCTGTTGAAGACATAACCATAACCCTGTTGAAGACATGACCCTAACCCTGTTGAAGACATAACCCTAACCCTGTTGATGACATAACCCTAACCCTGTTGAAGACATAACCCTAACCCTGTTGATGACATAACCCTAACCCTGTTGAAGACATAACCCTAACCCTGTTGAAGACATAACCCTAACCCTGTTGATGACATAACCCTAACCCTGTTGAAGACATAACCCTAACCCTGTTGAAGACATAACCCTAACCCTGTTGAAGCCATATCCCTAACCCTGTTGAAGACATAACCCTAACCCTGTTGAAGCCATGATCCTAACCCTGTTGAAGACATAACCCTAACCCTGTTGAAGACATGACCCTGACCCTGTTGAAGACATGACCCTAATCCTGTTGAAGACATGACCGTAACCCTGTTGAAGACATAACCCTAACCCTGTTGAAGACATGACCCTAACCCTGTTGAAGACATGACCCTAACCCTGTTGAAGACATATCCCTAACCCTGTTGAATACATAACCCTAACCCTGTTGAAGACATGACCCTAACCCTGTTGAAGACATGACCCTAACCCTGTTGAAGAAATAACCCTAACCCTGTTGAAGACATGACCCTAACCCTGTTGAAGACATAACCCTAACTCTGTTGAAGACATAACCCTAACCCTGTTGAAGACATAACCCTAACCCTGTTGAAGACATAACCCTAACCCTGTTGAAGCCATAACCCTAACCCTAACCCTGTTGAAGACATGACCCTAACCTTAACCCTGTTGAAGCCATGACCCTAACCCTGTTGAAGACATAACCCTAACCCTGTTGAAGACATATCCCTAACCCTGTTGAAGCCATGACCCTAACACTGTTGAAGACATAACCCTAACCCTGTTGAAGACATAACCCTAACCCTGTTGAAGACATGACCCTAACCCTAACCCTGTTGAAGACATAACCCTAACCCTGTTGAAGACATAACCCTAACCCCGTTGAAGATATAACCCTAACCCTAACCCTGTTGAAGACATAACCCTAACCCTGTTGAAGATATGACCCTAACCCTGTTGAAGACATAACCCCAACCCTGTTGAAGACATAACCCTAACCCTGTTGAAGACATGACCCTAACCCTGTTGAAGACATAACCCTAACCCTGTTGAAGACATAACCCTAACCCTGTTGAAGACAAATACCCTAACCCCGTTGAAGACATAACCCTAACCCCGTTGAAGCCATAACCCTAACCCTAACCCTGTTGAAGACATGACCCTAACCCTGTTGAAGCCATGACCCTAACCCTGTTGAAGACATAACCCTAACCCTGTTGAAGACATAAACCTAACCCTGTTGAAGCCATGACCCTAACCCTGTTGAAGACATAACCCTAACCCTAACCCTGTTGAAGACATAACCCTAACCCTGTTGAAGACATGACCCCAACCCTGTGGAAGACATAACCCTAACCCTGTTGAAGACATGACCCTAACCCTAACCCTGTTGAAGACATAACCCTAACCCTGTTGAAAACATGACCCCAACCCTGTTGAAGACATAACCCTAACCCTGTTGAAGACATGACCCTAATCCTGTTGAAGACATAACCCCAACCCTGTTGAAGACATGACCCTAACCCTGTTGAAGACATAACCCTAACCCTGTTGAAGACATGACCCCAACCCTGACCCTGTTGAAGACATAACCCTAACCCTGTTGAAGCCATAACCCTAACCCTAACCCTGTTGAAGACATAACCCTAACCCTGTTGAAGACATAACCCTAACCCTGTTGAAGCCATAACCCTAACCCTCTTGAAGACATGACCCTAACCCTGTTGAAGACATAACCCTAACCCTGTTGAAGACATGACCCTAACCCTGTTGAAGCCATAACCCTAACCCTGTTGAAGACATGACCCTAACCCTGTTGAAGACATAACCCTAACCCTGTGGAAGACATAACCCTAACCCTGTTGAAGACATGACCCTAACCCTAACCCTGTTGAAGACATAACCCTAACCCTGTTGAAGCCATAACCCTAACCCTGTTGAAGCCATAACCCTAACCCTGTTGAAGACATAACCCTAACCCTGTTGATGACATAACCCTAACCCTGTTGAAGACATAACCCTAACCCTGTTGAAGCCATAACCCTAACCCTGTTGAAGACATAACCCTAACCCTGTTGAAGACATGACCCTAACCCTGTTGATGACATAACCCTAACCCTGTTGAAGACATGACCCTAACCCTGTTGAAGCCATAACCCTAACCCTGTTGAAGCCATAACCCTAACCCTGTTGAAGCCATAACCCTAACCCTGTTGAAGACATGACCCTAACCCTGTTGAAGACATAACCCTAACCCTGTGGAAGACATAACCCTAACCCTGTTGAAGACATGACCCTAACCCTAACCCTGTTGAAGACATAACCCTAACCCTGTTGAAGCCATAACCCTAACCCTGTTGAAGCCATAACCCTAACCCTGTTGAAGACATAACCCTAACCCTGTTGATGACATAACCCTAACCCTGTTGAAGACATAACCCTAACCCTGTTGAAGCCATAACCCTAACCCTGTTGAAGACATAACCCTAACCCTGTTGATGACATAACCCTAACCCTGTTGAAGACATGACCCTAACCCTGTTGATGACATAACCCTAACCCTGTTGAAGACATAACCCTAACCCTGTTGAAGCCAAACCCTAACCCTGTTGAAGACATAACCCTAACCCTGTTGATGACATAACCCTAACCCTGTTGAAGACATGACCCTAACCCTGTTGATGACATAACCCTAACCCTGTTGAAGACATAACCCTAACCCTGTTGAAGCCAAACCCTAACCCTGTTGAAGACATGACCCTAACCCTGTTGAAGCCATAACCCTAACCCTGTTGAAGCCATAACCCTAACCCTGTTGAAGCCATAACCCTAACCCTGTTGAAGACATGACCCTAACCCTGTTGAAGACATAACCCTAACCCTGTGGAAGACATAACCCTAACCCTGTTGAAGACATGACCCTAACCCTAACCCTGTTGAAGACATAACCCTAACCCTGTTGAAGCCATAACCCTAACCCTGTTGAAGCCATAACCCTAACCCTGTTGAAGACATAACCCTAACCCTGTTGATGACATAACCCTAACCCTGTTGAAGACATAACCCTAACCCTGTTGAAGCCATAACCCTAACCCTGTTGAAGACATAACCCTAACCCTGTTGATGACATAACCCTAACCCTGTTGAAGACATGACCCTAACCCTGTTGATGACATAACCCTAACCCTGTTGAAGACATAACCCTAACCCTGTTGAAGCCAAACCCTAACCCTGTTGAAGACATAACCCTAACCCTGTTTTTTTTCAGAACAACTGTGCTGCTAACCACAGCCTACATCTCGTCATGAAGGATATCCTTAAAAGTCTGTCAAATAATTGACCCTGCTCCTTTGAAAGGAGAGATATTTCTGTGTCCTGAAACAGAGTTGGTAAAAAATAATAAAAATAAATAATAATAATAATGATGTCAACCAATGGAGAGACAAAGATGGCGATTATGAAGCCTGGAGTTCAGTTCGGTTCTGCATGAGAGAAACCACAAGATGGGCTGCTGCCGTGTATTTGAAACGGTTTCTTAATCCTGGTCCTGGGGACCCAAAGGGGAGGGGGTATTTAGAGCGCCCCCTCTCCCCCCACCAGCACTACACACTAACAACACCTTTGATAAGTGGAATCAGGTGTGCAGCGCTAGAGGACACGCTAACATGTGCAACCACTTTAGTGTCCTCAGGACTACGATGCGTACTACTGTTTATTACCGTATTTTAAAACTGCGTACGGGAATGACTGTAAAGAGGTAGAAATACGTTATTGGACACGGTTTGGTTATTGGATACCAGGGTGGTGTTTAGTGAATGAAATGCAGAGAAATTATGACTGTAAGATGAAACGTGGCATTTACAACCAGGTGCCGATATGTCAATGTTCACTGCATCACACCACAATAAGCACATATTAATTATCCCCTTGAGGGTTGATGAAGTACTCACCATTATTTTCTGTACTATTTAACCGTTGTCACATTAGATTTGCGCCAATGCACATTCAGAAAGAGAACAAATACAGTCATTGAAGTGAACCATCAAAAGAAGATACTGAAACGGACTATATTGCACGGTGTCTTGTGTGGTAAAATGTACAAGATATATTCATCCATCTATAAGGTCATTGACAAAATAACTGTCAAATTTCTCACTTTTTTTCTTTTTTTTGTTGTAAATCATCAACGGCTTTAGGCTACTGTCCCTTGTCACAACTTGTAGGTTTAAAAAAAAAACTATAGCCTTAATGTTTTAGTTTTAGTTACACGGCATAGAGATTTGAGTTGGTTAGGTTCTGTCAATGTCAACGGGAGAAATGCAGGCCACGAACGTATGTGAGAGAAACAGCTGTCCACATCTGCCGAAAGGTGACGCGTAACGAAATGTAGGTCTGCCGTTTTTCTCTACTCTCATTAATCCATAGTTGTAATCTGAATTTAGAAGCAATAGTTATAGAAAATTCTGACTTCCGATCGACACTGAATCGACAAAAATAAATAATGTCCCATAAAGTTGCGCTTCTGTAGAGATCCGTTTATTAAGTCTAAAAATAGGTACTACGAAAGAAGCAAAACATTTGGATAGAAAATAAATCATTCAAAATGAAAAATATACACAAAATGTTCTGTATTAAATTGAAAATAAGATGTAAACAGTGAATTATTGATGACAATATTCTTACTTTTACGATTGTCCTCATACATCTCGGGGATTGTTGCCTTCAACTGATCGCAGAGAAATGCATTATCCTCAGACAGGAGTTCACTTTTTTCACTGTTTATTCCACGTTTATATCCCAATAGAAATCTCTCCAAGTTTACATGTTTAAATATTACAAATAAATACACGCGAACTTGTTTACATTTTCAATGGGGTTTCAGCTTCATTCCAAAATTATTTCCATAGTAACGTCAGATCAATTAGCAACCGTTTCAATGAAACAGTGGTAGTATACAAAAGGAGAATCCGTCGACTTGTGGTGATTTTAAAAGCCTAGTGTTGATTCTTTAAAAAAATAAGAAATATATTGCAAATCCTTTCACATTAATCTCACTGGGTTTTCTCTGTTCACTATCTGTCTCCGTATTTAAGCCATCAATTCAGGATTAAAGAAAAAATGTAGTCCTTTAAAGGGGATGGCAGCCTAGAAACTTATTAAAGGCAGGGACGCGCTCGGCGGCAGAAGGTTAAATTACATGACGACAGAAAATTCTGTGCTTAGATAAAGTCAGCCGATTTGTAAACCCAATGTTGTTGTAACAAATTGCTGTTATTACCTTCCTTATTAACACTTTATAAATAATATGAATATAATAAGTAGCATACAAATTAATCACTAAAACATTAAGGCTTTTTTTTAGGTCTTTGATGATATGACTACAATTTTCTCAAAAATTGAATGGATTTCGTTTTCTCATAGTCAATATTTAACCATTGATCGAGTCCACATCCAAGATGGAATTTCTCCTCTATGACAGTCAGCAGGTGTAATGATACCTAGTAAATTGTACAACTGAATGCATTCAACTGAAATGTGTCTTTCACATTTAACCCAACCCTTTCCCTTTCCTAATCTCTCTCTCTCTCTCTCTCTGTGATGATGAAATGAATCACGCACACAATTTCTCATCAGTACAGTAGCCAGCCACAGAACACACCCATGTATGCCTGTACAGCACACGTTTATTGAAAGTGTTAGGCAGAGCAAATAACATCCAATCCAATCTGGGTTAAATTCATTCCAAAAATATAGAACCTTAGCTTAAAGAGTTTAGATTAGATTGAAAAAAGAAATACAAATAAATAATCAAAGACGAAAAATGGCTGAACTAGGTAGGTTACTAGGAATAACTATTGAACTAGGTAGGCTACTAGGAATAACTATTGAACGAGGTAACTTAAGCGACTAGGAATAACTATTGAACTAGGTAGGCTACTGGGAATAACTGTTGAACTAGGTAGGCTACTAGGAATAACTATTGAACGAGGAAACTTAGGCGACTAGGGATAAATGTTGAACTAGGTAGGCTACTAGGAATAACTATTGAACGAGGTAACTTAGGCGACTAGGGATAACTGTTGAACTAGGTAGGCTACTAGGAATAACTATTGAACGAGGTAACTTAGGCGACTAGGGATAACTGTTGAACTAGGTAGGCTACTAGGAATAACTATTGAACTTGGTAGGCTACTAGGAATAACTGCTGAACTAGGTAGGCTACTAGGACTAACTGCTGAACTAGGTAACTTAGGCTACTAGGAATAATTGTTGAACTAGGTAAATTAGGCTACTAGGAATAACTGTTGAACTAGGTAGGGTCTAGGAATAACTGTTGAACTAGGTAACTTAGGCTACTAGGAATAACTGCTGAACTAGGAAACTTAGGCTACTAGGAATAACTGTTGAACTGGTTAACTTAGGCTACTAGGAATAACTGTTGAACTAGGTAGGCTACTAGGAATAACTATTGAACTAGGTAGGCTACTGGGAATAACTGTTGAACTAGGTAGGCTACTGGGAATAACTGTTGAACTAGGTAGGCTACTAGGAATAACTGCTGAACTACGAAACTTAGGCTACTAGGAATAACTGTTGAACTGGTTAACTTAGGCTACTATGAATAACTGCTGAACTAGGAAACTTAGGCTACTAGGAATAACTGTTGAACTGGTTAACTTAGGCTACTAGGAATAACTGTTGAACTAGGTAGGCTACTAGGAATAACTATTGAACTAGGTAGGCTACTATGAATAACTATTGAACTAGGTAGGCTACTGGGAATAACTGTTGAACTAGGTAGGCTACTGGGAATAACTGTTGAACTAGGTACGCTACTAGGAATAACTGCTGAACTAGGAAACTTAGTCTACTAGGAATAACTGTTGAACTGGTTAACTTAGGCTACTAGGAATAACTGTTGAACTAGGTAGGCTACTAGGAATAACTATTGAACTAGGTAGGCTACTAGGAATAACTGTTGAACTAGGTAGGCTACTAGGAATAACTATTGAACTAGGTAGGCTACTAGGAATAACTATTGAACTTGGTAGGCTACTAGGAATAACTGCTGAACTAGGAATAACTGTGGAACAAGGTAACTTAGGCTACTAGGAATAACTGTTGAACTAGGTAGGGTCTAGGAATAACTGTTGAACTGGGTAGACTTCTAGGAATAACTGTGGAACTAGGTAGCTTAGGCTACTAGGAATAACTGTTGAACTAGGTAGGCTACTAGGAATAACAGTTGAAATAGGTAACTTAGCCTACTAGGAATAACTGTTGAACTAGGTAGGCTACTAGGAATAACTGTGGAACGAGGTAGCTTAGGCTACTAGGAATAACTGTTGAACTAGGTAGGGTCTAGGAATAACTGTTGAACTAGGTAGACTTCTAGGAATAACAGTGGAACTAGGTAGACTACTAGGAATAACTGTTGAACTAGGTGGGCTACTAAGAATAACTGTTAAACTAGGTAATATAGGCTACTAGGAATAACTGTTGAACTAGGTAGGCTACTAGGAATAACTATTGAACTAGGTAGGCTACTAGGAATAACTATTGAACTTGGTAGGCTACTAGGAATAACTGCTGAACTAGGTAGGCTACTAGGAATAACTGTGGAACAAGGTAACTTAGGCTACTAGGAATAACTGTTGAACTAGGTAGGGTCTAGGAATAACTGTTGAACTGGGTAGACTTCTAGGAATAACTGTGGAACTAGGTAGCTTAGGCTACTAGGAATAACTGTTGAACTAGGTAGGCTACTAGGAATAACAGTTGAAATAGGTAACTTAGCCTACTAGGAATAACTGTTGAACTAGGTAGGCTACTAGGAATAACTGTGGAACGAGGTAGCTTAGGCTACTAGGAATAACTGTTGAACTAGGTAGGGTCTAGGAATAACTGTTGAACTAGGTAGACTTCTAGGAATAACAGTGGAACTAGGTAGACTACTAGGAATAACTGCTGAACTAGGTAACTTAGGCTGAACTGTTGAGGTGGGCTACTAAGAATAACTGTTAAACTAGGTAATATAGGCTACTAGGAATAACTGTTGAACTAGGTAGGCTACTAGGAATAACTATTGAACTAGGTAGGCTACTAGGAATAACTATTGAACTTGGTAGGCTACTAGGAATAACTGCTGAACTAGGTAGGCTACTAGGAATAACTGTGGAACAAGGTAACTTAGGCTACTAGGAATAACTGTTGAACTAGGTAGGGTCTAGGAATAACTGTTGAACTGGGTAGACTTCTAGGAATAACTGTGGAACTAGGTAGCTTAGGCTACTAGGAATAACTGTTGAACTAGGTAGGCTACTAGGAATAACAGTTGAACTAGGTAACTTAGCCTACTAGGAATAACTGTTGAACTAGGTAGGCTACTAGGAATAACTGTGGAACGAGGTAGCTTAGGCTACTAGGAATAACTGTTGAACTAGGTAGGGTCTAGGAATAACTGTTGAACTAGGTAGACTTCTAGGAATAACAGTGGAACTAGGTAGGCTACTAGGAATAACTGCTGAACTAGGTAACTTAGACTACTAGGAATAACTGTTGAACTAGGTGGGCTACTAAGAATAACTGTTAAACTAGGTAATATAGGCTACTAGGAATAACTGTTGAACTAGGTAGACTTCTAGGAATAACTGTTGGACTAGGTAGGCTATTAGGAATAACTATTGAGCTAGGTAGGCTACTAGGAATAACTGTGGAACTAGGTAGGCTTCTAGGAATAACTGTGGAACTAGGTAGGCTTCTAGGAATAACTGTGGAACTAGGTAGGCTTCTAGGACTACATATATACTAGTATACTGTATAGTACATTACCTTTGACTAGTGCTCTGATTAAAAAACAGTATCTATATAAAGAATAGGCATCCCGAGTGGAGCAGCGGTCTAATGCACTGCATCTCAGTGCTAGTAGGCGTCACTACAGACCCTGGTTCGATCCTGGCCTGTATCACAATCGGCTGTGATTGGGAGTCCCATAGGGCGGAGCACAATTGGTCCAACGTCATCCGTGTTAGGGTTTGTCCGGGGTAGGAATAACATCCGTGTTAGGGTTTGTCCGGGGTAGGAATAACATCCGTGTTAGGGTTTGTCCTGGGTAGGAATAACATCCGTGTTAGGGTTTGTCCGGGGTAGGAATAACATCTGTGTTAGGGTTTGTCCTGGGTAGGAATAACATCCGTGTTAGGGTTTGTCCTGGGTAGGAATAACATCCGTGTTAGGGTTTGTCCGGGGTAGGAATAACATCCGTGTTAGGGTTTGTCCGGGGTAGGAATAACATCCGTGTTAGGGTTTGTCCTGGGTAGGAATAACATCCGTGTTAGGGTTTGTCCGGGGTAGGAATAACATCTGTGTTAGGGTTTGTCCGGGGTAGGAATAACATCTGTGTTAGGGTTTGTCCTGGGTAGGAATAACATCTGTGTTAGGGTTTGTCCTGGGTAGGAATAACATCTGTGTTAGGGTTTGTCCGGGGTAGGAATAACATCTGTGTTAGGGTTTGTCCGGGGTAGGAATAACATCTGTGTTAGGGTTTGTCCGGGGTAGGAATAACATCTGTGTTAGGGTTTGTCCGGGGTAGGAATAACATCTGTGTTAGGGTTTGTCCAGGGTAGGCCATCATTGAAAATAATAATTTGTTCTTTACTGACTTCCCTAGTTAAATAAAGGTTGAATAAATGTTGAATATATGTTGAATAATGGTTGAATATATGTTGAATAATGGTTGAATAATGGTTGAATAATGGTTGAATATATGTTGAATAATGGTTGAATAAAGGTTAAAGGTAAAATGAAAGGTTGAATGAAGGTTGAATGAAGGTTGAATGAAGGTTGAATGAAGGTTAAAGGTAGAAATAAAGGTTGAATGAAGGTTGAATGAAGGTTGAATGAAGGTTAAAGGTTGAATGAAGGTTAAAGGTAGAAATAATGGTTGAATAATGGTTGAATAATGGTTGAATAAAGGTTAAAGGTAAAATGAAAGGTTGAATATGGTTGAATGATGGTTGAATGAAGGTTAAAGGTAGAAATAAAGTTTGAATAAATGTTGAATGAAGGTTGAATGAAAGTTGAATAAAGGTTGAATAAATTCAAAATAGGGTGACATTTGGGACTCATGCTGACAGAATCTCATTCCATTAATACCTGAAGGGCACAGCACTAGACACTGAAGGTCATATACAAATACCTGCAAGAGAGGCAGGCAGACTACTACTTCACCACGTTGCCACCACGTTACATTACAATCACCATCCTGAGCTGAGCCAGAGGTGCTTTCTGCATGGTGTTGAAATTCATTATCTGACATGTAGTAAACTAGACATGAGTTCTGTCTGACATGCCAGTGATATGTAGTAAACTAGACATGAGTTCTGTCTGACATGCCAGTGATATGTAGTAAACTAGACATGAGTTCTGTCTGACATGCCAGTGATATGTAGTAAACTAGACATGAGTTCTGTCTGACATGCCAGTGATATGTAGTAAACTAGACATGAGTTCTGTCTGACATGCCAGTGATATGTAGTAAACTAGACATGTATTCTGTCTGACATGCCAGTGATATGTAGTAAACTAGACATGAGTTCTGTCTGACATGCCAGTGATATGTAGTAAACTACACATGAGTTCTGTCTGACATGCCAGTGATATGTAGTAAACTAGACATGAGTTCTGTCTGACATGCCAGTGATATGTAGTAAACTAGACATGAGTTCTGTCTGACATGCCAGTGATATGTAGTAAACTAGACATGAGTTCTGTCTGACATGCCAGTGATATGTAGTCAACTAGACATGAGTTCTGTCTGACATGCCAGTGATATGTAGTAAACTAGACATGAGTTCTGTCTGACATGCCAGTGATATGTAGTAAACTAGACATGAGTTCTGTCTGACATGCCAGTGATATGTAGTAAACTAGACATGAGTTCTGTCTGACATGCCAGTGATATGTAGTAAACTAGACATGTATTCTGTCTGACATGCCAGTGATATGTAGTAAACTAGACATGTGTTCTGTCTGACATGCCAGTGATATGTAGTAAACTAGACATGAGTTCTGTCTGACATGCCAGTGATATGTAGTAAACTAGACATGAGTTCTGTCTGACATGCCAGTGATATGTAGTAAACTAGACATGAGTTCTGTCTGACATGCCAGTGATATGTAGTAAACTAGACATGAGTTCTGTCTGACATGCCAGTGATATGTAGTAAACTAGACATATATTTAGAGTCTCAAATGTCATCCTGTTCCCTATGTAGTTTATATTCCCTATGCCCGCCTCTGTTTAAAAGTAGTGCACTATATAGGCAACAGGTTGCTATTTGGGATGCAGCCTAAATCGTTGTAATCCCTGTGGAAGCTATGAGGATTTGCTTGCTCTGGTCATGTTGGATTCCAATGGCAATTCGTGCCACAACAAATTGGGAAAAGCGGGTGTCTATTCATTTCACAGTAGGGAGAAATTCAACACGTAATATATTCTACGTTTTTAAAATACAATTTTTTTTTAAAAAGTCAGAATTAGTGAGGAATGAACGTTGGTTTGCGCTTGTTATCGCTCAACCCCTGGTGGGATTAAGTTTGTGAAGAATTAGTTTCTCGTAGGGGAAGCTGTTGTCTGTCTCTCACTATCTTTTTCTCTCTTTAAAAAAAAATAATAAATCTCTTTAATCCAATGCCTTGTCTTCATGACTCCTAATGCCAGTGTCTCTACTAAGGTTGTAAAAATCTGGTAACTTTTCCAGAAAACCTTGTTGGAACATCAAGAGGATGTAAACAGGACATTCATAACCCCCCAACCAGGATTTCTGGGGGGAAAGTTTAGTTACAAGATGATTTTTTGCAACCTTGCAGGTAACACTTCAATCTCCTGCTCCTGGTAAGGCTACTGTGTGCAGGCTTTCATTCCAGCCCTGCGGTAAGACATCAGTAAGACCATCATCAAGGCCATGTTCAGTTCATTATTTAAATCAGGTGTGTTAGCGACGGGCTGGAACAAAATCCTGCACCGAGTAATAATGAGTAAATACCAGAGAGTGTATCATACCACAGCCAGTAATAATGAGTAAATACCAGAGAGTTTATCATACCACAGCCAGTCTTACATGCCTAATGGACATAAATGTAATCCATGACCTTTTGTATTGTTGGCAACATCCTAAAAGGACATGGAAACACACAGACATAATTACGCCTGCTAACTGGGGACAGTAGGATTTGGCCTAAACATTCGCTGCTCCAGCCACCCCCTCCAGTTCACCTCTGTGAGTGACTTACCTCGCTGTGAAAGTGACATCATAGTTTGTAACACATTTACATAAAATGAGCGTCCCGCGCCCTCTCTTGGTGGTCTGTGGTACTACAACAGTCAAATGTTTTTCAATGAGAAACTCATTTCAATTAGATCAGATAGGTTTGTTGTAATTTTTTTGCTAAATAACAACACTAAGATATATTGCTAAGAGTGTGATTGTACAGTGCCAATATGCTCTTATTTAACTAGGCAAGTCAGCTTAGAACAAATTCTTATTTACCATGACGGCCGACCCCATGCCAAACCCACTGGGCCAATTGTGTGCCGCCCTATGGGGATTGCTAATCAAAGCCACATGTGATGCAGCCTGGATTTGAACCAGGTACTGCAGTGCTTCCTCTTGCACCTGCGCCACTCACGAGTATAGAAGAGAGTGCCCTAAACCCCTCCTCCTTAGGCACTTGTGTTGATCTGAACAACATGGTAGGTGTAAGCAATAGGGTGAAGGCACCTTGAAGTACATTTCAGCTCTGTTAAAAAGTACCCTCACATCGTTGTTACATTGAGTATAGTGATTCAGGTGTATCATTAGAACTGGTTACTGGTTAATAGGACACACCAACATTATACAACTATAACAGAAACTCGACACGTGAATGTTATTGTAGCGTCCCGTAAAAACTTGTCAAGAACGTTAACGTTGTATATTCTGAGAACATTGTAACCGCGTTCTAAATCAAATCAAATCAAATGTATTTATATAGCCCTTCGTACATCAGCTGATATCTCAAAGTGTTGTACAGACACCCAGCCTAAAACCCCAAACAGCAAGCAATGCAGGTGTAGAAGCAGATATTCTAGATAAGCAGAGATTCTAGATGAGCAGAGATTCTATATAAGCAGAGATTCTAGATAAGCAGAGATTCTAGATAAGCAGAGATTCTAGATAAGCAGACATTCTAGATAAGCAGATATTCTAGATAAGCAGATATTCTAGATAAGCAGAGATTCTAGATAAACAGGGATTCTAGATAAGCAGAGATTCTAGATAAGCAGATATTCTAGATAAGCAGAGATTCTAGATAAGCAGAGATTCTAGATAAGCAGATATTTTAGATAAGCAGAGATTCTAGATAAGCAGAGATTCTAGATAAGCAGAGATTCTAGATAAGCTATGTTTGACATTAAGGGACTTCTTCTGCTTATCCTTAACACCAAAACATGCAACAACAAAAAAGGCTCTCAGGAAGTTTTTGCTAACATAAAAGTATATAGAATGTTCCCCTTGACTAACGGAACACTGGACAATCAAACATTAGGGGAACGTTACTGATAACATTACAAAAACGTTCTCTCTCCTTGAGTTGATCAAATGAATGAGCTCTGCGTTACTGAGTTGATCAAATGTTTGGAGGTGTGGTTCTATGCTGATTAATTTATGTACGGAGGTGTGGTTCTATGCTGATTAATTTATGTACGGAGGTGTGGTTCTATGCTGATTAATTTATGCACGGAGGTGTGGTTCTATGCTGATTAATTTATGTACGGAGGTGTGGTTCTATGCTGATTAATTTATGTACGGAGGTGTGGTTCTATGCTGATTAATTTATGTACGGAGGTGTGGTTCTATGCTGATTAATTTATGCACGGAGGTGTGGTTCTATGCTGATTAATTTATGCACGGAGGTGTGGTTCTATGCTGATTAATTTATGTACGGAGGTGTGGTTCTATGCTGATTAATTTATGTACGGAGGTGTGGTTCTATGCTGATTAATTTATGCACGGAGGTGTGGTTCTATGCTGATTAATTTATGCACGGAGGTGTGGTTCTATGCTGATTAATTTATGTACGGAGGTGTGGTTCTATGCTGATTAATTTATGTACGGAGGTGTGGTTCTATGCTGATTAATTTATGTACGGAGGTGTGGTTCTATGCTGATTAATTTATGTACGGAGGTGTGGTTCTATGCTGATTAATTTATGCACGGAGGTGTGGTTCTATGCTGATTAATTTATGTATGGAGGTGTGGTTCTATGCTGATTAATTTATGCACGGAGGTGTGGTTCTATCCTGATTAATTTATGTACGGAGGTGTGGTTCTATGCTGATTAATTTATGCACGGAGGTGTGGTTCTATGCTGATTAATTTATGTACGGAGGTGTGGTTCTATGCTGATTAATTTATGCACGGAGGTGTGGTTCTATGCTGATTAATTTATGTACGGAGGTGTGGTTCTATGCTGATTAATTTATGCACGGAGGTGTGGTTCTATGCTGATTAATTTATGCACGGAGGTGTGGTTCTATGCTGATTAATTTATGCACGGAGGTGTGGTTCTATGCTGATTAATTTATGCATGCCATACCATTTAATGAAGTGTAAATACCAATGACTCTATTTATGAAAGGACAAAGCCGTCGATCACGAGACACCATTCATTTATATGTAAAGACTCAATAGGACATTGAAACCTAATTAAACCGGTTAAGATGACGTGTCTTTGGCTGCTCCTCAATTCAGATATATATTTTTTTCTCCCTTAATTGGTGTTTTGACCAATCACAGCAGATCTTTTCACTTCAAGTCAATTAGTGAAAAAAAGTTCCTAATTGTGCTGCCTGTGTAGACGCAGCAATGGAGACATAACATGGTAGTCCAGGAAGTGAAGTTGCAGGAAAACTCCGTGCTGCCCCCCCCCCCCCCCCATTGAGTGATTGTGTCCGAATACCCATAATAGCATACTACATTTCGAATGCTTAGCAGGACAGGAAAACGGTCCAATTTGCGCATTTGTCAAGAGAACATCCCTGGTCATCCCTACTGCCTCTGATCTGGTGGACTCACTAAACAGAGAACATCCCTGGTCATCCCTACTGCCTCTGATCTGGAGGACTCACTAAACAGAGAATATCCCTGGTCATCCCTACCGCCTCTGATCTGGTGGACTCACTAAACAGAGAACATCCCTGGTCATCCCTACTGCCTCTGAACTGGCAGACTCACTAAACACAAATACTTCATTTGTAAATGATGTCTAAGTGTTGGAGTGTGCCTCTGGCTATCTGTAAATAAAATAATTGTACAGTCTGGTTTGCTTAATATAAGCAATTACATTTACTTTTGATACTTAAGTATATTTAAAACCAAATACTTTTAGACTTTTACTCAAGTGGTAATTTACTGGGTACTTTCCCTTGAAATGGAGTCCTTTTCTATTAAGGTATCGTTACGTTTACTCAAGTATGACATTTGGGTACTTTTTCCACCACTGGTTGTAAAGGGATTTACTTTGAACCTTTATTCAAATGGACAAGTCAATTAAGAACAAATTCTTATTTACAATTTTTTTTTATTTCACCTTTATCTAACCAGGTAGGCAAGTTGAGAACACCTTTATCTAACCAGGTAGGCAAGTTGAGAACACCTTTATTTAACCAGGTAGGCAAGTTGAGAACACCTTTATCTAACCAGGTAGGCTAGTTGAGAACACCTTTATCTAACCAGGTAGGCTAGTTGAGAACACCTTTATTTAACCAGGTAGGCCAGTTGAGAACACCTTTATCTAACCAGGTAGGCTAGTTGAGAACACCTTTATCTAACCAGGTAGGCAAGTTGAGAACACCTTTATTTAACCAGGTAGGCCAGTTGAGAACACCTTTATCTAACCAGGTAGGCTAGTTGAGAACACCTTTATCTAACCAGGTAGGCAAGTTGAGAACACCTTTATTTAACCAGGTAGGCAAGTTGAGAACACCTTTATTTAACCAGGTAGGCAAGTTGAGAACACCTTTATTTAACCAGGTAGGCAAGTTGAGAACACCTTTATTTAACCAGGTAGGCAAGTTGAGAACACCTTTATCTAACCAGGTAGGCAAGTTGAGAACACCTTTATTTAACCAGGTAGGCCAGTTGAGAACTCCTTTATTTAACCAGGTAGGCAAGTTGAGAACACCTTTATCTAACCAGGTAGGCAAGTTGAGAACACCTTTATTTAACCAGGTAGGCAAGTTGAGAACACCTTTATCTAACCAGGTAGGCTAGTTGAGAACACCTTTATCTAACCAGGTAGGCTAGTTGAGAACACCTTTATTTAACCAGGTAGGCCAGTTGAGAACACCTTTATCTAACCAGGTAGGCTAGTTGAGAACACCTTTATCTAACCAGGTAGGCAAGTTGAGAACACCTTTATTTAACCAGGTAGGCCAGTTGAGAACACCTTTATCTAACCAGGTAGGCTAGTTGAGAACACCTTTATCTAACCAGGTAGGCAAGTTGAGAACACCTTTATTTAACCAGGTAGGCAAGTTGAGAACACCTTTATTTAACCAGGTAGGCAAGTTGAGAACACCTTTATTTAACCAGGTAGGCAAGTTGAGAACACCTTTATTTAACCAGGTAGGCAAGTTGAGAACACCTTTATCTAACCAGGTAGGCAAGTTGAGAACACCTTTATTTAACCAGGTAGGCAAGTTGAGAACACCTTTATTTAACCAGGTAGGCAAGTTGAGAACACCTTTATCTAACCAGGTAGGCAAGTTGAGAACACCTTTATCTAACCAGGTAGGCAAGTTGAGAACACCTTTATCTAACCAGGTAGGCAAGTTGAGAACACCTTTATCTAACCAGGTAGGCAAGTTGAGAACACCTTTATCTAACCAGGTAGGCAAGTTGAGAACACCTTTATCTAACCAGGTAGGCAAGTTGAGAACACCTTTATCTAACCAGGTAGGCAAGTTGAGAACACCTTTATTTAACCAGGTAGGCAAGTTGAGAACACCTTTATCTAACCAGGTAGGCAAGTTGAGAACACCTTTATCTAACCAGGTAGGCAAGTTGAGAACACCTTTATCTAACCAGGTAGGCAAGTTGAGAACACCTTTATCTAACCAGGTAGGCAAGTTGAGAACACCTTTATCTAACCAGGTAGGCAAGTTGAGAACAAGTTCTCATGTACAATTGCGACCTGGCCAAGATAAAGCAAAGCAGTTCGACACATACAACGACACAGAGTTACACATGGTGTAAAACAAACATACAGTCAATAATACAGTATAAACAAGTCTATATACAATGTGAGCAAATGAGGTGAGATAAGGGAGGAAAAGGCAAAAAAAGGCCATGGTGGCAAAGTAAATACAATATAGCAAGTAAAAAAATGGCGGCCTAGCCCGGCCAAACCATAGACGACGCTGGGCCAATTGTGCGCCACCGTATGTGCGCCACCCAATCAGATGTGATACAACCTGGATTCAAACCAGGGACTGTAGTGACACCTCTTGCACTGAGATGCAGTGCCTTAGACCGCTGCACCACTCAGGAAGCCTCGTAGTAAACAGATTACTGCCGCTAACCCAATGCAGTGAGGAGTTTATAGCCGTTCATCCATTTTAGTAAGGACTTTAGCCAGTTAGCATCAAATGATACAAACACACACATGTGGATGCTATCTAGAAGCTGCAAATAGAGGGTCTGTCAGAGTGACAGGCAGTTGGTAACAGTTCAATGGAGTAATGTGTGTGTGTAGGTGAGACATACAGTACAGGTATACTGTCTGTATAGCGGTCTCTCCCTCCGTGTCCTAGCCTTGCACAGACTCTAACAGCCTGCTCTAGTTTACTGCCTTCCCTTCTGTCTTCTGGAACTGGGTTGAAATTAATACTCTCTCTCTCTCTCTCTCTCTCTCTCTCTCTGTATCTCTCTCTCTCTCTCTCTGTATCTCTCTCTCTCTCTCTCTCTGCTCCTGACCCCTGTTCAGGGACTACTCCTGACCACTGTTCAGGGACGAATCCTGACCACGGTTCAGGGACGAATCCTGACCACTGTTCAGGGACTACTCCTGACCACTGTCAAGATGTGGTGGCTTTTCGTGGACTTTTTAGCAATGCTGTGACTGACCAGAGAAGAGGCTCTAATGTAGTGACTGACCATTCAGAGAAGAGGCTCCAATGTAGTGACTGACCAGAGAAGAGGCTCTAATGTAGTGACTGACCAGAGGAGAGGCTCTAATGTAGTGACTGATCAGTGGAGGCTCTAATGTAGTGACTGACCATTCAGAGAAGAGGCTCCAATGTAGTGACTGACCAGAGAAGAGGCTCTAATGTAGTGACTGACCATTCAGAGAAGAGGCTCCAATGTAGTGACTGACCATTCAGAGAAGAGTCTCTAATGTAGTGACTGACCAGAGAAGAGGCTCTAATGTAGTGACTGACCAGAGAAGAGGCTCTAATGTAGTGACTGACCAGAGAAGAGGCTCTAATGTAGTGACTGACCAGAGAAGAGGCTCTAATGTAGTGACTGATCAGTGAAGAGGCTCTAATGTAGTGACTGACCAGAGAAGAGGCTCTAATGTAGTGACTGAACAGAGAAGAGGCTCTAATGTAGTGACTGACCAGAGAAGAGGCTCTAATGTAGTGACTGACCAGAGGAGAGGCTCTAATGTAGTGACTGATCAGTGAAGAGGCTCTAATGTAGTGACTGACCATTCAGAGGAGAGGCTCTAATGTAGTGACTGACCAGAGGAGAGGCTCTAATGTAGTGACTGACCATTCAGAGAAGAGGCTCTAATGTAGTGACTGACCAATCAGAGAAGAGGCTCTAATGTAGTGACTGACCAGAGAAGAGGCTCTAATGTAGTGACTGACCAGAGAAGAGGCTCTAATGTAGTGACTGACCATTCAGAGAAGAGGCTCTAATGTAGTGACTGATCAGAGAAGAGGCTCTAATGTAGTGACTGATCAGAGAAGAGGCTCTAATGTAGTGACTGACCAGAGAAGAGGCTCTAATGTAGTGACTGACCATAGAAGAGGCTCTAATGTAGTGACTGACCAGAGAAGAGGCTCTAATGTAGTGACTGATCAGTGAAGAGGCTCCAATGTAGTGACTGACCAGAGGAGAGGCTCTAATGTAGTGACTGACCAGAGAAGAGGCTCTAATGTAGTGACTGATCAGAGAAGAGGCTCTAATGTAGTGACTGACCATTCAGAGAAGAGGCTCTAATGTAGTGACTGACCAATCAGAGAAGAGGCTCTAATGTAGTGACTGACCAGAGAAGAGGCTCTAATGTAGTGACTGACCAGAGAAGAGGCTCCAATGTAGTGACTGACCATAGAAGAGTCTCTAATGTAGTGACTGACCAGAGAAGAGGCTCTAATGTAGTGACTGACCAGAGAAGAGGCTCTAATGTAGTGACTGACCAGAGAAGAGGCTCTAATGTAGTGACTGACCAGAGAAGAGGCTCTAATGTAGTGACTGATCAGTGAAGAGGCTCTAATGTAGTGACTGACCAGAGAAGAGGCTCTAATGTAGTGACTGAACAGAGAAGAGGCTCTAATGTAGTGACTGACCAGAGAAGAGGCTCTAATGTAGTGACTGACCAGAGGAGAGGCTCTAATGTAGTGACTGATCAGTGAAGAGGCTCTAATGTAGTGACTGACCATTCAGAGGAGAGGCTCTAATGTAGTGACTGACCAGAGGAGAGGCTCTAATGTAGTGACTGACCATTCAGAGAAGAGGCTCTAATGTAGTGACTGACCAATCAGAGAAGAGGCTCTAATGTAGTGACTGACCAGAGAAGAGGCTCTAATGTAGTGACTGACCATTCAGAGAAGAGGCTCTAATGTAGTGACTGATCAGAGAAGAGGCTCTAATGTAGTGACTGATCAGAGAAGAGGCTCTAATGTAGTGACTGACCAGAGAAGAGGCTCTAATGTAGTGACTGACCATAGAAGAGGCTCTAATGTAGTGACTGACCAGAGAAGAGGCTCTAATGTAGTGACTGATCAGTGAAGAGGCTCCAATGTAGTGACTGACCAGAGGAGAGGCTCTAATGTAGTGACTGACCAGAGAAGAGGCTCTAATGTAGTGACTGATCAGAGAAGAGGCTCTAATGTAGTGACTGACCATTCAGAGAAGAGGCTCTAATGTAGTGACTGACCAATCAGAGAAGAGGCTCTAATGTAGTGACTGACCAGAGAAGAGGCTCTAATGTAGTGACTGACCAGAGAAGAGGCTCCAATGTAGTGACTGACCATAGAAGAGTCTCTAATGTAGTGACTGACCAGAGAAGAGGCTCAATGTAGTGACTGACCAGAGAAGAGGCTCTAATGTAGTGACTGACCAGAGAAGAGGCTCTAATGTAGTGACTGACCAGAGAAGAGGCTCTAATGTAGTGACTGATCAGTGAAGAGGCTCTAATGTAGTGACTGACCAGAGAAGAGGCTCTAATGTAGTGACTGACCAGAGAAGAGTTTCTAATGTAGTGACTGACCAGAGAAGAGGCTCTAATGTAGTGACTGACCAGAGGAGAGGCTCTAATGTAGTGACTGACCATTCAGAGAAGAGGCTCTAATGTAGTGACTGACCATTCAGAGAAGAGGCTCAATCAGTGACTGAAGAGGCTCTAATGTAGTGACTGACCAGAGAAGAGGCTCTAATGTAGTGACTGACCAGAGAAGAGGCTCTAATGTAGTGACTGACCAGAGAAGAGGCTCTAATGTAGTGACTGACCAGAGAAGAGGCTCTAATGTAGTGACTGACCAGAGAAGAGGCTCTAATGTAGTGACTGACCAGAGAAGAGGCTCTAATGTAGTGACTGACCAATCAGAGAAGAGGCTCTAATGTAGTGACTGACCAGAGAAGAGGCTCTAATGTAGTGACTGACCAGAGAAGAGGCTCCAATGTAGTGACTGACCATAGAAGAGTCTCTAATGTAGTGACTGACCAGAGAAGAGGCTCTAATGTAGTGACTGACCAGAGAAGAGGCTCTAATGTAGTGACTGACCAGAGAAGAGGCTCTAATGTAGTGACTGACCAGAGAAGAGGCTCTAATGTAGTGACTGATCAGTGAAGAGGCTCTAATGTAGTGACTGACCAGAGAAGAGGCTCTAATGTAGTGACTGACCAGAGGAGAGGCTCTAATGTAGTGACTGATCAGTGAAGAGGCTCTAATGTAGTGACTGACCATTCAGAGGAGAGGCTCTAATGTAGTGACTGACCAGAGGAGAGGCTCTAATGTAGTGACTGACCATTCAGAGAAGAGGCTCTAATGTAGTGACTGACCAATCAGAGAAGAGGCTCTAATGTAGTGACTGACCAGAGAAGAGGCTCTAATGTAGTGACTGACCAGAGAAGAGGCTCTAATGTAGTGACTGACCAGAGAAGAGGCTCTAATGTAGTGACTGACCAGAGAAGAGGCTCTAATGTAGTGACTGACCAGAGAAGAGGCTCTAATGTAGTGACTGATGTTAAAAGGTGTTAAATCAGACAAATGTATTTATAAAAGGTGTTAAATCAGACAAATGTATTTATAAAAGGTGTTAAATCAGACAAATGTATTTCTAAAAGGTGTTAAATCAGACAAATGTATTTCTAAAAGGTGTTAAATCAGACAAATGTATTTCTAAAAGGTGTTAAATCAGACAAATGTATTTCTAAAAGGTGTTAAATCAGACAAATGTATTTCTAAAAGGTGTTAAATCAGACAAATGTATTTATAAAAGGTGTTAAATCAGACAAATGTATTTCTAAAAGAGATTTTACACCGGGTTCTGGTTCACTCATCGTCAAGACAGAAACACCTTTGACCTCTCTAAAGCTCCACCTCCATGATGAAAACCCATTCCATTCTAAAGCTCCACCTTCATGATGAAAACCCATTCCATTCTAAAGCTCCACCTCCATGATGAAAACCCATTCCATTCTAAAGCTCCACCTCCATGATGAAAACCCATTCCATTCTAAAGCTCCACCTCCATGATGAAAACCCATTCCATTCTAAAGCTCCACCTCCATGATGAAAACCCATTCCATTCTAAAGCTCCACCTCCATGATGAAAACCCATTCCATTCTAAAGCTCCACCTCCATGATGAAAAGCCATTCCATTCTAAAGCTCCACCTCCATGATGAAAACCCATTCCATTCTAAAGCTCCACCTCCATGATGAAAACCCATTCCATTCTAAAGCTCCACCTCCATGATGAAAACCCATTCCATTCTAAAGCTCCACCTCCATGATGAAAACCCATTCCATTCTAAAGCTCCACCTCCATGATGAAAACCCATTCCATTCTAAAGCTCCACCTTCATGATGAAAACCCATTCCATTCTAAAGCTCCACCTCCATGATGAAAACCCATTCCATTCTAAAGCTCCACCTCCATGATGAAAACCCATTCCATTCTAAAGCTCCACCTCCATGATGAAAACCCATTCCATTCTAAAGCTCCACCTCCATGATGAAAACCCATTCCATTCTAAAGCTCCACCTCCATGATGAAAACCCATTCCATTCTAAAGCTCCACCTTCATGATGAAAACCCATTCCATTCTAAAGCTCCACCTCCATGATGAAAACCCATTCCATTCTAAAGCTCCACCTCCATGATGAAAACCCATTCCATTCTAAAGCTCCACCTCCATGATGAAAACCCATTCCATTCTAAAGCTCCACCTCCATGATGAAAACCCATTCCATTCTAAAGCTCCACCTCCATGATGAAAACCCATTCCATTCTAAAGCTCCACCTCCATGATGAAAAGCCATTCCATTCTAAAGCTCCACCTCCATGATGAAAACCCATTCCATTCTAAAGCTCCACCTCCATGATGAAAACCCATTCCATTCTAAAGCTCCACCTCCATGATGAAAACCCATTCCATTCTAAAGCTCCACCTCCATGATGAAAACCCATTCCATTCTAAAGCTCCACCTCCATGATGAAAACCCATTCCATTCTAAAGCTCCACCTCCATGATGAAAACCCATTCCATTCTAAAGCTCCACCTTCATGATGAAAACCCATTCCATTCTAAAGCTCCACCTCCATGATGAAAACCCATTCCATTCTAAAAAAGCTCCACCTCCATGATGAAAACCCATTCCATTCTAAAGCTCCACCTCCATGATGAAAAGCCATTCCATTCTAAAGCTCCACCTCCATGATGAAAACCCATTCCATTCTAAAGCTCCACCTCCATGATGAAAACCCATTCCATTCTAAAGCTCCACCTCCATGATGAAAACCCATTCCATTCTAAAGCTCCACCTCCATGATGAAAACCCATTCCATTCTAAAGCTCCACCTCCATGATGAAAAGCCATTCCATTCTAAAGCTCCACCTCCATGATGAAAACCCATTCCATTCTAAAGCTCCACCTCCATGATGAAAAGCCATTCCATTCTAAAGCTCCACCTCCATGATGAAAAGCCATTCCATTCTAAAGCTCCACCTCCATGATGAAAACCCATTCCATTCTAAAGCTCCACCTCCATGATGAAAACCCATTCCATTCTAAAGCTCCACCTCCATGATGAAAACCCATTCCATTCTAAAGCTCCACCTCCATGATGAAAAGCCATTCCATTCTAAAGCTCCACCTCCATGATGAAAACCCATTCCATTCTAAAGCTCCACCTCCATGATGAAAAGCCATTCCATTCTAAAGCTCCACCTCCATGATGAAAACCCATTCCATTCTAAAGCTCCACCTCCATGATGAAAACCCATTCCATTCTAAAGCTCCACCTCCATGATGAAAAGCCATTCCATTCTAAAGCTCCACCTCCATGATGAAAACCCATTCCATTCTAAAGCTCCACCTCCATGATGAAAAGCCATTCCATTCTAAAGCTCCACCTCCATGATGAAAACCCATTCCATTCTAAAGCTCCACCTCCATGATGAAAACCCATTCCATTCTAAAGCTCCACCTCCATGATGAAAACCCATTCCATTCTAAAGCTCCACCTCCATGATGAAAACCCATTCCATTCTAAAGCACCACCTCCATGATGAAAACCCATTCCATTCTAAAGCTCCACCTCCATGATGAAAACCCATTCCATTCTAAAGCTCCACCTCCATGATGAAAACCCATTCCATTCTAAAGCTCCACCTCCATGATGAAAACCCATTCCATTCCAAAGCTCCACCTCCATGATGAAAACCCATTCCATTCTAAAGCTCACCTCCATGATGAAAACCCATTCCATTCTAAAGCTCCACCTCCATGATGAAAACCCATTCCATTCTAAAGCTCCACCTCCATGATGAAAACCCATTCCATTCTAAAGCTCCACCTCCATGATGAAAACCCATTCCATTCTAAAGCTCCACCTCCATGATGAAAACCCATTCCATTCTAAAGCTCCACCTCCATGATGAAAACCCATTCCATTCTAAAGCTCCACCTCCATGATGAAAACCCATTCCATTCTAAAGCTCCACCTCCATGATGAAAACCCATTCCATTCTAAAGCTCCACCTCCATGATGAAAACCCATTCCATTCTAAAGCTCCACCTCCATGATGAAAACCCATTCCATTCTAAAGCTCCACCTCCATGATGAAAACCCATTCCATTCTAAAGCTCCACCTCCATGATGAAAACCCATTCCATTCTAAAGCCATGCGCCGATATAATCCAGATTACGCGTCTAAAGGTGTGGATTAAGAGAACAGAGGGAAGAGTGAGGTGGTGATCCTGTTGAGGTGTCTCCCTGTGATCCTGTTGAGGTGTCTCCCTGTGATCCTGTTGAGGTCTCTCCCTGTGAGGTGGTGATCCTGTTGAGGTGTCTCCCTGTGAGGTGGTGATCCTGTTGACGTCTCTCCCTGTGATCCTGTTGAGGTGTCTCCCTGTGAGGTTGTGATCCTGTTGAGGTGTCTCCCTGTGATCATGTTGACGTCTCTCCCTGTGAGGTGGTGATCCTGTTGAGGTGTCTCCCTGTGAGGTGGTGATCCTGTTGAGGTCTCTCCCTGTGATCCTGTTGAGGTGTCTCCCTGTGAGATGGTGATCCTGTTGACGTCTCTCCCTGTGAGGTGGTGATCCTGTTGAGGTGTCTCCCTGTGATCCTGTTGAGGTGTCTCCCTGTGATCCTGTTGAGGTGTCTCCCTGTGATCCTGTTGACGTCTCTCCCTGTGAGGTGGTGATCCTGTTGACGTCTCTCCCTGTGAGGTGGTGATCCTGTTGAGGTGTCTCCCTGTGATCCTGTTGAGGTGTCTCCCTGTGATCCTGTTGAGGTGTCTCCCTGTGATCCTGTTGAGGTGTCTCCCTGTGATCCTGTTGACGTCTCTCCCTGTGAGGTGGTGATCCTGTTGAGGTGTCTCCCTGTGAGGTGGTGATCCTGTTGACGTCTCTCCCTGTGAGGTGGTGATCCTGTTGACGTCTCTCCCTGTGATCCTGTTGACGTCTCTCCCTGTGAGGTGGTGATCCTGTTGAGGTCTCTCCCTGTGAGGTGGTGATCCTGTTGAGGTGTCTCCCTGTGATCCTGTTGAGGTGTCTCCCTGTGAGGTGGTGATCCTGTTGAGGTGTCTCCCTGTGATCCTGTTGAGGTGTCTCCCTGTGAGGTGGTGATCCTGTTGACGTCTCTCCCTGTGAGGTGGTGATCCTGTTGACGTCTCTCCCTGTGATCCTGTTGACGTCTCTCCCTGTGAGGTGGTGATCCTGTTGAGGTGTCTCCCTGTGAGGTGGTGATCCTGTTGACGTCTCTCCCTGTGAGGTGGTGATCCTGTTGAGGTGTCTCCCTGTGTGGTGATGATCCTGTTGAGGTGTCTCCCTGTGATCCTGTTGAGGTGTCTCCCTGTGATCCTGTTGAGGTGTCTCCCTGTGATCCTGTTGAGGTGTCTCCCTGTGATCCTGTTGAGGTGTCTCCCTGTGAGGTGGTGATCCTGTTGACGTCTCTCCCTGTGATCCTGTTGACGTCTCTCCCTGTGAGGTGGTGATCCTGTTGAGGTGTCTCCCTGTGATCCTGTTGACGTCTCTCCCTGTGAGGTGGTGATCCTGTTGAGGTGTCTCCCTGTGAGGTGGTGATCCTGTTGAGGTCTCTCCCTGTGAGGTGGTGATCCTGTTGAGGTGTCTCCCTGTGATCCTGTTGACGTCTCTCCCTGTGATCCTGTTGACGTCTCTCCCTGTGAGGTGGTGATCCTGTTGAGGTGTCTCCCTGTGAGGTGGTGATCCTGTTGAGGTCTCTCCCTGTGAGGTGGTGATCCTGTTGAGGTGTCTCCCTGTGAGGTGGTGATCCTGTTGAGGTCTCTCCCTGTGATCCTGTTGAGGTGTCTCCCTGTGATCCTGTTGACGTCTCTCCATGTGAGGTGGTGATCCTGTTGAGGTGTCTCCCTGTGAGGTGGTGATCCTGTTGACGTCTCTCCCTGTGAGGTGGTGATCCTGTTGAGGTCTCTCCCTGTGAGGTGGTGATCCTGTTGACGTCTCTCCCTGTGAGGTGGTGATCCTGTTGACGTCTCTCCCTGTGATCCTGTTGACGTCTCTCCCTGTGAGGTGGTGATCCTGTTGAGGTGTCTCCCTGTGATCCTGTTGACGTCTCTCCCTGTGAGGTGGTGATCCTGTTGACGTCTCTCCCTGTGAGGTGGTGATCCTGTTGAGGTGTCTCCCTGTGAGGTGGTGATCCTGTTGAGGTGTCTCCCTGTGATCCTGTTGACGTCTCTCCCTGTGAGGTGGTGATCCTGTGGACGTCTCTCCCTGTGAGGTGGTGATCCTGTTGACGTCTCTCCCTGTGAGGTGGTGATCCTGTTGAGGTGTCTCCCTGTGATCCTGTTGACGTCTCTCCCTGTGATCCTGTTGACGTCTCTCCCTGTGATCCTGTTGACGTCTCTCCCTGTGAGGTGGTGATCCTGTTGAGGTGTCTCCCTGTGATCCTGTTGACGTCTCTCCCTGTGAGGTGGTGATCCTGTTGACGTCTCTCCCTGTGAGGTGGTGATCCTGTTGACGTCTCTCCCTGTGAGGTGGTGATCCTGTTGACGTCTCTCCCTGTGAGGTGGTGATCCTGTTGACGTCTCTCCCTGTGAGGTGGTGATCCTGTTGACGTCTCTCCCTGTGATCCTGTTGACGTCTCTCCCTGTGAGGTGGTGATCCTGTTGACGTCTCTCCCTGTGATCCTGTTGACGTCTCTCCCTGTGAGGTGGTGATCCTGTTGACGTCTCTCCCTGTGAGGTGGTGATCCTGTTGACGTCTCTCCCTGTGAGGTGGTGATCCTGTTGACGTCTCTCCCTGTGAGGTGGTGATCCTGTTGAGGTCTCTCCCTGTGAGGTGGTGATCCTGTTGACGTCTCTCCCTGTGATCCTGTTGACGTCTCTCCCTGTGAGGTGGTGATCCTGTTGACGTCTCTCCCTGTGAGGTGGTGATCCTGTTGACGTCTCTCCCTGTGAGGTGGTGATCCTGTTGAGGTGTCTCCCTGTGAGGTGGTGATCCTGTTGAGGTGTCTCCCTGTGATCCTGTTGACGTCTCTCCCTGTGAGGTGGTGATCCTGTTGACGTCTCTCCCTGTGAGGTGGTGATCCTGTTGACGTCTCTCCCTGTGAGGTGGTGATCCTGTTGACGTCTCTCCCTGTGAGGTGGTGATCCTGTTGACGTCTCTCCCTGTGAGGTGGTGATCCTGTTGACGTCTCTCCCTGTGATCCTGTTGACGTCTCTCCCTGTGAGGTGGTGATCCTGTTGACGTCTCTCCCTGTGATCCTGTTGACGTCTCTCCCTGTGAGGTGGTGATCCTGTTGACGTCTCTCCCTGTGAGGTGGTGATCCTGTTGACGTCTCTCCCTGTGAGGTGGTGATCCTGTTGAAGTCTCTCCCTGTGAGGTGGTGATCCTGTTGACGTCTCTCCCTGTGATCCTGTTGACGTCTCTCCCTGTGAGGTGGTGATCCTGTTGACGTCTCTCCCTGTGATCCTGTTGACGTCTCTCCCTGTGAGGTGGTGATCCTGTTGACGTCTCTCCCTGTGAGGTGGTGATCCTGTTGACGTCTCTCCCTGTGAGGTGGTGATCCTGTTGACGTCTCTCCTGTGAGGTGGTGATCCTGTTGAGGTCTCTCCTGTGAGGTGGTGATCCTGTTGACGTCTCTCCCTGTGATCCTGTTGACGTCTCTCCCTGTGAGGTGGTGATCCTGTTGACGTCTCTCCCTGTGAGGTGGTGATCCTGTTGACGTCTCTCCCTGTGAGGTGGTGATCCTGTTGACGTCTCTCCCTGTGAGGTGGTGATCCTGTTGACGTCTCTCCCTGTGATCCTGTTGACGTGTCTCCCTGTGAGGTGGTGATCCTGTTGACGTCTCTCCCTGTGATCCTGTTGACGTCTCTCCCTGTGAGTTGGTGATCCTGTTGACGTCTCTCCCTGTGAGGTGGTGATCCTGTTGACGTCTCTCCCTGTGAGGTGGTGATCCTGTTGACGTCTCCCTGTGAGGTGGTGATCCTGTTGAGGTGTCTCCCTGTGAGGTGGTGATCCTGTTGACGTCTCTCCCTGTGAGGTGGTGATCCTGTTGACGTCTCTCCCTGTGATCCTGGTGTGAGGTGGTGATCCTGTTGACGTCTCTCCCTGTGATCCTGTTGACGTCTCTCCCTGTGAGGTGGTGATCCTGTTGACGTGTCTCCCTGTGAGGTGGTGATCCTGTTGACGTGTCTCCCTGTGAGGTGGTGATCCTGTTGAAGTCTCTCCCTGTGAGGTGGTGATCCTGTTGACGTCTCTCCCTGTGATCCTGTTGACGTCTCTCCCTGTGATCCTGTGGTGATCCTGTTGACGTCTCTCCCTGTGATCCTGTTGACGTCTCTCCCTGTGAGGTGGTGATCCTGTTGACGTCTCTCCTGTGAGGTGGTGATCCTGTTGACGTCTCTCCCTGTGAGGTGGTGATCCTGTTGACGTCTCTCCCTGTGAGGTGGTGATCCTGTTGAGGTCTCTCCCTGTGAGGTGGTGATCCTGTTGACGTCTCTCCCTGTGATCCTGTTGACGTCTCTCCCTGTGAGGTGGTGATCCTGTTGACGTCTCTCCCTGTGAGGTGGTGATCCTGTTGACGTCTCTCCCTGTGAGGTGGTGATCCTGTTGACGTCTCTCCCTGTGAGGTGGTGATCCTGTTGACGTCTCTCCCTGTGATCCTGTTGACGTGTCTCCCTGTGAGGTGGTGATCCTGTTGACGTCTCTCCCTGTGATCCTGTTGACGTCTCTCCCTGTGAGTTGGTGATCCTGTTGACGTCTCTCCCTGTGAGGTGGTGATCCTGTTGACGTCTCTCCCTGTGAGGTGGTGATCCTGTTGACGTCTCTCCCTGTGAGGTGGTGATCCTGTTGAGGTGTCTCCCTGTGAGGTGGTGATCCTGTTGACGTCTCTCCCTGTGAGGTGGTGATCCTGTTGACGTCTCTCCCTGTGAGGTGGTGATCCTGTTGAGGTGTCTCCCTGTGAGGTGGTGATCCTGTTGACGTCTCTCCCTGTGAGGTGGTGATCCTGTTGAGGTGTCTCCCTGTGAGGTGGTGATCCTGTTGAGGTGTCTCCCTGTGATCCTGTTGACGTCTCTCCCTGTGAGGTGGTGATCCTGTTGAGGTGTCTCCCTGTGAGGTTGTGATCCTGTTGATGTCTCTCCCTGTGAGGTTGTGATCCTGTTGACGTCTCTCCCTGTGATCCTGTTGACGTCTCTCCCTGATCCTGTTGACGTCTCTCCCTGTGATCCTGTTGACGTCTCTCCCTGTGAGGTGGTGATCCTGTTGACGTCTCTCCCTGTGAGGTGGTGATCCTGTTGACGTCTCTCCCTGTGATCCTGTTGACGTCTCTCCCTGTGATGGTGATCCTGTTGACGTCTCTCCCTGTGAGGTGGTGATCCTGTTGACGTCTCTCCCTGTGAGGTGGTGATCCTGTTGACGTCTCTCCCTGTGAGGTGGTGATCCTGTTGAGGTCTCTCCCTGTGAGGTGGTGATCCTGTTGACGTCTCTCCCTGTGATCCTGTTGACGTCTCTCCCTGTGAGGTGGTGATCCTGTTGACGTCTCTCCCTGTGAGGTGGTGATCCTGTTGACGTCTCTCCCTGTGAGGTGGTGATCCTGTTGACGTCTCTCCCTGTGAGGTGGTGATCCTGTTGACGTCTCTCCCTGTGATCCTGTTGACGTCTCTCCCTGTGAGGTGGTGATCCTGTTGACATCTCTCCCTGTGAGGTGGTGATCCTGTTGACGTCTCTCCCTGTGAGGTGGTGATCCTGTTGACGTCTCTCCCTGTGAGGTGGTGATCCTGTTGAGGTGTCTCCCTGTGAGGTGGTGATCCTGTTGACGTCTCTCCCTGTGAGGTGGTGATCCTGTTGACGTCTCTCCCTGTGAGGTGGTGATCCTGTTGAGGTGTCTCCCTGTGAGGTGGTGATCCTGTTGACGTCTCTCCCTGTGAGGTGGTGATCCTGTTGAGGTGTCTCCCTGTGAGGTGGTGATCCTGTTGAGGTGTCTCCCTGTGATCCTGTTGACGTCTCTCCCTGTGAGGTGGTGATCCTGTTGAGGTGTCTCCCTGTGAGGTGGTGATCCTGTTGACGTCTCTCCCTGTGAGGTGGTGATCCTGTTGAGGTGTCTCCCTGTGAGGTTGTGATCCTGTTGACGTCTCTCCCTGTGAGGTTGTGATCCTGTTGACGTCTCTCCCTGTGATCCTGTTGACGTCTCTCCCTGATCCTGTTGACGTCTCTCCCTGTGATCCTGTTGACGTCTCTCCCTGTGAGGTGGTGATCCTGTTGACGTCTCTCCCTGTGAGGTGGTGATCCTGTTGACGTCTCTCCCTGTGATCCTGTTGACGTCTCTCCCTGTGAGGTGGTGATCCTGTTGACGTCTCTCCCTGTGAGGTGGTGATCCTGTTGACGTCTCTCCCTGTGAGGTGGTGATCCTGTTGAGGTCTCTCCCTGTGAGGTGGTGATCCTGTTGACGTCTCTCCCTGTGATCCTGTTGACGTCTCTCCCTGTGAGGTGGTGATCCTGTTGACGTCTCTCCCTGTGAGGTGGTGATCCTGTTGACGTCTCTCCCTGTGAGGTGGTGATCCTGTTGACGTCTCTCCCTGTGAGGTGGTGATCCTGTTGACGTCTCTCCCTGTGATCCTGTTGACGTCTCTCCCTGTGAGGTGGTGATCCTGTTGACGTCTCTCCCTGTGATCCTGTTGACGTCTCTCCCTGTGAGGTGGTGATGCTGTTGACGTCTCTCCCTGTGAGGTGGTGATCCTGTTGACGTCTCTCCCTGTGAGGTGGTGATCCTGTTGACGTCTCTCCCTGTGAGGTGGTGATCCTGTTGAGGTCTCTCCCTGTGAGGTGGTGATCCTGTTGACGTCTCTCCCTGTGATCCTGTTGACGTCTCTCCCCTGTGAGGTGGTGATCCTGTTGACGTCTCTCCCTGTGAGGTGGTGATCCTGTTGACGTCTCTCCCTGTGAGGTGGTGATCCTGTTGAGGTGTCTCCCTGTGAGGTGGTGATCCTGTTGACGTCTCTCCCTGTGAGGTGGTGATCCTGTTGACGTCTCTCCCTGTGAGGTGGTGATCCTGTTGACGTCTCTCCCTGTGAGGTGGTGATCCTGTTGACGTCTCTCCCTGTGATCCTGTTGACGTCTCTCCCTGTGAGGTGGTGATCCTGTTGACGTCTCTCCCTGTGATCCTGTTGACGTCTCTCCCTGTGAGGTGGTGATCCTGTTGACGTCTCTCCCTGTGAGGTGGTGATCCTGTTGACGTCTCTCCCTGTGAGGTGGTGATCCTGTTGACGTCTCTCCCTGTGAGGTGGTGATCCTGTTGAGGTGTCTCCCTGTGAGGTGGTGATCCTGTTGACGTCTCTCCCTGTGAGGTGGTGATCCTGTTGACGTCTCTCCCTGTGAGGTGGTGATCTTGTTGAGGTGTCTCCCTGTGAGGTGGTGATCCTGTTGACGTCTCTCCCTGTGAGGTGGTGATCCTGTTGAGGTGTCTCCCTGTGAGGTGGTGATCCTGTTGAGGTGTCTCCCTGTGATCCTGTTGACGTCTCTCCCTGTGAGGTGGTGATTCTGTTGAGGTGTCTCCCTGTGAGGTGGTGATCCTGTTGACGTCTCTCCCTGTGAGGTGGTGATCCTGTTGACGTCTCTCCCTGTGAGGTGGTGATCCTGTTGAGGTGTCTCCCTGTGAGGTTGTGATCCTGTTGACGTCTCTCCCTGTGAGGTTGTGATCCTGTTGACGTCTCTCCCTGTGATCCTGTTGACGTCTCTCCCTGATCCTGTTGACGTCTCTCCCTGTGATCCTGTTGACGTCTCTCCCTGTGAGGTGGTGATCCTGTTGACGTCTCTCCCTGTGAGGTGGTGATCCTGTTGACGTCTCTCCCTGTGATCCTGTTGACGTCTCTCCCTGTGAGGTTGTGATCCTGTTGACGTCTCTCCCTGTGAGGTGGTGATCCTGTTGACGTCTCTCCCTGTGAGGTGGTGATCCTGTTGACGTCTCTCCCTGTGAGGTGGTGATCCTGTTGACGTCTCTCCCTGTGAGGTGGTGATCCTGTTGACGTCTCTCCCTGTGAGGTGGTGATCCTGTTGACGTCTCTCCCTGTGAGGTGGTGATCCTGTTGACGTCTCTCCCTGTGATCCTGTTGACGTCTCTCCCTGTGAGGTGGTGATCCTGTTGACGTCTCTCCCTGTGAGGTGGTGATCCTGTTGACGTCTCTCCCTGTGATCCTGTTGACGTCTCTCCCTGTGAGGTTGTGATCCTGTTGACGTCTCTCCCTGTGAGGTGGTGATCCTGTTGACGTCTCTCCCTGTGAGGTGGTGATCCTGTTGACGTCTCTCCCTGTGAGGTGGTGATCCTGTTGACGTCTCTCCCTGTGAGGTGGTGATCCTGTTGACGTCTCTCCCTGTGAGGTGGTGATCCTGTTGACGTCTCTCCCTGTGAGGTGGTGATCCTGTTGACGTCTCTCCCTGTGATCCTGTTGACGTCTCTCCCTGTGATCCTGTTGACGTCTCTCCCTGTGATCCTGTTGACGTCTCTCCCTGTGAGGTGGTGATCCTGTTGACGTCTCTCCCTGTGAGGTGGTGATCCTGTTGACGTCTCTCCCTGTGAGGTGGTGATCCTGTTGAGGTGTCTCCTGTGAGGTTGTGATCCTGTTGACGTCTCTCCCTGTGAGGTTGTGATCCTGTTGACGTCTCTCCCTGTGATCCTGTTGACGTCTCTCCCTGATCCTGTTGACGTCTCTCCCTGTGATCCTGTTGACGTCTCTCCCTGTGAGGTGGTGATCCTGTTGACGTCTCTCCCTGTGAGGTGGTGATCCTGTTGACGTCTCTCCCTGTGATCCTGTTGACGTCTCTCCCTGTGAGGTTGTGATCCTGTTGACGTCTCTCCCTGTGAGGTGGTGATCCTGTTGACGTCTCTCCCTGTGAGGTGGTGATCCTGTTGACGTCTCTCCCTGTGAGGTGGTGATCCTGTTGACGTCTCTCCCTGTGAGGTGGTGATCCTGTTGACGTCTCTCCCTGTGAGGTGGTGATCCTGTTGACGTCTCTCCCTGTGAGGTGGTGATCCTGTTGACGTCTCTCCCTGTGATCCTGTTGACGCCTCTCCCTGTGATCCTGTTGACGTCTCTCCCTGTGATCCTGTTGACGTCTCTCCCTGTGATCCTGTTGACGTCTCTCCCTGTGATCCTGTTGACGTCTCTCCCTGTGATCCTGTTGACGTCTCTCCCTGTGAGGTGGTGATCCTGTTGACGTCTCTCCCTGTGATCCTGTTGACGTCTCTCCCTGTGATCCTGTTGACGTCTCTCCCTGTGAGGTGGTGATCCTGTTGACGTCTCTCCCTGTGATCCTGTTGACGTCTCTCCCTGTGATCCTGTTGACGTCTCTCCCTGTGATCCTGTTGACGTCTCTCCCTGTGAGGTGGTGATCCTGTTGACGTCTCTCCCTGTGAGGTGGTGATCCTGTTGACGTCTCTCCCTGTGAGGTGGTGATCCTGTTGACGTCTCTCCCTGTGAGGTGGTGATCCTGTTGACGTCTCTCCCTGTGATCCTGTTGACGTCTCTCCCTGTGATCCTGTTGACGTCTCTCCCTGTGATCCTGTTGACGTCTCTCCCTGTGATCCTGTTGACGTCTCTCCCTGTGATCCTGTTGACGTCTCTCCCTGTGATCCTGTTGACGTCTCTCCCTGTGAGGTGGTGATCCTGTTGACGTCTCTCCCTGTGATCCTGTTGACGTCTCTCCCTGTGATCCTGTTGACGTCTCTCCCTGTGATCCTGTTGACGTCTCTCCCTGTGAGGTGGTGATCCTGTTGACGTCTCTCCCTGTGATCCTGTTGACGTCTCTCCCTGTGAGGTTGTGATCCTGTTGACGTCTCTCCCTGTGAGGTGGTGATCCTGTTGACGTCTCTCCCCTGTGAGGTGGTGATCCTGTTGACGTCTCTCCCTGTGAGGTGGTGATCCTGTTGACGTCTCTCCCTGTGAGGTGGTGATCCTGTTGACGTCTCTCCCTGTGAGGTGGTGATCCTGTTGACGTCTCTCCCTGTGAGGTGGTGATCCTGTTGACGTCTCTCCCTGTGAGGTGGTGATCCTGTTGACGTCTCTCCCTGTGATCCTGTTGACGTCTCTCCCTGTGAGGTGGTGATCCTGTTGACGTCTCTCCCTGTGAGGTGGTGATCCTGTTGACGTCTCTCCCTGTGATCCTGTTGACGTCTCTCCCTGTGAGGTTGTGATCCTGTTGACGTCTCTCCCTGTGAGGTGGTGATCCTGTTGACGTCTCTCCCTGTGAGGTGGTGATCCTGTTGACGTCTCTCCCTGTGAGGTGGTGATCCTGTTGACGTCTCTCCCTGTGAGGTGGTGATCCTGTTGACGTCTCTCCCTGTGAGGTGGTGATCCTGTTGACGTGTGAGGTGGTGATCCTGTTGACGTCTCTCCCTGTGAGGTGGTGATCCTGTTGACGTCTCTCCCTGTGATCCTGTTGACGTCTCTCCCTGTGATCCTGTTGACGTCTCTCCCTGTGATCCTGTTGACGTCTCTCCCTGTGAGGTGGTGATCCTGTTGACGTCTCTCCCTGTGAGGTGGTGATCCTGTTGACGTCTCTCCCTGTGAGGTGGTGATCCTGTTGAGGTGTCTCCCTGTGAGGTTGTGATCCTGTTGACGTCTCTCCCTGTGAGGTTGTGATCCTGTTGACGTCTCTCCCTGTGATCCTGTTGACGTCTCTCCCTGATCCTGTTGACGTCTCTCCCTGTGATCCTGTTGACGTCTCTCCCTGTGAGGTGGTGATCCTGTTGACGTCTCTCCCTGTGAGGTGGTGATCCTGTTGACGTCTCTCCCTGTGATCCTGTTGACGTCTCTCCCTGTGAGGTTGTGATCCTGTTGACGTCTCTCCTGTGAGGTGGTGATCCTGTTGACGTCTCTCCCTGTGAGGTGGTGATCCTGTTGACGTCTCTCCCTGTGAGGTGGTGATCCTGTTGACGTCTCTCCCTGTGAGGTGGTGATCCTGTTGACGTCTCTCCCCTGTGAGGTGGTGATCCTGTTGACGTCTCTCCCTGTGAGGTGGTGATCCTGTTGACGTCTCTCCCTGTGATCCTGTTGACGTCTCTCCCTGTGATCCTGTTGACGTCTCTCCCTGTGATCCTGTTGACGTCTCTCCCTGTGATCCTGTTGACGTCTCTCCCTGTGATCCTGTTGACGTCTCTCCCTGTAATCCTGTTGACGTCTCTCCCTGTGAGGTGGTGATCCTGTTGACGTCTCTCCCTGTGATCCTGTTGACGTCTCTCCCTGTGATCCTGTTGACGTCTCTCCCTGTGAGGTGGTGATCCTGTTGACGTCTCTCCCTGTGATCCTGTTGACGTCTCTCCCTGTGATCCTGTTGACGTCTCTCCCTGTGATCCTGTTGACGTCTCTCCCTGTGAGGTGGTGATCCTGTTGACGTCTCTCCCTGTGAGGTGGTGATCCTGTTGACGTCTCTCCCTGTGAGGTGGTGATCCTGTTGACGTCTCTCCCTGTGAGGTGGTGATCCTGTTGACGTCTCTCCCTGTGATCCTGTTGACGTCTCTCCCTGTGATCCTGTTGACGTCTCTCCCTGTGATCCTGTTGACGTCTCTCCCTGTGATCCTGTTGACGTCTCTCCCTGTGATCCTGTTGACGTCTCTCCCTGTGATCCTGTTGACGTCTCCCCTGTGAGGTGGTGATCCTGTTGACGTCTCTCCCTGTGATCCTGTTGACGTCTCTCCCTGTGATCCTGTTGACGTCTCTCCCTGTGATCCTGTTGACGTCTCTCCCTGTGAGGTGGTGATCCTGTTGACGTCTCTCCCTGTGATCCTGTTGACGTCTCTCCCTGTGAGGTTGTGATCCTGTTGACGTCTCTCCCTGTGAGGTGGTGATCCTGTTGACGTCTCTCCCTGTGAGGTGGTGATCCTGTTGACGTCTCTCCCTGTGAGGTGGTGATCCTGTTGACGTCTCTCCTGTGAGGTGGTGATCCTGTTGACGTCTCTCCCTGTGAGGTGGTGATCCTGTTGACGTCTCTCCTGTGATCCTGTTGACGTCTCTCCCTGTGATCCTGTTGACGTCTCTCCCTGTGATCCTGTTGACGTCTCTCCCTGTGATCCTGTTGACGTCTCTCCCTGTGATCCTGTTGACGTCTCTCCCTGTGATCCTGTTGACGTCTCTCCCTGTGAGGTGGTGATCCTGTTGACGTCTCTCCCTGTGATCCTGTTGACGTCTCTCCCTGTGATCCTGTTGACGTCTCTCCCTGTGATCCTGTTGACGTCTCTCCCTGTGATCCTGTTGACGTCTCTCCCTGTGAGGTGGTGATCCTGTTGACGTCTCTCCCTGTGATCCTGTTGACGTCTCTCCCTGTGAGGTGGTGATCCTGTTGACGTCTCTCCCTGTGAGGTGGTGATCCTGTTGACGTCTCTCCCTGTGAGGTGGTGATCCTGTTGACGTCTCTCCCTGTGAGGTGGTGATCCTGTTGAGGTCTCTCCCTGTGAGGTGGTGATCCTGTTGACGTCTCTCCCTGTGATCCTGTTGACGTCTCTCCCTGTGAGGTGGTGATCCTGTTGACGTCTCTCCCTGTGAGGTGGTGATCCTGTTGACGTCTCTCCCTGTGAGGTGGTGATCCTGTTGAGGTGTCTCCCTGTGAGGTGGTGATCCTGTTGACGTCTCTCCCTGTGAGGTGGTGATCCTGTTGACGTCTCTCCCTGTGAGGTGGTGATCCTGTTGACGTCTCTCCCTGTGAGGTGGTGATCCTGTTGACGTCTCTCCCTGTGATCCTGTTGACGTCTCTCCCTGTGAGGTGGTGATCCTGTTGACGTCTCTCCCTGTGATCCTGTTGACGTCTCTCCCTGTGAGGTGGTGATCCTGTTGGACGTCTCTCCCTGTGAGGTGGTGATCCTGTTGACGTCTCTCCCTGTGAGGTGGTGATCCTGTTGACGTCTCTCCCTGTGAGGTGGTGATCCTGTTGAGGTGTCTCCCTGTGAGGTGGTGATCCTGTTGACGTCTCTCCCTGTGAGGTGGTGATCCTGTTGACGTCTCTCCCTGTGAGGTGGTGATCTTGTTGAGGTGTCTCCCTGTGAGGTGGTGATCCTGTTGACGTCTCTCCCTGTGAGGTGGTGATCCTGTTGAGGTGTCTCCCTGTGAGGTGGTGATCCTGTTGAGGTGTCTCCCTGTGATCCTGTTGACGTCTCTCCCTGTGAGGTGGTGATTCTGTTGAGGTGTCTCCCTGTGAGGTGGTGATCCTGTTGACGTCTCTCCCTGTGAGGTGGTGATCCTGTTGAGGTGTCTCCCTGTGAGGTTGTGATCCTGTTGACGTCTCTCCCTGTGAGGTTGTGATCCTGTTGACGTCTCTCCCTGTGATCCTGTTGACGTCTCTCCCTGATCCTGTTGACGTCTCTCCCTGTGATCCTGTTGACGTCTCTCCCTGTGAGGTGGTGATCCTGTTGACGTCTCTCCCTGTGAGGTGGTGATCCTGTTGACGTCTCTCCCTGTGATCCTGTTGACGTCTCTCCCTGTGAGGTTGTGATCCTGTTGACGTCTCTCCCTGTGAGGTGGTGATCCTGTTGACGTCTCTCCCTGTGAGGTGGTGATCCTGTTGACGTCTCTCCCTGTGAGGTGGTGATCCTGTTGACGTCTCTCCCTGTGAGGTGGTGATCCTGTTGACGTCTCTCCCTGTGAGGTGGTGATCCTGTTGACGTCTCTCCCTGTGATCCTGTTGACGTCTCTCCCTGTGATCCTGTTGACGTCTCTCCCTGTGATCCTGTTGACGTCTCTCCCTGTGATCCTGTTGACGTCTCTCCCTGTGAGGTGGTGATCCTGTTGACGTCTCTCCCTGTGAGGTGGTGATCCTGTTGACGTCTCTCCTGTGAGGTGGTGATCCTGTTGACGTCTCTCCCTGTGAGGTGGTGATCCTGTTGACGTCTCTCCTGTGAGGTGGTGATCCTGTTGACGTCTCTCCCTGTGAGGTGGTGATCCTGTTGACGTCTCTCCCTGTGATCCTGTTGACGTCTCTCCTGTGAGGTGGTGATCCTGTTGACGTCTCTCCCTGTGAGGTGGTGATCCTGTTGACGTCTCTCCCTGTGATCCTGTTGACGTCTCTCCCTGTGAGGTTGTGATCCTGTTGACGTCTCTCCCTGTGAGGTGGTGATCCTGTTGACGTCTCTCCCTGTGAGGTGGTGATCCTGTTGACGTCTCTCCTGTGAGGTGGTGATCCTGTTGACGTCTCTCCCTGTGAGGTGGTGATCCTGTTGACGTCTCTCCCTGTGAGGTGGTGATCCTGTTGACGTCTCTCCCTGTGAGGTGGTGATCCTGTTGACGTCTCTCCCTGTGATCCTGTTGACGTCTCTCCCTGTGATCCTGTTGACGTCTCTCCCTGTGATCCTGTTGACGTCTCTCCCTGTGAGGTGGTGATCCTGTTGACGTCTCTCCCTGTGAGGTGGTGATCCTGTTGACGTCTCTCCCTGTGAGGTGGTGATCCTGTTGAGGTGTCTCCCTGTGAGGTTGTGATCCTGTTGACGTCTCTCCCTGTGAGGTTGTGATCCTGTTGACGTCTCTCCCTGTGATCCTGTTGACGTCTCTCCCTGATCCTGTTGACGTCTCTCCCTGTGATCCTGTTGACGTCTCTCCCTGTGAGGTGGTGATCCTGTTGACGTCTCTCCCTGTGAGGTGGTGATCCTGTTGACGTCTCTCCCTGTGATCCTGTTGACGTCTCTCCCTGTGAGGTTGTGATCCTGTTGACGTCTCTCCCTGTGAGGTGGTGATCCTGTTGACGTCTCTCCCTGTGAGGTGGTGATCCTGTTGACGTCTCTCCCTGTGAGGTGGTGATCCTGTTGACGTCTCTCCCTGTGAGGTGGTGATCCTGTTGACGTCTCTCCCTGTGAGGTGGTGATCCTGTTGACGTCTCTCCCTGTGAGGTGGTGATCCTGTTGACGTCTCTCCCTGTGATCCTGTTGACGTCTCTCCCTGTGATCCTGTTGACGTCTCTCCCTGTGATCCTGTTGACGTCTCTCCCTGTGATCCTGTTGACGTCTCTCCCTGTGATCCTGTTGACGTCTCTCCCTGTGATCCTGTTGACGTCTCTCCCTGTGAGGTGGTGATCCTGTTGACGTCTCTCCCTGTGATCCTGTTGACGTCTCTCCCTGTGATCCTGTTGACGTCTCTCCCTGTGAGGTGGTGATCCTGTTGACGTCTCTCCCTGTGATCCTGTTGACGTCTCTCCCTGTGATCCTGTTGACGTCTCTCCCTGTGATCCTGTTGACGTCTCTCCCTGTGAGGTGGTGATCCTGTTGACGTCTCCCCTGTGAGGTGGTGATCCTGTTGACGTCTCTCCCTGTGAGGTGGTGATCCTGTTGACGTCTCTCCCTGTGAGGTGGTGATCCTGTTGACGTCTCTCCCTGTGATCCTGTTGACGTCTCCCTGTGATCCTGTTGACGTCTCTCCCTGTGATCCTGTTGACGTCTCTCCCTGTGATCCTGTTGACGTCTCTCCCTGTGATCCTGTTGACGTCTCTCCCTGTGATCCTGTTGACGTCTCTCCCCTGTGAGGTGGTGATCCTGTTGACGTCTCTCCCTGTGATCCTGTTGACGTCTCTCCCTGTGATCCTGTTGACGTCTCTCCCTGTGATCCTGTTGACGTCTCTCCCTGTGAGGTGGTGATCCTGTTGACGTCTCTCCCTGTGATCCTGTTGACGTCTCTCCCTGTGAGGTTGTGATCCTGTTGACGTCTCTCCCTGTGAGGTGGTGATCCTGTTGACGTCTCTCCCTGTGAGGTGGTGATCCTGTTGACGTCTCTCCCTGTGAGGTGGTGATCCTGTTGACGTCTCTCCCTGTGAGGTGGTGATCCTGTTGACGTCTCTCCCTGTGAGGTGGTGATCCTGTTGACGTCTCTCCCTGTGATCCTGTTGACGTCTCTCCCTGTGATCCTGTTGACGTCTCTCCCTGTGATCCTGTTGACGTCTCTCCCTGTGATCCTGTTGACGTCTCTCCCTGTGATCCTGTTGACGTCTCTCCCTGTGATCCTGTTGACGTCTCTCCCTGTGAGGTGGTGATCCTGTTGACGTCTCTCCCTGTGATCCTGTTGACGTCTCTCCCTGTGATCCTGTTGACGTCTCTCCCTGTGATCCTGTTGACGTCTCTCCCTGTGATCCTGTTGACGTCTCTCCCTGTGAGGTGGTGATCCTGTTGACGTCTCTCCCTGTGATCCTGTTGACGTCTCTCCCTGTGAGGTGGTGATCCTGTTGACGTCTCTCCCTGTGAGGTGGTGATCCTGTTGACGTCTCTCCCTGTGAGGTGGTGATCCTGTTGACGTCTCTCCCTGTGAGGTGGTGATCCTGTTGAGGTCTCTCCCTGTGAGGTGGTGATCCTGTTGACGTCTCTCCCTGTGATCCTGTTGACGTCTCCCCTGTGAGGTGGTGATCCTGTTGACGTCTCTCCCTGTGAGGTGGTGATCCTGTTGACGTCTCTCCCTGTGAGGTGGTGATCCTGTTGAGGTGTCTCCTGTGAGGTGGTGATCCTGTTGACGTCTCTCCTGTGAGGTGGTGATCCTGTTGACGTCTCTCCCTGTGAGGTGGTGATCCTGTTGACGTCTCTCCCTGTGAGGTGGTGATCCTGTTGACGTCTCTCCCTGTGATCCTGTTGACGTCTCTCCCTGTGAGGTGGTGATCCTGTTGACGTCTCTCCCTGTGATCCTGTTGACGTCTCTCCCTGTGAGGTGGTGATCCTGTTGACGTCTCTCCCTGTGAGGTGGTGATCCTGTTGACGTCTCTCCCTGTGAGGTGGTGATCCTGTTGACGTCTCTCCCTGTGAGGTGGTGATCCTGTTGAGGTGTCTCCCTGTGAGGTGGTGATCCTGTTGACGTCTCTCCCTGTGAGGTGGTGATCCTGTTGACGTCTCTCCCTGTGAGGTGGTGATCTTGTTGAGGTGTCTCCCTGTGAGGTGGTGATCCTGTTGACGTCTCTCCCTGTGAGGTGGTGATCCTGTTGAGGTGTCTCCCTGTGAGGTGGTGATCCTGTTGAGGTGTCTCCCTGTGATCCTGTTGACGTCTCTCCCTGTGAGGTGGTGATTCTGTTGAGGTGTCTCCCTGTGAGGTGGTGATCCTGTTGACGTCTCTCCCTGTGAGGTGGTGATCCTGTTGAGGTGTCTCCCTGTGAGGTTGTGATCCTGTTGACGTCTCTCCCTGTGAGGTTGTGATCCTGTTGACGTCTCTCCCTGTGATCCTGTTGACGTCTCTCCCTGATCCTGTTGACGTCTCTCCCTGTGATCCTGTTGACGTCTCTCCTGTGAGGTGGTGATCCTGTTGACGTCTCTCCTGTGAGGTGGTGATCCTGTTGACGTCTCTCCCTGTGATCCTGTTGACGTCTCTCCTGTGAGGTTGTGATCCTGTTGACGTCTCTCCTGTGAGGTGGTGATCCTGTTGACGTCTCTCCCTGTGAGGTGGTGATCCTGTTGACGTCTCTCCCTGTGAGGTGGTGATCCTGTTGACGTCTCTCCCTGTGAGGTGGTGATCCTGTTGACGTCTCTCCCTGTGAGGTGGTGATCCTGTTGACGTCTCTCCCTGTGAGGTGGTGATCCTGTTGACGTCTCTCCCTGTGATCCTGTTGACGTCTCTCCCTGTGATCCTGTTGACGTCTCTCCCTGTGATCCTGTTGACGTCTCTCCCTGTGATCCTGTTGACGTCTCTCCCTGTGAGGTGGTGATCCTGTTGACGTCTCTCCCTGTGATCCTGTTGACGTCTCTCCCTGTGATCCTGTTGACGTCTCTCCCTGTGATCCTGTTGACGTCTCTCCCTGTGAGGTGGTGATCCTGTTGACGTCTCTCCCTGTGAGGTGGTGATCCTGTTGACGTCTCTCCCTGTGAGGTGGTGATCCTGTTGACGTCTCTCCCTGTGAGGTGGTGATCCTGTTGACGTCTCTCCCTGTGATCCTGTTGACGTCTCTCCCTGTGATCCTGTTGACGTCTCTCCCTGTGATCCTGTTGACGTCTCTCCCTGTGATCCTGTTGACGTCTCCCTGTGATCCTGTTGACGTCTCTCCCTGTGATCCTGTTGACGTCTCTCCCTGTGAGGTGGTGATCCTGTTGACGTCTCTCCCTGTGATCCTGTTGACGTCTCTCCCTGTGATCCTGTTGACATCTCTCCCTGTGAGGTGGTGATCCTGTTGACGTCTCTCCCTGTGATCCTGTTGACGTCTCTCCCTGTGAGGTTGTGATCCTGTTGACGTCTCTCCCTGTGAGGTGGTGATCCTGTTGACGTCTCTCCCTGTGAGATGGTGATCCTGTTGACGTCTCTCCCTGTGAGGTGGTGATCCTGTTGACGTCTCTCCCTGTGAGGTGGTGATCCTGTTGACGTCTCTCCCTGTGAGGTGGTGATCCTGTTGACGTCTCTCCCTGTGATCCTGTTGACGTCTCTCCCTGTGATCCTGTTGACGTCTCTCCCTGTGATCCTGTTGACGTCTCTCCCTGTGATCCTGTTGACGTCTCTCCCTGTGATCCTGTTGACGTCTCTCCCTGTGATCCTGTTGACGCTCTCTCCTGTGAGGTGGTGATCCTGTTGACGTCTCTCCCTGTGATCCTGTTGACGTCTCTCCCTGTGATCCTGTTGACGTCTCTCCCTGTGATCCTGTTGACGTCTCTCCCTGTGAGGTGGTGATCCTGTTGACGTCTCTCCCTGTGATCCTGTTGACGTCTCTCCCTGTGAGGTGGTGATCCTGTTGACGTCTCTCCCTGTGAGGTTGTGATCCTGTTGACGTCTCTCCCTGTGAGGTTGTGATCCTGTTGACGTCTCTCCCTGTGATCCTGTTGACGTCTCTCCCTGTGAGGTGGTGATCCTGTTGACATCTCTCCCTGTGAGGTTGTGATCCTGTTGACGTCTCTCCCTGTGATCCTGTAGACGTCTCTCCCTGTGATCCTGTTGACGTCTCTCCCTGTGAGGTGTCAAAACACTAGTACAGCTCTATAATAAAGGACTACAGCTCTATAATAAAGGACTAGTACAGCTCTATAATAAAGGACTAGTACAGCTCTATAATAAAGGACTAGTACAGCTCTATAATAAAGGACTACAGCTCTATAATAAAGGACTACAGCTCTATAATAAAGGACTACAGCTCTATAATAAAGGACTGCAGCTCTATAATAAAGGGCTAGTACAGCTCTATAATAAAGGACTACTACAGCTCTATAATAAAGGACTACAGCTCTATAATAAAGGACTACTACAGCTCTATAATAAAGGACTACAGCTCTATAATAAAGGACTACTACAGCTCTATAATAAAGTACTACAGCTCTATAATAAAGGACTACAGCTCTATAATAAAGGACTACTACAGCTCTATAATAAAGGACTACAGCTCTATAATAAAGGACTACTACAGCTCTATAATAATAAACTAGTACAGCTCTATAATAAAGGACTACAGCTCTATAATAAAGGACTACAGCTCTATAATAAAGGACTACTACAGCTCTACAATAAAGGGCTAGTGCAGCTCTATAATAAAGGACTACAGCTCTATAATAAAGGACTACTACAGCTCTATAATAAAGGACTAGTGCAGCTCTATAATAAAGGACTACAGCTCTATAATAAAGGACTACTACAGCTCTATAATAAAGGGCTAGTGCAGCTCTATAATAAAGGACTACAGCTCTATAATAAAGGACTACTACAGCTCTATAATAAAGTACTACAGCTCTATAATAAAGGACTACAGCTCTATAATAAAGGACTACTACAGCTCTATAATAAAGGACTACAGCTCTATAATAAAGGACTACTACAGCTCTATAATAATAAACTAGTACAGCTCTATAATAAAGGACTACAGCTCTATAATAAAGGACTACAGCTCTATAATAAAGGACTACTACAGCTCTATAATAAAGGGCTAGTGCAGCTCTATAATAAAGGACTACAGCTCTATAATAAAGGACTACTACAGCTCTATAATAAAGGACTAGTGCAGCTCTATAATAAAGGACTACAGCTCTATAATAAAGGACTACTACAGCTCTATAATAAAGGGCTAGTGCAGCTCTATAATAAAGGACTACAGCTCTATAATAAAGGACTACTACAGCTCTATAATAAAGGGCTAGTGCAGCTCTATAATAAAGGACTACAGCTCTATAATAAAGGACTACTACAGCTCTATAATAAAGGACTGGTGCAGCTCTATAATAAAGGACTACAGCTCTATAATAAAGGACTCATTCAGCTCTATAATAAAGGACTAGTACAGCTCTATAATAAAGGACTAGTACAGCTCTATAATAAAGGACTAGTGCAGCTCTATAATAAAGGACTCATTCAGCTCTATAATAAAGGACTCATTCAGCTCTATAATAAAGGACTCCTTCAGCTCTATAATAAAGGACTACAGCTCTATAATGAAGAACTACAGCTCTATAATAAAGGACTAGTACAGCTCTATAATAAAGGACTACAGCTCTATATTAAAGGACTAGTACAGCTCTATAATAAAGGACTAGTGCAGCTCTATAATAAAGGACTACAGCTCTATAATAAAGGACTAGTACAGCTCTATAATAAAGTACTACTACAGCTCTCTAATGAAGAACTACAGCTCTATAATAAAGGACTAGTACAGCTCTATAATAAAGGACTAGTACAGCTCTATAATAAATGACTAGTACAGCTCTATAATAAAGGACTACAGCTCTATAATAAAGGACTACTACAGCTCTATAATAAAGGACTACTACAGCTCTATAATAAATGACTAGTACAGCTCTATAATAAAGGACTACTACAGCTCTATAATGAAGGACTACTACAGCTCTATAATAAAGGGCTACTACAGCTCTCTAATGAAGAACTACAGCTCTATAATAAAGGACTAGTACAGCTCTATGATAAAGGACTACTACAGCTCTCTAATGAAGAACTACTACAGCTCTCTAATGAGGAACTACAGCTCTAAAATAAAGGACTAGTACAGCTCTATAATAAAGGACTAGTACAAATCTATAATAAAGGACTAGTGCAGCTCTATAATAAAGGACTACAGCTCTATAATAAAGGACTAGTACAGCTCTATAATAAAGGACTACAGCTCTATAATAAAGGACTAGTGCAGCTCTATAATAAAGGACTACAGCTCTATAATAAAGGACTACTACAGCTCTATAATAAAGGGCTAGTGCAGCTCTATAATAAAGGACTACAGCTCTATAATAAAGGACTACTACAGCTCTATAATAAAGTACTACAGCTCTATAATAAAGGACTACAGCTCTATAATAAAGGACTACTACAGCTCTATAATAAAGGACTACAGCTCTATAATAAAGGACTACTACAGCTCTATAATAATAAACTAGTACAGCTCTATAATAAAGGACTACAGCTCTATAATAAAGGACTACAGCTCTATAATAAAGGACTACTACAGCTCTATAATAAAGGGCTAGTGCAGCTCTATAATAAAGGACTACAGCTCTATAATAAAGGACTACTACAGCTCTATAATAAAGGACTAGTGCAGCTCTATAATAAAGGACTACAGCTCTATAATAAAGGACTACTACAGCTCTATAATAAAGGGCTAGTGCAGCTCTATAATAAAGGACTACAGCTCTATAATAAAGGACTACTACAGCTCTATAATAAAGGACTGGTGCAGCTCTATAATAAAGGACTACAGCTCTATAATAAAGGACTCATTCAGCTCTATAATAAAGGACTAGTACAGCTCTATAATAAAGGACTAGTACAGCTCTATAATAAAGGACTAGTACAGCTCTATAATAAAGGACTACAGCTCTATAATAAAGGACTAGTACAGCTCTATAATAAAGGACTAGTGCAGCTCTATAATAAAGGACTCCTTCAGCTCTATAATAAAGGACTCATTCAGCTCTATAATAAAGGACTCCTTCAGCTCTATAATAAAGGACTACAGCTCTATAATGAAGAACTACAGCTCTATAATAAAGGACTAGTACAGCTCTATAATAAAGGACTACAGCTCTATATTAAAGGACTAGTACAGCTCTATAATAAAGGACTAGTGCAGCTCTATAATAAAGGACTACAGCTCTATAATAAAGGACTAGTACAGCTCTATAATAAAGTACTACTACAGCTCTCTAATGAAGAACTACAGCTCTATAATAAAGGACTAGTACAGCTCTATAATAAAGGACTAGTACAGCTCTATAATAAATGACTAGTACAGCTCTATAATAAAGGACTACAGCTCTATAATAAAGGACTAGTACAGCTCTATAATAAATGACTAGTACAGCTCTATAATAAAGGACTACAGCTCTATAATAAAGGACTACTACAGCTCTATAATAAAGGACCTACTACAGCTCTATAATAAATGACTAGTACAGCTCTATAATAAAGGACTACTACAGCTCTATAATGAAGGACTACTACAGCTCTATAATAAAGGGCTACTACAGCTCTATAATAAAGGACTACTACAGGACTCTAATGAAGAACTACTACAGCTCTATAATAAAGGACTAGTACAGCTCTATAATAAAGGACTACTACAGCTCTATAATGAAGGACTACTACAGCTCTATAATAAAAGGCTACTACAGCTCTATAATAAAGGACTACTACAGGACTCTAATGAAGAACTACTACAGCTCTATAATAAATGACTAGTACAGCTCTATAATAAAGGACTACAGCTCTATAATAAAGGACTAGTACAGCTCTATAATAAATGACTAGTACAGCTCTATAATAAAGGACTACAGCTCTATAATAAAGGACTACTACAGCTCTATAATAAAGGACTACTACAGCTCTATAATAAATGACTAGTACAGCTCTATAATAAAGGACTACTACAGCTCTATAATGAAGGACTACTACAGCTCTATAATAAAGGGCTACTACAGCCCTATAATAAAGGACTACTACAGGACTCTAATGAAGAACTACTACAGCTCTATAATAAAGGACTAGTGCAGCTCTATAATAAAGGACTACAGCTCTATAATAAAGGACTAGTACAGCTCTATAATAAAGGACTACAGCTCTATAATAAAGGACTACAGCTCTATAATAAAGGACTACTACAGCTCTATAATAAAGGACTACAGCTCTATAATAAAGGACTAGTACAGCTCTATAATAAAGGACTAGTACAGCTCTATAATAAAGGACTAGTACAGTTCTATAATAAAGGACTACAGCTCTATAATAAAGGACTACAGCTCTATAATAAAGGACTAGTACAGCTCTATAATAAAGGACTAGTACAGCTCTATAATAAAGGACTAGTACAGTTCTATAATAAAGGACTACAGCTCTATAATAAAGGACTACTACAGCTCTATAATAAAGGACTACTACAGGACTCTAATGAAGAACTACTACAGCTCTATAATAAAGGACTACAGCTCTATAATAAAGGACTACTACAGCTCTATAATAAAGGACTACAGCTCTATAATAAAGGATTACAGCTCTATAATAAAGGACTACAGCTCTATAATAAAGGACTAGTACAGCTCTATAATAAAGGACTAGTACAGCTCTATAATAAAGGACTACAGCTCTCTAATGAAGAACTACAGCTCTATAATAAAGGACTAGTGCAGCTCTATGATAAAGGACTACTACAGGTCTCTAATGAAGAACTACTACAGCTCTATAATAAAGGACTAGTACAGCTCTATAATAAAGGAAAAGCAGCTCTATAATAAAGGACTACAGCTCTATAATAAAGGACTACTACAGCTCTATAATAAAGGACTACAGCTGTATAATAAAGGATTACAGCTCTATAATAAAGGACTACAGCTCTATAATAAAGGACTACATCTCTATAATAAAGGACTACATCTCTATAATAAAGGACTAGTACAGCTCTATAATAAAGGACTAGTACAGCTCTATAATAAAGGACTACAGCTCAATAATAAAGGACTACAGCTCTATAATAAAGGACTACAGCTCTATAATGAAGAACTACAGCTCTATAATAAAGGACTAGTACAGCTCTATAATAAAGGACTACAGCTCTATATTAAAGGACTAGTACAGCTCTATAATAAAGGACTAGTGCAGCTCTATAATAAAGGACTAGTACAGCTCTATAATAAAGTACTACTACAGCTCTCTAATGAAGAACTACAGCTCTATAATAAAGGACTAGTACAGCTCTATAATAAAGGACTAGTACAGCTCTATAATAAATGACTAGTACAGCTCTATAATAAAGGACTACAGCTCTATAATAAAGGACTACTACAGCTCTATAATAAAGGACTACTACAGCTCTATAATAAATGACTAGTACAGCTCTATAATAAAGGACTACTACAGCTCTATAATGAAGGACTACTACAGCTCTATAATAAAGGGCTACTACAGCTCTCTAATGAAGAACTACAGCTCTATAATAAAGGACTAGTACAGCTCTATGATAAAGGACTACTACAGCTCTCTAATGAAGAACTACTACAGCTCTCTAATGAGGAACTACAGCTCTAAAATAAAGGACTAGTACAGCTCTATAATAAAGGACTAGTACAAATCTATAATAAAGGACTAGTGCAGCTCTATAATAAAGGACTACAGCTCTATAATAAAGGACTAGTACAGCTCTATAATAAAGGACTACAGCTCTATAATAAAGGACTAGTGCAGCTCTATAATAAAGGACTACAGCTCTATAATAAAGGACTAGTACAGCTCTATAATAAAGGACTACAGCTCTATAATAAAGGACTAGTGCAGCTCTATAATAAAGGACTACAGCTCTATAATAAAGGACTAGTACAGCTCTATAATAAAGGACTACAGCTCTATAATAAAGGACTACAACTCTATAATAAAGGACTACTACAGCTCTATAATAAAGGACTACAGCTCTATAATAAAGGACTAGTACAGCTCTATAATAAAGGACTAGTACAGCTCTATAATAAAGGACTAGTACAGTTCTATAATAAAGGACTACAGCTCTATAATAAAGGACTACTACAGCTCTATAATAAAGGACTACTACAGGACTCTAATGAAGAACTACTACAGCTCTATAATAAAGGACTAGTACAGCTCTATGATAAAGGACTACGACAGGTCTCTAATGAAGAACTACTACAGCTCTATAATAAAGGACTAGTACAGCTCTGTAATAAAGGACTACAGCTCTATAATAAAGGACTACAGCTCTATAATAAAGGACTACTACAGCTCTATAATAAAGGACTACAGCTCTATAATAAAGGATTACAGCTCTATAATAAAGGACTACAGCTCTATAATAAAGGACTAGTACAGCTCTATAATAAAGGACTAGTACAGCTCTATAATAAAGGACTACAGCTCTCTAATGAAGAACTACAGCTCTATAATAAAGGACTAGTGCAGCTCTATGATAAAGGACTACTACAGGTCTCTAATGAAGAACTACTACAGCTCTATAATAAAGGACTAGTACAGCTCTATAATAAAGGACTACAGCTCTATAATAAAGGACTACAGCTCTATAATAAAGGACTACTACAGCTCTATAATAAAGGACTACAGCTGTATAATAAAGGATTACAGCTCTATAATAAAGGACTACAGCTCTATAATAAAGGACTACATCTCTATAATAAAGGACTACATCTCTATAATAAAGGACTAGTACAGCTCTATGATAAAGGACTACTACAGCTCTCTAATGAAGAACTACTACAGCTCTCTAATGAGGAACTACAGCTCTAAAATAAAGGACTAGTACAGCTCTATAATAAAGGACTAGTACAAATCTATAATAAAGGACTAGTGCAGCTCTATAATAAAGGACTACAGCTCTATAATAAAGGACTAGTACAGCTCTATAATAAAGGACTACAGCTCTATAATAAAGGACTAGTGCAGCTCTATAATAAAGGACTACAGCTCTATAATAAAGGACTAGTACAGCTCTATAATAAAGGACTACAGCTCTATAATAAAGGACTAGTGCAGCTCTATAATAAAGGACTACAGCTCTATAATAAAGGACTAGTACAGCTCTATAATAAAGGACTACAGCTCTATAATAAAGGACTACAACTCTATAATAAAGGACTACTACAGCTCTATAATAAAGGACTACAGCTCTATAATAAAGGACTAGTACAGCTCTATAATAAAGGACTAGTACAGCTCTATAATAAAGGACTAGTACAGTTCTATAATAAAGGACTACAGCTCTATAATAAAGGACTACTACAGCTCTATAATAAAGGACTACTACAGGACTCTAATGAAGAACTACTACAGCTCTATAATAAAGGACTAGTACAGCTCTATGATAAAGGACTACGACAGGTCTCTAATGAAGAACTACTACAGCTCTATAATAAAGGACTAGTACAGCTCTGTAATAAAGGACTACAGCTCTATAATAAAGGACTACAGCTCTATAATAAAGGACTACTACAGCTCTATAATAAAGGACTACAGCTCTATAATAAAGGATTACAGCTCTATAATAAAGGACTACAGCTCTATAATAAAGGACTAGTACAGCTCTATAATAAAGGA